>NC_064816.1:88437956-88657254 GCF_023721935.1 Panthera uncia | reverse complement strand
AAAAAAATAAATAAAATAAAAAATAAAAAAGATATCTGAAATCCAGATATTTATATAAAATCTCCTAGTATTTAAATATTGGTAACTAAAAGAACGTATTTGTTCAATACTATGAGAATTCTAAACAAAAGCACCATATTATGAATGAAAGACAAATTTCACTGGGAGAAGATATAGACAATATAGAGATACAATAAAGAAGTCCCATCTACAACACATAAAGAACTCATATAAATCAGTAGTAAAGAATTAAAAAGTAAGACAAGGATTTTAGAGACATTTCACCAAGGAAGGTATTGATACAGCCAAAAAACAGAAGAAAATATGTTCAATATAATTACTCATCAGAGAAATGGAAATTAAAACAGCAATTACATATCACTATACAACCCCAAGAATGACTAAAGATTAACAAACCTAAAGCATAAAATGGTGGCAAGAGTCTGGAACTCTCTTACATTGCTGATGGGAGTTTAAATTGGAGAAACCTATTTGGGAAACTATTTGGCAATATTTGCTAAAGCTAAACTTATTCTATGACCCAGCAATCTTATTCCTAGGTAAACACCAAAGGGAAATGAGAACTTAGGTTCACCGAAGACACATACAAGAGTATTTACAGCTGCTTTGTATCTAATAGCCAAAAAATATAACAATGCAATCTCTTCATCACCAAGAGAGCAGATAAATAAAATGAAACATATTCATTAAAAGGAATATTATACTGCAATATAAAAGGAAAGGTGGCTGTTGTGTAAAATAACACTGATTAATATTACAGGCATAAAAAATGAGCAAATGAATTGAGAGCTGAGTGACTAGAAATTTCATGATTCCATTTATATAAAATTCAAGAACAGGGAGAACCAATCTCTGATGGAAGTCAGATAGTGGCTATTTCTTGGTGGGGTGCACTGACTGCGAATGGATATAAGAGACCCTTCTTGAGAGTCGTGCCAATGCTGTTTTGATCTGGGTAGTGGTCATGTGTGTGCGTGAATGTGCATGTAAAAATTCTTTGAGTTGTATACTGAAGATTCAATGAGATACTAGTACACTTCCACCCAAATGGCTAAGATTAAAGAGACTCACAGTACTAAGAACTGGCAAGGATAAGGAATAAGTGTAACTTTAACATATTATGTACTTAATACAACAACTCTAGAAATACTGTTGGCAACACCTAGAGTTGAGTGTTCGTATAACCTGTGATCTAGCAATTCCATGGCACATATACATGTGTTGTCACACCAAAATACACATTCAAGGATGTTCACTGAAGAATTATTCATACTAGTCCCCAGATGGAAATAACCCACATCTTCATCAACAGTGGAATAGATAAAAACTGTTTGTACGTTCATACAGTGGAACAGAACATAGCAGTAAAAACAAGCAAACTGCTCCACAAAAGAATTGAATGTATCCCATGGAGATCTGGCTGAACAAAAGAAATCAGATGCAAAGAAGTATATAATGTATGATGCTATTTATATAAATTCAAAAACTGGCAAAAACTCATCTATGATGTTGTAAGTCAGGTTAGTGGTTACTTTTGGGGGTTAATAAGGGAAGGGGAACAAAGGTCGATCCTGGGGGGCAAATAATATTCATCATATGATTTGCTTATTTACTCAATGTATGTTACAATCAATTTTTAAAGTATATTTAAAAAATTAAATCCCTCATATTATAGATGAAGACAGTAAGGCCCAGGGAAGCTTAAAAATATTCAAGTGAGGCAAATTGGAAACACAGCTAGTCCCCTACCAGCTGGCTCTCTACTGGGTTTTTTGTTTGGTTGGTTTCTTGGGCTTTTCTTTCCTGCGACCAATCTAAGTTAGTTAATTTATTTATGCCAATCTTCTTCCACAAGCAAAGGAATGGAAGACCAGTACACTGGTCATCATTTGATACAAGTAAAGAAGGTGAACTTGAAGTCCCGTGCACTTTTCTCATCCGTGTCCAGAGTAACAATCCAAACCAGTGCTGTGGTCTCAGGGCCTCGGAAGTGATCCCAGGTTCTCTTTATTCACTTTCATCACCAATGGGCAGTGGATTCACATGAGGGTTATGAACAGAATATGGTTACCATCTCCCCAAGAAAGGGGCTGGACCTGATGTGAAAATGGAGGCAAGTGATGAACCTGGATGTCTGGTGCTCTTCAGGGAAGCATTCATCATGCTCAGTCCCAGCCCAAGAAGCATGATGAGGTAGGTAAGGTCTTTCCTTCTTGCTGTGGGTACCACTCAACACAGGCTGCCTCAGCTGTAGCCAGACCTCGCTAGCAGCATAGAAACCCAGGACCCAGGTGCTGTCAGCGTGCTGACCCAGACCACCGCAGAACCAGAAAGGGAAGCAGGTCTGCATTTTCTGATTTCATCATACATATACATAAAAGAGACTACAGATAGGCAATTCTGATTTTCACTAAAACAAATTATCATGGTAGCATGACTATGAAAAGTGATACAATTTTTAAAATAAATTCCTCAAACTTAACACTTTTTGAGAAAGTCTTCAGAAGCTACAAATTGTAATATTTTTCTTTTCCAGACATTTCTTCTACTGATTCTTTCATTCTAAATTGTCTTACTGATTTGCTAATTGCATCTCTTCTCTCATATTGGCCTTTTTCACTTTTACAGGTCTGTTCCATTTTACCCTAATATTTAGCTTAATAGAGGTTTAAAGTTTTGAAATAAGAAAAAGCAATGTTTTTCAACCAGTTAGTGTCTAACTCCACTTATGTCTCCAAACAGAACTAGTCGTTCTTTGTGTTTGCCTCTAATCAGCACCTGATCCAAACTCCAGCCACAACTCCGGGGAACTGGCCAAACCCTGGCCAGGCCAAGCTCACCGAAAGGCTCAAATGAGAAGTTTGAGGCTTACCACGTGCCTTACTCCAAACCGTCCCAATTACACGGACTTTTTTTTTAACCAATCTCTCTTTTCCTAGGTCTTAACTGTTAGTGAAATTTTCTATGAAGGGTAACTGTTTCAAACTAGTTTCTTACAGGCATAATTTACCTGCACCTGCATAGGAAGTCACGGTAAAAGATGAAGAGCCTTAGCATTTTCACAATTGTAAATCTAAAAGTAAATACAAACTTTCATATGCCAAGTCCTATCTGAGCTTAAAGCATACCAAAAAAGAAAGAGAGAAAGAGAAGAAGCGGGGGAAGAAGGAGAGGATGTGGGGAGAGAAAAAGAGAGCATTTTTTTAGCAGCATCTTTAAAATCCTTAGGAGAGTGACGTCCCCCCCTAAAATGAACCCAACAGGGTTAAAAAGTGGATTGAAGAGGATTAAAGGGTCCTGCAGTCCCTAAGGCAGAAAGTGTACTG
Organism: Panthera uncia; assembly: GCF_023721935.1. Taxonomy (NCBI): domain Eukaryota; kingdom Metazoa; phylum Chordata; class Mammalia; order Carnivora; family Felidae; genus Panthera; species Panthera uncia. The sequence goes on along the minus strand of NC_064816.1, from coordinate 88,653,907 downwards.
TTTTTAGTACTGCCTCATAGCAGATCAAATAACAAAGACAGGGATGATTATTTAATCAAAGTCAAGAAAACAAATTAGGGTATGAGTCCCTCAGACTTAGATTTAATAACTAATTTTGCAAAACGACACCAGTAAGTCAGAGAGCTACATTTATACTGTGAAACATGAGAATACAGGGCAAATGATAAGAAATCAAACAGACCTCATAGATTTATTTAAAAAGTATTTCCAAGATTTGCCTTCAAATGAAAAAAAGTTTCAGTTTAATTAATCAAAACTACAGCATAGAGAAACCTCTGAGGCTGATTGCTGTTGTCCTGAGTCATCAGAAGAAAGACCTCGCATTCCCATTAAAATTCAGAAATTCATAACCAAAGAAGACCTATCCATAGCCTCCCACTGTAAGGTACCCAGTCCCATTCCACCCTCTTCCCCCTCATGGAAAAGCCCCAGAAGCACAGGAGGTAGAGAACAACTTCAGATGACAGAATCAAAAAAAAGGGAACCCACAGTCCCTACTGTTCACACAGCATTTTGGAGTTCTCATTTCCCTATTTCCAAAGCTTTGGTCCAGTTTGATAAAACTGGAGAGAGAAGAGAGTCTTGCCTGCCAGCAAATGGCAAGAAAGGGGGTCATCATCACACCTGTTGGCATTCAGAATCCCAGTAGAGTCTGGAAGGATGGGAGAGTAATTCATTGTAGCCGTGACCCTCTTCTGCTTTTCCTGGAGTTTTGCCATGTCACATTCAAGGGCGGTAACCATTCATTTACACATAAGGTGCGTTTTCTAAACTTTACTGTTTCTGATTTCCAGGTGCCACAGTTTCAAAATACAACCTGATTGTATATACCCTTGAAATTTAAAGTGAATCTCAGTATACTTGATATACTATAAAATCTGTTAGCACTTTGGAGATGATACAAGACAAAAAGCTTTTTAACACTGGCAGATAGAACATTTCCTTTTTTTCTTTCTTTCAATCTCACTCTACATATTGGAAAAAAAACCCCACTCTCAGCACACATTGAGGGAAGGATGGAAAGAGGAAATATTTATGAATTGCCATCCACTTGCAAGGTTTTTTACATTTGTCATATCATTTCACCTTTACAACAATGACTTTATTGTAGGTAATATGGCTACTTTTTCAGAGAGAAGGACACCGAGGCACAGAGAATTTAAAGAGAATATCTAAGGTCACAGAACAAAGTGGTAGAGCTAGGATTCATGCACATATTACTTAAGGCCTAGACTCTTTACACCACATTGCCTTTTATCCTGTATCACTCAGCCTCCTTGGAGATCAAAGGAGGATAAGCCACAGGGGCTCCAGCTTTCATCAAGTTGAAAATTCTCTGGAGGAAAAATAGGAAATACAGATGTTTTTGCTAAATTAGTAGCATGAGAACCAAGTGGAATTCCTGATTCTGGATTGGATGCTAGGTTTTAAAAAAAAAACTATAAAAGATACTTCAGGATCGAGATATTTAAACTGGAATAATATCTGAAAATATTATTGGATCAAGTTAAAATATCATGGATGGTACCCAGGTTATACAGGAGAATGTTTTTAGAAGACACAAGCTGAATTATTTCAGGGTGAAATGTCAAAACGGCTGTGACTTATTTTCAAATGAAAATAATTTTCGTTATTTGAAAATTGAAATGAAAATGACTTATTTTCATAAGAAAAACGTGTGTGCGTGCATGAAGAGGGAGAGAGAGAGAGAGAGAAAGTAGTAGTGTACAATGGTAAAGACCGCTGAATCTAGGGGAAGTAGATAAGGGTACTTACTGTGTTTTTTTTCTGTTTTAGGGTGAAATAGGAGATTACGTAATATGGCTTGCAGTTGCAACAGCATTCACATAGTTTCTAAAAGGAAAAAAAAATTGCATGAGTTGTAATCAAAAACAGGTGATGAAGGAGGGCACTTGTGATGAGCACTGGGTGTTGTATGTAAGTGTTGGATCACTGAATTGTACACCTGAAAGTAATATTATACCATATGCTATCAGGAATTTAAATAAATTTTTTAAAAAAATTACATTTCATCAAGAAAAAAAATTAAGTTAAAAGACATGACCAGTAGAAAATCATACCAGTCTACCCTTGATAATTTCTCTTTGTGAACTTTAAGGATAAGAAAGTATAGAAGGAATAATAAATCATAGATTTTTGCAGAGGACTGAAGTTTTTGGATTAAGGATAACTGATAATCTTAATACAAGAGAATATTTGATTATAGCTCCATAATTTGCAGGGCTCAGTACAAAATGAAAAGGAGGGAACTCTCATTCAAATGTTATTAGTATCCTGGCATTATTAATACCAGAACATTAAACCAAGTGTGGGTTCCTTCACAGTGGGACACCCTGTGCAACCACCCAGGTCTCATGTCCACGAAGCCCATCCTTATTACAAGTAAAAAAATGATAAATATGTCACAGCTTTCTCCCTGTAATTATAAAAAATCAAGTCACTCAACCAGAATAGAGATTGTATTGAACCACTGTAGCCTGTGTCAAGAACTATAGTTGAAATAAATGAGCTCTACAATGCATTCCTTCCACATACAAGTTCCATAATTTATTAACATTGTTTTGCATTAATAGTATTTATTAAATTTTGTATTCAAAATATAAATTCGTACGTTAATCTTTCATATCACATGACCTGGGGCTATTATATGAAGGCTATATGAAAACATTTGTCATAAGCCACATAAATTATACTATGTGAGCTGTAAACTGGATCTTCTCCAATGTGTCCATGAGAAAGTAATCCAGCAATTTAATGATAATATACGAGAAGACGTAGGTTGTTACTACGTTTATTTTCACATTTTCAGTTATTTGCACATGAATTGGTTTGTAATGTTTGCATTTGTGCTGTCAAATTGTGCTGAACTGGTTATTTGCCTGTGACTTTTGTGCAGTTTTTAGAAAGAATCGGGACTACCAGCCTCAGTCTTAGAAAACTCATGCCAGAGGTAAACAAGTCAAACTAAGGAACACTGGCTACTAAGTTTATCTTATTACCATTTCACAGTTATGTTATGTCACAGACTTCCAACGAATGGGGGTTTCTGTTGTTGAAATGCTTACCCCATAAAATGTTCTTTCATTAGGATAATTTTTCATTTTCCTGTACCTGTTAGACTATTTCTTTAGTTATCATTAATCATGCTTTATGCAAATCAACTGCACAGGCAAACTGCCAACACAAAAGGTCTTAATGAAAATTTTAATCTTTATTTTTTCATAAAATACTTTCATTATGAATTAGACCATATTGGTTATAAGGCATAATATCTAATTAACTTCCAGATATAAATATAGTTCCATTACTCAAAAAAAAAATAGCTGCATTTCCTGACTTCTTATAATATCAAACATTTCATGTTAACCCTTGAGCTTTTAAGACATTGTATCAAATCTTCTTGAAGTTTTCTGGATTTCCGTATTAGAGGAAATGCAGAATATAAGACAATACAGTTATCAGGGAAGATGGGCATATATCTGGTGATATTTCAAGTAAGGGAAAAATCCCTGCAATGTGTATGTATATTTGGATTTACTAATAAAGGAGATGCTTTCATATAATACTATTTTAGTTTTATTTTAAGCAATAATCACATGTTTCTTAGTTTTCTTTTAAAAATACCTGTTTTTCAAAACAAAACAAAGAATATCAAGCTAATGGATACAGATAAGAGACTGGTTGTTGCTTGAGGTGGGGGATGGGGGGTGAGCAACATGGAAGAAGGGGGGGTCAAAAGATACAAATTTCCAGTTACAAAACGAGTAAGTCATGGGGATGTAATGTGCAGCACAGGGACTACAGCTAAGAATACCATATTGCATATTTGAAAGTAGTAAGGAGAGAGGATCTTCAAAGTTTTCATCACGAGAAAAATAATTTTGTAACTCTATATGGTGATGGATGTTAACTAGACTTACTGTGATCACTTTGCAATATGGACAAATATAAAGTCATTAGGTTATACATCTGAAACACAGAATATTATGTCAATTATACTTCAGTAAAAAAAGAAAAACCCACTATTCGTTTTATTTGTTTTGTGTTTTTTTCATCGCTTTTTAAAAAAATTTTTTAATGTTTATTTATTTTTGAGAGAGAGTGAGTGAGAGAGTGAGCAGGGAAGGGGCAGAGAGAGGGAGATCCACAATCCAAAGCAGACTCCAGGCTCTGAGCTGTCAGCACAGAGCCCAACATGGGGTTTAAACAGATCATGACCTGAGCTGAAGTCAGACGCTTAGCTGATGGAGCCACCCAGGCACCCAAAAAACACACTATTTGTAAGCAAAATACTTCTGGAATATTTTATGATTCCTCCACAATGGAAATAGTGACCTATTGACCAATACTTTTTAAAAGGTGCTTTTACATAAGTTGATCTGTGGAGTTGATACCATGCCCATTAAATGAAAGAGTTCCCACTTGTTTTCTTGCCATTTGACACAACTTATTTAAGTTGCAAAAAACAAAAAGGAAAAAAAAGAGATTATCAAAAATGTTTTTAGTAGAAAAACTAAGAAGGCTGACGACCCAATCAAATATCAAGTCACATTTCAAAACAGTTGTAATCAAAACAGTATGCTCCTAGAACAAAAATAAGTTTCATGAAGATAAAAAGAATATAGTGAAAATGTCTGAAACTTTAACATTTTTATTCGACATAGGTAACATCTGGAAATAACAGAGACAAGAAAATTAATAAATGAGAATAATTAATTAGAATTTGTGGAAAACTTAACTTAGGTACATAGCTCACATACACTATATCAGTCTAGTTCCTGATGGATTGTTGAATTAAGTAAAAACAAATCTTAGAAAATTTAAGTACAGATCACTACAAGGATGATCCATCTGTAATACATACAATTTATTCAAATCAAGACCCCAACAGATAAGTGAACAAAGATAATAAATAATTTACATTAAAGGAATTTGAACCCACCTAGAAGCTATAAACTTCAATAAACTTCAATATCTGCCTATAAACTTTAATTTTGATACAGAAGAAATGCAATTAAATGAAAAGTAAGGTAACATTTTATTTTCTTTATGTTGAAAAAAAACTAATGCTAATATCAAAACACAGGATATTTGACTTTGGGGTCAAACTGGCTTACTCTGATGAAACTGTCTTTACATATTCTTTATGAGAGGCAAACTATGATCTTTAAGAACAATTGCAGATTTATTGCTACTAGCGATCTGAATTCCCATATTTCCAAGAAATTCATGCAAGAAAATAACTTAACTTTGCAAATCTATACATACAAAACAGTTTATAACAGCAACATAACAATAAATAATTAGAATATATGTACGTTTCAATGATGAAAGAATGCTAAAATTGCTAATTTTACATCAGTTGCAGCCTTAACCATCTCCTTTAAACCTTTATAGGAAAATTGGCAACATGATTATAATGGTCATGTAGAAGAATAAATGTAGGAGAATCTCTAGAAAGTATTACCAGACCTTTTCTAGTAAATATTAAAATTGACTGTAAACGTTTGAGTATAATCTTGGTTAGAAATCATATGTGCAATCTAAAAGAAACAAAAACCCTCAAAAAAACAAAAAGCAGAATCAGACCTCTAAATACAGAGAGCAAATGAATGGTTGCTGGGAAGGGGTGCGAGGTGGGCAAAATGGGTGAAAGAGAGTGGGAGATAGAGGCTTCCATTTATGGAATGAGTAAGTCACGGGAATAAAAGGCACAACCTAAGGAATATAGTCAATGATACTGTAATAGTGTTGCATGGTGACAGACAGCAGCTACACTTTGGATGAGCACAGCTTAATTTATAAACTCATCAAATCACTATGTTATACACCTGAAACTAATATAACATTGTATGTCAACTACATTCAAATAAAAAAAATTTTTTTAAAGAAAGCAGCAGGGATACCCTCACTGCTTAGACTTTGAGTGATGTAGTTTAACAATATGTATCAAAGCTTCTAAAAACAAGTGTATTACTTACCATAAAGCAGTATTTTTTTTAAAGACCCTAAATATATAATGGCTCAAGACCAGTATCTTTCACTCGACCAACCCCTGAGATGAATGTTCCTGGTTCAGTTAAAGGGTAGCTCGCTCCACATGGTGGCTAAGGAGCACAAATTTGTTCTGTCCTTCATACCTCTTCCTCTGCTGCCTCCTGGCGCCCCAGAGGAAAGAGGACCTGGAGGAAGGAGATCTGCTTGTCAATTATCTTAGCCCAGAGATGGCACAAAAGAATCATACTCTTCTATGCCACTGACTAAGACTCAGTCACGTGGCCACACCCAACTGCAGGTGGAACTGGGAAATGAGGTACCTGGTTCCTCGGAAGCAGAGAGAAATTTGGGATATGACTAGAAATCTCTGCCACAACATATACATCATATGAGTCAGAAAATTTATCTTTGAGAATTAATCTTAAAGAAATAATGATACACATTTATAATAATGTATGAATAAGTATATTCACTATATATTAGTGCTCATTTTACTAGTGAAAATAATCTCCAATGATAATAATTTATAGGACATCAAAACAATGATGTACTATATAGATAGAATATATATAATAATGATCCTAGTATAAAATAAAATGAAAAGTGCAACATAATATTAACTGGAGAAATGAAAATCAAGGATAGAACTACAGGGTATGGTTCAAGATTTGTTATAATCAAAAGTATAAATAAATGTGGATGTAGTTATAGGTATATAGATTCATATATACATACAGACATAATCGCATGAGAAAAATAAGGATATGCCCCCAAATTGGTTATTTTTTTTCCAGTAGAATCAGACAATCAATTTTTCCTTTTGTAAAAAAAAAGTTTGTGTTTTCTACAATGACTAATCATTCCTTAAATAATTAAAAGAAAAAAACAAAAAAATAGTGAGTTTTGTAAATTGTTAAAATATTGAACAGACTTATTAGATGCTAAGACTAAGCACAGTATACAGTTGTAAATAGATGAGGATTAGAAATATGCATTTTTAGGGGCGCCTGGGTGGCTCGGTCAGTTAAGCATCCGACTTCGGCTCAGGTCATGATCTCGCGGTCCGTGAGTTCGAGCCCCGCGTCGGGCTCTGTGCTGACTGTTCAGAGCCTGGAGCCTGTTTCAGATTCTGTGTCTCCCTCTCTCTCTGCCCCTCCCCTGTTCATGCTCCGACTCTCTCTGTCTCAAAAATAAATAAATGTTAAAAAAAAATTAAAAAAAAAAAGAAATATGCATTTTTACATATTCACATACATACACAAAGATACAATGGCATTTGTATAAATATATACAAATTTTTCTTTTTTTTTATTATAAGTTTCCCATATTTAAAATGTTACATTATTTGTAACCATTTTTAATGGGTTGGGTCTTTTAATGAGAAGAAAAATGTCATGTAAAATCAAACTGTAGCGGCACCTGGGTGGCTCAGTTGGTTGAGCCTCCAAGTCTTGATTTCAGCTCAGGCCATGATCTCATGGTTCATGGGATCAAGCCCCGTGTAGGGCTCCACACTAACAGCACAGACCCTGCTTGGGATTCTCTCTTTCCATCTCCCTCTCCATTTCTCCTACTCCTCCCCTGAGCACGCATTTGCACGCACTCTCTCTCACTCAAAATAAATAAAATTTAAAAATAAAATAAAATAAAATAAAATAAAATAAAATAAAATAAAATCTAACTGTAATTTGCTCTAAAAGCCCTAAAAGTACAGAAGTATTCTGGAGGACAGAATTGGTCTTCCTCCTTTACATTGGGAAAATACTTACATTGTCTGCCTCTCATTGTGATGCTTGAGAAAACCAGAGTTTGCTTAGATTGAGCCTGTGCAGCAGGTCAAATGACAGCCCCCCAAAAGAGAAGCCTATATCTTAATTCCTGGAACCTCTGAACGTTCCCTTTTGCAGACAAAGCTTATTTGTAGGTATTTTAGGAATCTTGAGATGAGACCATCATCCTGGATTACACAGTGGGCCCTATCTCCAATGACAGTCTCCTTACAAGAGACAGAAGAACTGGAGAAAAGAAAGTCACAGGATGAAGAGACTGCCATGATACAGCCACACACAGAGACTGCCCCGAACCACCAGAAGCTAAGACACAAGGAAAGGAATATCCCCTGGGGCCTTGGAGGGAGCATGGCCTCACTGACACCTTGATTCCAGACTTCTGGCCTCAAGAAGTGTGAGAGAATGAATGTGCTTTGCTTTGAGCCACACAGTTTATGGAAATTATTACAGCAGTCGAAATAAATCACTCTGTGTAATAAAGTAGCAAGAATAGAGAATCTCTTCCTGATTGTGGGACAGCAAGTTTGAGGGTACCTGCATGGGGAGAAGAGGATTTGGGACATAATCTCCAGAAAGAACATAATGTGGCACAAAGTGGTGAGCAGGACTGAGGTGCGTATGACCAAGAAGCTATCAAACTAACAAACTTAGTTTCACTTTGATGTTATTATCTATGCTGTGCTGTTCCCTAGCTTAACCTTTATTCTTCATCCCTCCTTCTTCAGTGAAAGTGTTTTCCTAAAAGAATGGTGCTTTGGAGAGTGAGCAAGAGGGGTTTGCATTCTGAGTCATGGAGAAGCAGGGTCAAGGGAGAACAGTACAGGGAAGGGGCGAAACAAAGAAGGATTCCAGAAATCAGCTGTGGCATGCCAACAGTAATGAGTAGTGAGAAGGAAAACAAAAACCAGACAACCTACAGCGACCTGGAGGAGGCAGGGGACCTTTCACAGCACAGAGCATTGGATCCAGTGAGTGCATGTAGACAGGAAAGGAGAAATGACCACAGAGCTGCCAGGGGCTGGAGAAGTACACAATAGCCACACACAGACAAACAGGGGTTTGGATTACAGAAGGAGAGGTCAAAGTCAATTTCAAGCAGGGTTAAAATCCAAGTTTCTTTCAAAACCAGCCACCTGAGGGTTGCCTGGGTGGCTTAGTCAGGTGTCCCACTCGATTTCAGCTCAGATCAGGATCTTAAGGTTCATGAGATCAAGTCCCACTGTCAGGGCAGACCCTGCTAGGAATTCTCTCTCTCCCTCTCTCTCTGCTATTTCCCCCACTCACACTTTTCGCTCTCAAAAGAAATAAACTTCAAGAAAAAAAGCCACTTGAGGCCATAGCCTTTTCTCTCTCTTCCTTCTCCATCTCTTCCATGTTATGATATGGATTTTTCTTATTCTGGTATATAGTAGGAATAGTCAAGTTAAATCCAACACCAGAGGCATGCTACCGCACTGCAGGACTGATCCTGTGACAAAACAATCAAAGCACAGAGAGCTTGTGAGGACTCCACATGAGGAGGAGTGATGAATTAAAGTAGTTGTCTTTCTTTGAAACAGCGAGGAGGGGAGGAAAGTTGAAAAAGGAGAGATGCAAGCAGATGAGAACAGTAAAGTAACAGAAGCTTCTGGAAATGGGTGGAGGGATGATTCAGGAGTAAAAGAGTAAATAGAAGTGTGGTTAAAATCAAACAAGGAGGTCAGGAAAAGTTGGAAGAGATGGAGAAAAGAGCTCAGCAGAAAAAGAAGTAGAAGCAGAGAAGAAGCAGAAAGAGAGCTTTGAATACAGAACACTGTATCGTCATAATAAGGTAGTTTGTATTAAACGTGAATATTTTTAGAGCCTATATAAAATCATTTCAACTTTCTGGCTTTTAATGAGAAGTGTAGTCAATTTAAATTTTAATTTAAGTAACACTTCCCAAAGACCATAAAATTTCGGACTCCACCAGGATTTATTACCCTCTAGGAAAAGTTAGGTACTTTAGAAATGCATTAATTCCCTTATGACATTTGGCTTTTGCCACAGAACCAGTTTCTGGCTAAATGACTCTGTGACCTAAAAGAGCTAATTTATTTCTCAGAGTGAATATTCACTTTTACAGAGCATCTTTCATATTAGGGGGCTCCCGTTCAGGTTTGTGGAGAAACAGGAAGAAACAGGACTTGACTGCTCCTATTTTGAATAAATTATTAGCCCCTTCTAGTGTCAGCACTAATTTTATTATTTATGTGAATTAATATAAACTCTGAAAAACAAACCATTCCATGTTATGAAGTTTGAAAAATGTGACTTTGGAAAACTTATAGTCATCCATTTTAGTTTTATACGAAAGAAGTTCTTTTCAGAATGATGAGATGTGGAGGTGATAAATATGTAATAATGTTTTCATACACTTGCCAATTTAATGTGTTTGCATAAATATTTAATACATCAATCTTTTCAAGAAGAACATGTTCTGCATTTCAATGTGTCTTTTCTTTTTCATTAGATTGACCTATTTCTAAAGTCCCCAGAGAAAATTTTTTCATTTGGTGGACATTTCCAAGACAATGATCAAATCTCCTTTTTTTGTGAGTGTATAAGAAAATGTGAATTTTGTTTGGACTTTATGCAAAATCATCATTATATATATGTATATGTGATTTATAAGAGTAAAATCCACTTCAGTGGATTTGTATTATAAAAAGTATGGAGGACATAATTTGAGACAAATATTTAAATGAAGCAAATGTGTTGAAATGATTTTAATTTAATTAAAATAAATTTATAAATAATTTATTTAATCATTTTAGTTATTTTAATTTGAGTCCAAAGTAGGAAAGTTTCTGGTAAATGGTGACCCCACTACTTTGTCCAAGTTTGAGATATGTGTGTATAACACATGAACTTTTTTCAAGAAATTCACTAAGCCTCCATTCAAATTATTATCCTTTTAAGGTTTGCCCAGCTAAACACAACTCCTCATTAAACCAATCTCTCTAAATATCATTCAAATTTGGTTATTTTTCCAGTGTGCCTTCTCCAATCATATATATACCTGATTACTGCATAGATAGTTCCTCTCAACTACACCTTGCATTGTTAGTTTATTTCTTTACATGTGGTCTTTGGGGTTATATTTCATATACAGGTGCTTGCTGCTGTATAAGACTATTTTATCTCACCATGTTGCTATTCTTGTTTCTTTTCTCTCCATATATTTCTACTGGGGTATATCATTTTGAAACGATGCTAAAAAGGGTTGTACAACTATGCACCAGATATCAACTACTGAGCATCTGCCCAGGTCTTCTGAAGCTGAAGAGGCAGCCCTCTCTCACCTTTCAAGTTTCCTGCAAGTCCTGAAGGTCAGCAAGACACAGCTTACCCTCCCAGGACTGGGTAGGTAGGCAGGTAGGTAGGTGCTGCCTTCCCCCTGGGAAAGTCATTTACTGGGCTAAAAGGCCAAGCCCCTCTCCTCTGAGTGGCAGAGTATCCTTGCTGTCTCCTTCAACAAGGAAACAATTGAGAGGTGGAGAGTTGACAAGCATTCAGGCTGCCCTTTTCCTCAGAATTCCCCAGTAAAAGCGTTAGCTTAGTAGTTGTAAAATTTGAAGAGATGAACAGGGGACGAGAGAAGGGAGCAAACGAACAAGAATATCTACACTGGAACGTAGAACATAGCGTCTCAGGGAACAAAGATTTTTGTCTAGTTTCATATTCCTCTGTGGTTAGAAATGAGCCTTGTACATGCTAAATGCTTAATAGTTAGTTGTAAAATAAATGAATCAAAGGAAGACAATAATTTTTCAAGGGAAAAAAATGGTTTTGTAATATGCCATTTATAAAATCAAATAATAGACTGAATATCTAATGGATAAACTAGATCGAGATTCAAATAACTCCAGGGTGGGTTTGGTAAAACTCTAGGGATTTGGTCTTCTCTGGGAATATGCTACCAAGTAACAACAATCTCCTTTTTTTTGTATTCCAGAAGCTTTTTTTTCCCCTATCATTCTATTCAACAAACACTTCAATCAGAAGAAAACACACAATTAAAATAATTGAAGTTTAGGGAACGTCTATTTCTGACAGACTGTTAAGAAATATGCGTAAGACACCTTTGAATCATTGAGGCTGGGAGGAGAGCAGTCCTTAAAAAATAATAGACTTTTAACTGAGTGCGCAACCTAAACTATGTGTTATGAATGTGGTCTTGCGTAAATCACTTGCACTTCTTTCAAAGGAAGATTCTGTAATTTAAATTAAGTCATGTATTTTTTGAATAAACATAGTAGTTCTGTTTCCAGAACTTAATGAGTACTGTATCACAGGGACAGGTAAGACATACCAAAACCATGTAAGCAACCTGGTTACCATGAATTGTATGTATATTTATGGAAAGAGGAAGAAGTAAATTACTTTTAATTTTACTTTTGTATTTTATATTACTTCTAAAGAATTGGGAGACACAGAATCCCAAGCATGGCCTTCTACACAAGGACAACTTATTAGAAAATTCTTAATTATTTAGTTGAAAGGCTGATAACTTTCCCACAGATTACTTGTAAGTCACACAAAAATGCTAAGATGTGAAAAGCAGGAATTGATAAATGGCATTCATTAAATATGATAGAAATTGCTAATGACCCAAATAGCCCTTAATGTATAATTCAACAATTAAGGTAATTCAACCCAATAGAAAACAATTGTTGTCATCAAATATAATTAAAATATTCCATTACTTATAACAGAAGTCCATAAACTTTTCCTATAAATGATTAGATACTTAATATTTTACGCTTTTTGGGTCTTACAGCTTCCATTGTAACTACTCAACTTTGTTCTTAAAGGATGAAAACAACCACAGCCATGCATAAAAGAATGAGTGTAGCCATGTCCCAACAAAACTTTTTTTACAAAGGCAATCAACAGTCCAGATTTGGACCATAGATCACTGTTTGACAAATCCCATAATATGGCACAGAAGACTCTTCAGAATATAGCAAAAATGTATAGGATTCCACATTTGAAACATAGGGGACCACTCCCAAATTTACTACTTGTTCATATTCTCTCTCCCCCTTCCTCTCCTCTCCCCATTTTTTTACTCTTCCTTCCTCTGACCTGCTGTATCACAGTTCATCAAGGGCAGGGGTGAAGGTGTACAAAGGGAGTAACCTATGCCAGAGGAGAGGAGTATTTTTTGATGCTGTTTAAATTGCCAATTCATGGTAATAATAAAAGCAGGCTGACTTTTTGTTGGCTTTACTGTTGTACTGAAATCCCACATCATTTTTATTGCCCATTACTGCCCACTCAAGGCAGTCTGTTGCCACAATACCCAATGCTCTTCTGTATCTTAAATGGAAAATATAACTGTGTATGTTGGACTTTTTTCTGAATTAATAAATATTCTTTAACTGTTGTCTAGAGGTTATAGGATGCATCATAACTTAATAAAGCCTACATTGATATATATTTAAACTATTCCAAATGTTCTCTGGTACAAATAATGCTTCACTGTATATATTTCAACACTCTTCTTTGCACACTTGTGGGAGTTTTATTTGAATAAATTCCTAGAAAGTAAATTGATGACACGTTTAAAATTTTAACATATATTGCCACGTTGCACTTCAAAAATTCTGTGTCAGTTTAAACTTTATCCAAGTATAAATGAATCTTATGAATAAATCCATACTCTCCAATAGAAAATAAAATCAATATTTGTAACTTTTGCCAATTTTTAACTCAAATGTGATATCTCATTTTATTTCAAATTGCATTTCTTTTCATAAATTATCAACCATTTTTAAATGTTTTCCTCTGAAAATACTCTTCAATATATAATACTGTATAATTTGGGTTTAGTTAAAGGGAATGTCCATAAAGGCAATCTTACAAACAAATAAAGTTTAATATATTCAAGTAGAGTACGTTAAAATTGTACAGCTTGTTAAGCTGGATCAGTCTTGTTAAGATTATTTAGCCTCATTAGTTAAATGTGTTCGGACATTTTTGTCTTGTTATATTTAAAAACTCTCATAGGCTCCTCAATAAACTTTTTGTATTTTTGTCAATAAGAAATAATTATTTGAAGGAGGACCCAAAATAGCAGAACAGCATGGAAGTTTTTTGTGTGTCTCACGTCCATGAAATATAGCCAGACCAACACTAAACCATCCAATACACCTAGAAAACTGATTGGAGGATTAACACAACAATCTGCACAACCTGAACCACAGAATTCAGCAGGTACACGGCACGGAGAGGTGAATTTGGGGAGCGAGAAGCCATGAAAGGTAGGGAACCACTATTGTGGGCGGAGAGAGGACAGAGACTGGGGGGGGGGCGTGGAGAATACGGGAAAAGCACCCCTCCTCAAAAGCAGCTGAAGAGAAAGTGGAAAATTGGAAACAGCCTCAGGGACTAAACTAAAAAGGGAGAAAGGAGAAAGGAGAGTCTTAAATTCCATTAAGACTGTAAACAAGAGGAGCACAAAGGCTGCAACTCCGCAGCTCGATACCTGGTGGTGCTCTGGTAGGAAGGGCGAATCCCCAGGAACAGAGTGGAGGTGGAGGTTCTCGGGTCACATGGGGAAAAGCGGTTCCACTGCTGGAAAGACATTTGGAAGAGACTGTTGAAGCCACCTGGTCCCAGCAGACCCCAGAAAATGGCCACATTCGCTGGTGCTGGAACAAGGTTGTTAAGGGTGAAGCCTGGTGCCAGATGTGTGTTGTGATTTTCCATAATCCCTGAAACGCTGCTGCTACACTGTCTTGCAAACTTTTTCTGGGGCAGGCTGGCACCTGGCTTCAGTCTCTGGGCACTGGCAGCAGCAGGGTCCAGCAAGCGTTCCTGGGTGCAGCCGACATTCGGCCATTGCTCATTTGGCCGTTGCTTGGTGAGACCCTCCCACAGAGGGGCTGAACAGGTCAAAGCCGCAGTCCTTCAGAAGTAAGGGGCTGGGGAAAACAGCCGCATCTGAGATAAAACTCGGGAGAGAGGTACTGTCTGGGGCCTGGTCACGGAGGGTGAAAAAGCGGGGAGTGAATGAGAGCTGAAGACAGAGGGCAGGTGTGTGATTGCTGACCCGGGAGAACAGACTGGGTAGCTGGGTGGCACTATTTTCACCACTCCCACACATGCGCATACGCACCTACAAGCACCACAACAATCCACCCCAGTAGGCTAGTAGCGCCATCTAGTGGAGAGCGGAGCTGTTACACTGATCCCCGCCCAACTGGGCCAACTTCGCTCTTCAAGAACACTAGTCTCATCGCCAGCTTAGTTTATGGACTATAAAGAGCTACACAGACTGACTTCTAGGGGAAAAATGAAAGAATTTCAGTCCTCCTTCAATCTGTTAGCAGATTCATCTATTCAATTTTCTTTCTTTTTCTTTTTCTTTTTTCTTTTTCTCTTTTACAATTATTCTCTTTTTCTTGAATACAGAAAGAGAAAAAATTCATTTTTATTTTCAATTTTTATTAAAAATATTTTTCTTTAATTTTTATTACTATTTTTTTTACGTTTGTGAAATTTTTTCAAATTCTATTTTACTTCCATCATTTTATTTTAGTCTACTTCAGTGTATTCACCTTTTTAAGTTTCAAAAAATTTCCTTTTTTTAATTTTTCTTTTTCTTTTTTTCTTTTTTTCTATTTTTCATTTCTTTTACTTGAATGTAGAAAGAGAAAAACTTCATTTTTACTTTCAATTTCTATTAAAAATATTTTCCTTTACTTTTATTACTATATTTTTTACTTTTATGTACATTTTTTCAAATTCTATTTTACTTCCATCATTTTATTTTAGTCTACTACAATCTATTCACTTTTTCAAATTTTCAATTTCCTTTTTTCTTTTTTTATCTTTTTTCTCTTTTTCATTTCTTTTCTTTTTTCTTAAATACAGAAAAAGAAAAAATCATATTTGTTTTTAATTTTTATTAAAAATATTTTTCTTTAATTTCTTTCTACTGTGGTATTTATTTTTGTGTATATTTTTTCAAATTCTATTTTACCCCCATCATCTCATTTTAGTCTACTTCAGTGTATTCATTTTTTCAAATTCTCAAATGATTTCCTTCCCCCCCCCTTTTTTTTGTTTAATCTGTCAAACCACTTTGAACACCCAGACCAAAACACATCTAGGATCTAGCATCATCTATTTAATTTTGTGTGGGGGTGTGTCTTTAATTTTTAATTTTAATATTTTTTTACTTTCAATTTTTCTATCTCATTAATTCCTTTTCTCCCTTCAAAAGGACAAAACGAAGGAATTCACCCCAAAAGAAAGAACACGAAGAAACGACAGCCAGGGATTTAACCCACACAGATACAAGCAAGATGTCTGAACCAGAATTTAGAATGACGATAATAAGAATACTAGCTGGAGTCAAAAATAGGTTAGAATCCCTTTATGCAGAGATAAAAGAAGTGAAAAATGGATGGGTGCAGCAGCAGCAAGGATGGATGAGGCAGAACAGAGAATCAGCGATATAGAGGACAAACTTACAGAGAATAACAAAGCAGAAAAAAAGAGGGAGATTAAGGCAAAAGAGCACGATTTAAGAATTAGAGAAATCAGTGACTCATTAAAAAGGAACAACATCAGAATCATAGGGGTCCCAGAAGAGGAAGAGAGAGAAATAGGGGTAGAAGGGTTATGTGAGTAAATCATAGCAGAAAACTTTCTTCACCTGGGGAAAGACACAGACATCAAAATCCAGGAAGAACAGAGGACCCCCTTTAGATTCAACAAAAACCGACCATCAACAAGGGATATCATAGACAAATTCACAAAATACTCAGGCAAGGGGAGAATTATGAAAGCAGCAAGGGAAAAAAGTCCCTAATTTACAAGGGAAGACAGATCAGCTTTGGAGCAGACCTATCCACAGAAACTTGCCAGGCCAGAAAGGAGTGGCAGGATATAGTCAACGTGCTGAATCAGAAAAATATGCAGCCAAGAATTCTTTATCCAGCAAGGATGTCATTCAAAATAGAAGGAGAGATAAAAAGTTTCCCAGACAAACAAAAATTAAAGGAGTTTGTGACCACTAAACCAGTCCTGTAAGAAATTTTAAGGAGGACTCTCTGAGGAGAGAAAAGATGAAAACATATATATATAAATAAATAAATACCAAAAGAAACAAAGATTATAAAGGACCAGAAAACACCACCAGAAACTCCAACTCTACAAGCATCATACTGGCAATAAATTTGTATCTTTCAGTACTCACTAAACGTCAATGGACTCAACGCTCTAATCAAAAGACATAGGGTAACAGAATGGATAAGAAAACAAGATCCATCTATATGCTGTTTACAGGAGACCTACTTTAGACCTAAAGACACCTTCAGATTGAAAATAAGGGGATGGAGAACCATCTATCATGCTAACGGTCAACAAAAGAAAGCCAGAGTAGCCATACTTATATCAGACAATCTAGACTTTAAAATACTGTATCAAGAGATGCAGAAGAGCATTATATCATAATCAAGGGGTCTATCCACCAAGAAGACCTAAGAATTGTAAACATTTATGCACCAAATGTGAAAGCACCCAAATATATAAATCAGTTAATCACAAACATAAAGAAACTCATCAATAGTAATACCATAACAGTAGGAGACTGCAACACCCCACTCACAGCAATGGACAGATCATCTAATCGAAAAATCAACAAGGAAACAATGGCTTTGAATGACACATTGGACCAGATGGACTTAACAGATATATTCAGAACATTTCATCCTAAAGCAGCAGAATATACATTCTTCTCCAGTGCACATGGAACGTTCTCCAGAATAGACCATATACTGAGACACAAATCAGCCCTAAGTATGTAAAAAGGATAGAGATCATACCGTGCATACTTACAGACCACAACGCTATGAAACTCGAAATCAACCACAAGAAAAAATTTGGAAAGGTAACAAATACTTGGAGACTGAAGAACATCCTACTAAATAATGAATGGGCTAACCAAGCAGTTAAAGAGAAAATTAAAAAGTATATGGAAGTCAATGAAAATGATAACACCACAACCCCAAACCTCTGGGACTCAGCAAAGGTGGTCATAAGAGGAAAGTAGATAGCAATCCAGGCCTTCCTAAAGAAGGAAGAAAGATCTCAGATACACAACCTAACCTTATGCCTTAAGGAGATGGAAAAAGAATAGCAAATAAAACCCAAAACCAGCAGAACACAGGGAATAATAAAGATTAGAGCAGAAACTAATGCTATCGAAACCAAAAAACTGTGGAATAGATCAATGAGACCAGAAGCTGGTTCTTTGAAAGAATTAACAAAATTGATAAACCACTAGCCACTTTGATCAAAAGGAAAAAGGAAAGGACCCAAATAAATAAAATCAAGAATGAAAGAGGAGAGATCACAACCAACACAACAGAAATAAAAACAATAATAAGATAATATTATGAGCAATTATACGCCAATAAAATGGGTAATCTGGAAGAAATGGGCAAATCCCTAGAAACATACACACTATCAAACTGAAACAGGAAGAAATAGAAAATTTGAACAAGCCCATAACCAGTAAGGAAATCAAATTAGTAATAAAAAATCTGCCAAAAAACAAGAGTCCAGGGCCAGATGACTTCCCAGGCGATTTCTACCAAACATTTAAGGAAGAGTTAACACCTATTCTCTTGAAACTGTTCCAAAAAATAGAAATGGAAGGAAAACTTCCAAACTTTTTGTATGAAGCCAGTATTACCTTGATTCCAAAACCAGACAGAGACCCCACTAAGAAGGAGAACTATAGACCAAATTCCCTGATGAACATGGATGCAAAAATCCTCAACAAGATATTAGCCAACTGGATCCAACAATACATGAAAAAAATTATTCACCACGACCAAGTGGGATTTATACCTGGGATGCAGGGCTGGTTCAATATCCGCAAAACAATTAACATGATTCATCACATCAATAAAAGAAAGGACAAGAACCATATGATCCTCTCAATAGATGCACAGAAAGCATTTGACAAAATACAGCATCCTTTCTTGATAAAAATCCTCAAGAAAGTAGTGATAGAAACAGCATACCTCGAGATCATAAAAGCCATATATGAGTGACCCAACGCTCATCCTCAATGGGGAAAAACTGAGAGCTTTCCCCCTAAGGTCAGGAACAAGACAGGGATGTCCACTCTCGCTACTGTTATTCAACATAGTATTGGACGTGTTAGCCTCCGCAATCAGACAACACAAAGAAATAAAAGGCATACAAATCGGCCAGGAGGAGGTCAAACTTTCACTCTTCGCAGATGACATGATACTGTACATAGAAAACCCAAAAGATTGCACCAAAAAACTGCTAGAATTGATTCATGAATTCAGCAAAGTTGCAGGATATAAAATCAATGCACAGAAATCGGTTGCATTCCTATACACCAACAATGAAGCGACAGAAAGAGAAATCAAGGAATCAATCCCATGTATAGTTACACAAAAAACCATAAAATACCTAGGAATAAATCTAACCAAAGAGGTGAAAAAACTATACATTGAAAATGATAGAAAGCTTATGAAAGAAATTGAAAAAGACACACAAAAAAATGGAAAAAGATTCCATGCTCCTGGATAGGAAGAACAAATATTTTTAAAATGTTGATACTACCCAAAGCAATCTACATATTCCATGCAATCCCTATCAAAGTAACACCAGCATTCTTCACAGAGCTAGAACAAATAATCCTAAAATTTATGTGGAGCCAGAAAAGACCCCAAATAGCCAAAGCGATCTTGAAAAAGAAAACCAAAGCAGGTGGCATCACAATCCCAGACTTCAAGCTATACTACAAAGCTGTAATCATCAAGACAGTATGGTACTGGCACAAGAATAGATACTCAGATCAATGGAATAGAATAGAGAACCCAGAAATGGACCCACAAATGTATGGCCAACTAATCTTTGGCAAAGCAGGAAAGAATATCCGATGGAATAAAGACAGTCTCTTCAGCAAGTGGTGCTGGGAAAACTGGACAGGGACATGCAGAACAGTGAACTTGGACCACTTTCTTATACCATACACAAGAATAAACTCAAAATGGATGAAAGACCTAAATGTAAGACAGGAAGGCATCAAAATCCTTGAGGAGAAAGCAGGCAAAACCTCTTTGATCTTGGCCACAGCAACTTCTTACTCAGTATGTCTCCAGAGGCAAGGGAAACAAAAGCAAAAATGAACTACTGGGACCTCATCAAAATAAAAAGCTTCTGCACAGTGAAGGAAACAATCAGCAAAACTAAAAGGAAACCGACAGAATGGGAGAAGATATTTGCAAATGACATATCGTATAAAGGGTTAGTATCCAAAATCTATAAAGAACTGATCAAACTCAACACCCAAAAAACAAATAATCCAGTGAAGAAATGGGCAAAAGACATGAATAGACACTTCTCCAAAGAAGACATCCAGATGGCCAACATACACATGAAAAAATGCTCAACATCACTCATCATCAGGAAAATACAAATCAAACCACCATCAGATACCACCTTACACCTGTCAGAGTGACTAACATTAACAACTCAGGCAACAACGGATGTTGGTGAGGATGTGGAGAAAGAGGATCTTTTTTGCATTGCTGGTGGGAATGCAAGCTGGTGCAGCCACTCTGGAAAACAGTATGGAGGTTCCTCAAAAAACTAAAAAGAGAACTTCCCTACAACCCAGAAATTGCACTACTAGGCATTATCCACGGGATACAGGTGTGCTGTTTTGAAGGGACACATGCACCCCCATGTTTATAGCAGCACTATCAACAACAGCCAAAGTATGGAAAGAGCCCAAATGTCCATCGATGGATGAATGGATAAAGAAGATGTGGTGTATATATATATATATATATATATACACACACACACACACACACACACACACACACACACACACAATGGAGTATTATTGGGCAATCAAAAAGAATGAAATCTTGCCATTTGTAACTATGTGAATGGAACTGGAGGGTATTAAGCTAAGTGAAAATTAGTCAGTCAGAGAAAGACAAAAATCCTATGACTTCACTCATATGAGGACTTTAAGAGACAAAACAGATGAACATAAGGGAAAGGAAACAAAAATAATATAAAAACAGGGAGGGGGATAAAACAGAAGAGACTCATAAATATGGAGAACAAACTGAGGGTTACTGGAAGGGTTGTGGGTGGGGGGACAGGCTAAATGGGTAATGGGCACTAAGGAATCTACTTCTGAAATCATTGTTGCACTATATGCTAACTAATTTGGATGTAAATTTAAAAAAAATAAAAAATTAAATTAAAAAATTTTAAATTAAAAAAAGAAATAATTATTTATATTTTTGTTTGGTGTGTAGTGTCAGTAATTTTACTCTAATATGGGTAAGATATTTTCCAAAGGCATATGTCCTCTCCAGGAAATCCTACCTCTCTTCTTGGACATTAGGAATGAGGATAGAGTACACTTACACATAATCACCCATACTATTTAATAATAAAATATATAATTTCTCATCTAACTTCATAGGTGCAGAGTATACTATCTGTTTGGTATGACATGATAACTGTAGACAAATACATGATGATCTGAAATGCTTTTGGACATTTGGCTTTTATGGGGGGAGTGTTGAGCTGTTTTTAAGTTTTGAAGTACATCCTACCCATGATATGTGCACTCAGCCTTCTTGCCTGTTGGCAGTGGTACAGCTTTTGTCTTGGCTTCTTCCCTGTGACCCTTCCCATTAGTTTCTAGCCACTGCTCAACCATCTCCACTCAAAGAGGAAGCTTTATCTCTCCTTTTATTTCCTTCCAGTTTCTGTTAAAAAAAATAGAGGCCTATTATTATCCTAATTATTATGCATAAAAAGATAATATTTTACACCAGAAAAAAAAAGTTCTCTGTCCATATTACATCAACTCAGGCAGAACTCTTATACCCAAATAGTATACACTCTGTCTTTTCCCTGGTTCCAATGAGTGAACTGTCAATGCTCTTCTCTAAACTCAGGTGTTCTACTATTCACCAGATGCCATCTGCTACTGACTACTCAAAGAATAACTTCTGTAGTCGTTCTCTCTCTCTCCCTCTTGTATCACTGTATGCAATTTTGGCATGCCCAGGGCTCTTCCCTGTACTCTTCACATCTTGGTCTACAACTGACCCCTAAATGTTCTCAAATTTAGACTTCAAATACGCTTCGTCTCTTGAAAGATTCATCACTTATATCTCAAAGCCAAACCACACTCCTAAATTCTAAATTAATATATTCAAATTGCTTACTTAACATCTCCAGCTGCATAACTAAGAGGCGTCTTTAACATATTTAAAACTGAGGTCTTGACCTTCCCTGTATCTTTTCTTCTCAAGGTTCCACGTCTCTGAAAATGGCAATTCCATGTTTTCCAGTTGCTCAGATCAAAACATTGGAGGCACAACTGAGTTTTCTCACTTCCTCATAACTACATAACAACCAACAACAAATACTCTGAACTTTTTCTTCAAAATATATCCATAATCTAATAATTCTGAATAATCTAATTACTACCATCATTGCCCCTCTAGTCAAAGCCACTATTATCATTCACTTCAACTACATGGATTCTTTCCTTCCACCTTTGTTTCCATGCAGTCTGTTCTTTACACAGGAGCCACAGGCAGGTCATGGCATGCCTCTGCTTAAAAACATCCCATGGCTTTCCAGCCTCCTCAGAGTAAAAATCAAAGTCCTTGCCATGGTTTACAAGACCCTCTGTTATCCAGCCCAATAAGATCTCTCTCCAATGTCATCTCTTACCCATTCCCCCCTTGCTCACTTCTAGTCACACTGGCATGTTTCTATTTTCTAGAACACATCTGGCCCTCAGTCATCCAAAGAGCCTGTGTTCCTTTGCCTGTGGATCACCTTTCCACGTGGATCAACAAAGCAGACCTCTTCACTGTCTTCAATCTTCTGTTAACTTATCATACAGGTCTGACAGAAAATAGAATATTAATAAAGGCTAGAACATGCATAATAGTAAATGCTTGCTACATCCATCATTAGAGATTGTATTGGATCAGATATGATATATATTTAGAGAAATACAGTTTCACTGTATGAATGAAATCTAGAAGATTCAAAACAATAAATATCTTCCATGTAACTGTGAAAGAGAAATACTAATTGCTAACACTTCCTGAATTCTATTTTCCTGGCCATTGTGTTCCTTATGCATATTAAATCACTTAATCTTTAAAATTGCCCTGGGGAATAGGTAATATTATTTCCATTTTAGAGATAAGACACGTGCAAAGAAAAGTAATTTGCCCCAAATCACAAAGAACAGGAGCTGGGATTTCAAGCTAAGTGATATCTTCAAAACTATGCCTTTCACCACCACGCTCAGTCATTTTCCAAACTATGTCCATAATTTCAGGTTTCTTCATGAAACAAAATTCCTTAGGTTCAACCTTGGTTTTTTAAAAGTACCGTTCTTAGGAGAGATGTTGATCATAAGGGAGGCTGTGCATGTGTTGGGGGAGGGATTTTATGAGAATTCACTATACCAGCCTCTCAATTTTGCTACCAATCCCAAACTTCTCTAAAAAGTCTGTTAAAAATTCCTTTAGAAAAAAAGTTAGAATGCTCAAATAAATTGTAAATAAGATTACAAAAGTAAAGACAAGTACGGTTGGCACAATTCTAATACCCTCCCAAGATTCTTGCCCGTTGGTGTACACGTCTGCATGATCCTCTCTGTTGAGGGTAGGCAGACTTTGTAAATATGATGGAATGGTCACTCCAATGCCTGGATAATGCTACTTTGCACGGGTGACCTTAAGAAAGAGTGATGTTCCTCGCTGGGCTCCAGCATAAGTGAGCATAAGTTCAGGGAGCCCTCTTCCTGAAAAACAAAGTCAAAGTCGGGAACACAAATTTTATGTGCAGGAAGTTTTCCATTGTTGGCTTTGAAGATGGAGAGAGTCATATGGCATGGACCTGCGAGTATGTAAGTGACCCTCTAGTAGGTTTCTATCAAGTAACTGAATTCTGCCAACAACTTGAATCATCTTGGAGGAGGACTCTGAACTTCAGATGAAGACACAGCTGAGAACCTAGCTTCTCTGTGCCTGGATTAATAACCCACAAAACTGTGAGATCATATATTGGTATTACTTGAAGCCATTATGTTTGCAGTGATTCCTTACTTGGCAACAGAAAACTAAGACAACAGGCATCTCAGTTATATCAATGAACATAATTCGTTCACATTCACTCAGAAAAAGAAACTACTTTGTCTGATTCGGTTTAAAGAAAATATTTTGCCTAGAAGAAATATATATCTAAAGCAAAATGCTGTAGAAATAGAGCAAAAAAGTGGCAATATTAATAGAGTAGATTGAAAAAATAATGCAGAGGCACTAGGATGGTTTATATTGACCAAAGAGTTATAATCTACCAGATAGGTAATACAGCCATACACTTCTATGTGCCTGCTACACAAAATAACAAAATGAAGCATGAGAAGTACAAGATGAATTTGAAACAAAGATCTTGTGAGAGTGTTCGATACATCTTTGTCAAGCTCAGATGAGGTTCATAGAATTTGTGTGCTTAAGGGATCATGGAGGTTGGTGGCAGCAAGAACAGATGAGAAGCAGCATGGAGAGGGATTCCTGCTGATTAACTGTTGCTTAATTTCAGTTATGCCCTTCGTATAAGAGCAAACTTCAGGTCAGAACCTGAAAGGACACCAATTTCTTGCTCTTTGCCCCATTATCTAGTTAAAATATACTGAAAAACCTGAGTGTTTAAAGTATATTCAGAATCCACATTTGACTTAATTGTATACTTTATCCTGGCTAATATACGGTTATGTCAGCATTTGGATGAACATTACCAACAAAATATTGAACAAAAAATATATACAGTGCGATTGTTATTAATATGAAACTATTGTGACATTCAGTTTATTGTGGACTTGACCTACTTTTATTAAGATTTTTATTGTTTCACTGAAATTAAATACCTTACCAGTTGATTGGTTTTAACTGGACTGCCAAGTCCACAGTGTGGCATGGAGCTGTGGTCTTCACACAAGGTTGGGCATAAACACACCAGAGGGTACACAAAGACATTCCAAGGGTTCAAGTTTCCTTTACTGATGCTGATACTTTCAGATCCTTAGCTTCTATGTAGATTCTTTTCCAATCCTTATCTGAAAAAGAACATATTTTGCTGATTCTTCATTCCCAACTCCCCTTTCATAATCCTTTCTCCTACTTCACCCAGATTATGATCCTCTCACATTATCCAGAAGCTTGCAATGAAGTGTGTCCCTAGCCAATAAAACTATCCCAGGCATCAAATGAAGTCAGTTTGATTGAAAGAAACATTGGTGAGTGACTTTAGTGACTGTTTAACAACTTGTTTTGCAAATCAGTTGGCTTTAAATTCTTTGCTTTCAACAAAATTGATGTAATACCCAATAAAATCAATACCATATTATTGAAAATAATTTTTGTGACTTTTGGCATATTTATATAAAAGCTTCAGACAAATTGAGTAATATTAATACTCCCATCCCATCCACTTAAAAATGTGAAAAGGATTTTACATTCATAAAAGCAAAACCTAACAGATTTGATTGAACTCTGATTCTCTAACAATTCTAATTATTCATCCATAGATAGAAGAGAAAGTTTAATCTCTCTCATTTAGAAATGTAAGACTGATCAATTTTGTCATATTTAATAATTATTTATCAGCCTCTTAACATGTCTATATTGTTCTGACCACATGAGACCTAATAAAAATTGCATTGGCAAATTAATTATGAAGATATGTCTTAGTAATTAGACATAATTCTTTTCATAAGAAATTTAAAAAATTAATTTTGAATTATATACCCATATTTATTGTAGGGAATTATAATAAGGTGATCAATAAAAGATACTAAAAATAGAATATTACATTAAGATAAAATGTTATGAAAGTTGTATAACAAAACTCAGAGATCTAGGATAAAAAAGGTATTATATAGAATTCCTAAACATAAAAAGAATGAGTACTTTTTAAAAAGTAAATGATTGTAGGGGTGCCTAGGTGGCTCAGTCAGTTGGGCAGCCGACACTGGCTCGGGCCATGATCTCATGGTTCATGGGTTTGAGCCCTACGTCAGGCTCTGTGCTGGTAGCTCAGAGCCTGGAGCCTGCTTCAGATTCTGTGCTTCCTTCTCTGTCCCTCCCCTGCTAATGCTCTGTCTGTCTCTCGCTCAAAAATAAACATTAAAAAATGATTAAAAAAATAAATTATTGTGAGCATGAAATCACTGATATTTAGGTTCAATCGGACATTTTTAAGAGAATTATCTAGATGTTAATTTTTAATGAAAACAGTTGCAGTCTGTCAAATTGCATCATTATGACTATCTAAAATTTTGATTAAAAATTTTAGCTATCAACTTAGACGTGCATATTGGAGAGCATATTTTTCACAATGTATTAAAGACAATATGAGCAAAGAAGTTTGAAGGCATTACCACAGAGCAGGGGCTTTGGATTTGGTCATTCCTGGGATGTAATAATTTCTTGTACTACTTTCTAACCAGAGCATATTTCATCAGCAATAAATTAGGATTAATTCCTCTTTCAAGATTGCTGAGAATAAATAAAATAATGTCTATAACTGACCTACCCTGTACTTAGTACCCGTACCTCCCTCATATCTTCCACTACAGGGAACATGGTGCCTAACCTAGTAAATGTGTTGACGTAATTTCAAAAAAAAAATCAACTTTAGCCATAACAATACCTAGAGAAAAAGCTTCTTGTGATGACAAGGGGAACCAGGTCTCTGACCAACATCCCAAGACATGGATGCCATTAAAACAGACTGCTTTTCTGTTTTTTTTTTTTTTTTAATGTTCATTTTTGAGAGAAAGACAGACAGACAGACAGACAGAGAGTGAGTGGCAGAGGGAAAGAGAGAGAGGGAGACACAGAATCCAGAGCAGGCTCCAGGCTCTGAGCTGTTAGCACAGAGCCGGATGCCGGGCTCAAAGTCAGGAACCGCGAGATCATGACCTGAGATCAACCAACTGAGCCACCCAAGCGCCCCTTGCTTTTCTTTTAATTAGGATTATGTGCCATGTAGATGAATTCAAATATTATAAGGAGAATTTCTGAACTTTACACATGCTTGTCATTAAATTATAAAAACTAATATTTTACAAGAAAAGGCATACAGATGTTTTCTTCAGGGAATACTAGACTTACCCTTAAAAAAGGTCCATTAAAAAAAAAAAACACTCCTCCCTTGAAATTAGCATATTCTATTATAGCTAGTAGAGATTTCAATACAGAATATCTTTTTTAATTTTTTTTAACGTTTTATTTATTTTTGAGACAGGGACAGACAGAACATGAACAGGGAAGGGTCAGAGAGAGGGAGACACAGAATCTGAAACAGGCTCCAGGCTCTGAGCTGTCGGCACAGAGCCCGACGGGGGGCTCGAACTCACGGACCGAGAGATCATGACCTGAGCCAAAGTCGGCCACTTAACTGACTGAGCCACCCAGGCGCCACTCAATACAGAATATTTTTGTGCCTGTCTAATGGGGAACTCAAAATTATCTGTGTATCTTTGTATTTCGTAAACTGTAAGGCTGGGGTTTGTCTGAAGAATTCAGTGTATCAGTGATCTTTAAATAGATGTGAGTAAGCAAGAGATTGCAAATTTATCAGAAACATGGATAAAATTTAAAATTAAGGGCTTCAGTAGGTCCTCAAACCCATGAACTGCAGTGAGAGGCAGACCAGGCTTCTTTGGACCTCATACCCCATGTTAGGAAGAATAAAGAAATTAGTAACCCTGAGGAATGAATTAATAGAAGTCAAATCTGTGGAAAAAAGGACCAAAATCAAATACATAAACTGGCAGATTTATCCAACAGTGATTTTGGTCATAACAATCAACTACAGTTTATTAGCTTCCATAAATTAAGGCCCTTTGTGAATTAATCAATCTAAAACTTAACCTCTAGAAAATGGTTCATAGATTAGATTTCTGATTCATTATGACAGATGAATGCCTGGGTTTATTTTTGATTTTCATAGAATCCTTAAATATTCCTGGTTAAATAAACTCTTGGCAAATAGGAATGACAGATTCCTAAGTACAATTGTGGCTTAAGCAGATACAAGGCAAGAGAAAACTATCCCCACACCTACCTCCACACAAATAGGACTTCAATAAAAAATAATTTTCACCATCCTTCTAAGGTTTTTTCTTTTTATGTAGACAAGTAAAATTGGACTGGAACTATGGAGTTACATATTCAGAAACAAATATATATTTATTTGATAAATCAAATTATGATTCAATCTTAGTAAGGCGATGTATACTATGCTTATGTCTAACTTTATTTAATCATCTTTATTCATGCATACATCTCTTTATTATCTTTTGTCTTTAGGATTTTTATAAGAAATAACTGCTTATGCAAAAGTGTAAATTTGGTGCCTGGGTGTCTCAGTGAGTTAAGCATCCAACTTCAGCTCAGGTCATGATCTCACAGTTCATGGGTTCAAGCTCCGCATCAGGTTCTGTACTGACAGTGCAGAAGCCTGGAGCCTGCCCCCGATTCTGTGTCTCCCTCTCCCTCTCTGCCCCTCCCTGATTTATGGTCTATCTCTGTCTTTCAAAAATGAGTAAACGTCAAAATTTTTTTAATGTAAACTTTTGAAAGCAGTCATCTAAAACTAAATACTGGCCATCAAAAGAGTCAAGTGAACCATTCAGCACAAGCAAAAGGTTTATGCCCAAAGGTTTTACAACATTCATTTATATGAAAATAAGTAAAATATATTTTAGCATATATATTCAGAATTGATTTTATGCACATTATGTATTCTAATTATAACATTCTAATTTATAAACAATACATACTATGGTTCTGACAGTGAAACTGTGATGAAACACAGAGTACAAATTTTAATTACATACAGTTCTAATACAGTGAGCACTGCAGCATTTCTGTCATCTTTGAAATGGTAACAGAATGAAAAAAAAGTTTTTGAAATATGAGCATGAAGGTAATGAGATCAATAAATGTCAGCTAGAAAAAGTAATCACAACTCCTGAGACTCACTGACCTTTCTACAAATTCCAGAAATAATAGAGTAGCTTGGGATGAGGAATTCTTTAACAATGAGAAACTGATACAATTATAAGAAGAAAGGGAAGCATAGATTGCCTTATGACAGCAAAAACATTGCCTATAAAGGTAATTTTGACACAATAATTTATTCCCTTGATTTTTCTGCTAAGGTCACCACCAACATTGATCACAGATCTTTGGTCTTTACAGAGACAAAATTCCCATTGAAGCCTTGTGAATACTGATATACCTGCTTCATAAACTTTTAGTTTGCTTTGTCATATTTAGCATCCTAATAGAGGTTAATCGTGCAGTTAGTTAATTTAAATTCCCAAAGTGAAAAGCATTCTATTTTGGAAGTTGTAAAATCACTCTATCAGTATCTGAATATAATCTGGAAAAATCCAATTTTGGAAAGTGTTTGAAGGAGTCTTTGGAAAGATTTAATCATCATTAAATATTCAGCATTTGAATATAAAATGAAATGACACTGTAAAACTCCGAACTATGATATTAAAATATTTTTTAAAGTCCACAAAATTTTAGAACATACTGTAAAATAAGGCTTCTGGAATGGCTAAGTTTCTACAGAACCAGAAGGGATGAGAAAGGAGTAAGTTTTCATTTATTATGGCTTTTATTCTGAGTGCAGACTGGAATTGGCAGTGTAAAAGTGGCTAAAATTTCAAGAGAAAACCCACAGTCGTTCTACACCAAGAAATGAGAAAAAAAAAAAGTTCAGGGAAAACACAAGTATTTAAAAGTGAAGGTAAAATCAAGGAAATTAAAAAACCAGAAATATAAACCACAGATTCTGCTCAAATACCTCGTCCATATGTTTGGCTGACCCCGAACTATACATGCGCTGGGAAAAGTCAAAGTAGTATGTCTAAATATAAAAAAACAAAAAAAACAAAAAAAACAAAAAAACCTGAGATTTAAATATCCAGCCAAGAGGCAGAGTTTTCAGTTTGACTCCAAATTACCTACTGAAAGAAGTCATCAACACGCTTCTTAGAAATATAACAAAATCCAGAGACTCCACAACCTGAAATTCAGGATGCTCAGGACATGATTATAAACTACTTGACTCATAAAGAATCAGGAATCTTAAAAAAAAAATCATCTGAAACCCAATCAAAAAAAGAAACAGGTCTTGAAATTATGAGAAAAGGAATTCTAAATAACTGTTATAATTAAACTCAATAAAAATATGATCACAATGAGAAAAAGAAAGCAATTCTCGGAGATGAAATAAAAAGCTATAAAAGAGAACTGAATGTGACAGGATTCTGAGAAGGTATTAAGTAGAAAGTACCAGGAATCTGTCTTCCCAACGAGGTAACACTTATACTGGCAGAATCTGTCTAACATAACTATTTAGGAACTCTAGAGGATACTGAAGGTTGCAACTTTCAAAGGAAGGCTTGAATATTAAATTACAGTTAATTTC
This sequence comes from Panthera uncia, assembly GCF_023721935.1. NCBI lineage: Eukaryota > Metazoa > Chordata > Mammalia > Carnivora > Felidae > Panthera > Panthera uncia. The sequence goes on along the minus strand of NC_064816.1, from coordinate 88,623,482 downwards.
GGGGCACCTGGGTGGCTCAGTCGGTTAACCTGTGCTGACAGCTCAGAGCCTGGAGCCTGTTTCAGATTCTGTGTCTCCCTCTCTCTGACCTTCCCCTGTTCATGTTCTGTCTCTCTCTGTCTCAAAAATAAATAAATATTAAAAAAAAAGTTTTAATAAATAAATAAATAGATAAATAAATAAATAAATAAATAAATTACAGTTAATTTCAGTTATTATCACAATAGCAGGTACCCATTCCTCTCCCCCAGCCCTATGGCAGGTACACATGTTCCTAAAACAGCCAGCACATAGCTTGTAGGACCCACAGTGAGCACATGTATGGGATCCTTAATAAGTTTATCACCAAATTTCTCATCAGAAACTTTGGAGGCCAAAAGGCAGTGGGCAGATATAATCAAACTGCTAAAAGAAAAAAGCTGTCCACCAAGAATCCGATATCCAGCAAAACTGTCCTTCAAGAGTGAGGGTGAAATTAAGACATCCCCAGATAAACAAAAGCTGAGGAAATCCATGACCAAATATCTGACCTGCAAGAAATACTCAAGGAAGCCCTGCAGGGTGAAATCAAAGGACACCAGACAGTCACTCAAAGCTACATGAAAAAATAAAGATCTCAATAAAAGTAAATAGGGGAGGGGGCACCTGGATGGCTCAGTTGGTTAATTGTCTGACTCTTAATTTTGGCTCAGATATGATCTCACGATCATGAGATAGAGCCCTGTGTTGGGCTCTGCACTGACATTGTGGAACTTCTTGGGATTCTCTCTCTCCCCGTCTCTCTCCCCCTTCCCCATTCTCTCTCTGTCTCCCTCAAAATAAGTAAATACATTTTTAAAAAAGTAAATATCTTCTCCCATTCTCTCAGTTGCCTTTTAGTTTTGCTGATTGTTTCCTTCTCTGTGAGGAAGGTTTTTATCTTCACGAGGTTCCAATAGTTCATTTTGCTTTTGTTTCCCTTGCTTCTGGAGACATGTCTAGTAAGAAGGTTCTGTGGCCGAGGCTAAAGAGGTTGTTGCCTGTTTTCTCCTCGAGTATTTTGATGGCCTCCTGTCTTACATTTAGGTCTTTCATCAGTTTTGAGGGTTTTTTTGTGTATCATGTAAAAAAGTGGTCCAGGTTCATTCTTTTGCATGTCGCTGTCAGTTTTCCCAGCACCATTTCCTGAAGAGACTGTCTTTTTCCCATTGAATATTCTTTTGTGCTTTGTCAAAATTAGTTGGCCATACATTTGTGGGTCCATTTCTATTTCTCTATTCTGTTCCATTGATATATGTTTCTTTTTGTGCCAATACCATATTGTCTTGATGATTACAGCTTTGCAACACAGCTTAAAATATTGAATTGTGATGCCTCCTGCTTTGGTTTTCTTTTTCAAAATTGCTTTGGCTATTCAGGGTCTTTTATGGTTCCATACAAATTTTAGAATTGTTTGTTCTATCTCTGTGAAGAATGTCTGAGTTATTTTGATAGGGATTGATTTGAATGTACAGATTGCTTTGGGTAGTATGGACATTTTAACATTATTTGTTCTTCCAATCCATAAGCCTGGAATTTTTTTTCCCATTTTTTTTTGTGTCTTCTTCAATTTCTTTCATAAGCTTTCTATAGTTCTCAGTATACATATCTTTTATCTCTTTGGTTAGGTATATTCCTAGGTATTTTATGGTTTAGCATATTCACAAATGACATATCAGAAAAGGATGAGTATCCAAAATCTATAAAGAATTTATCAAACTCAACCACCAAAACACAAATAATCCAGTGAAGAAATGAGCAAGAGACATGAAGAGACACTTTTCCAGAAAAGACATTCAGATGGCTGAAGACACATGAAAAGATGCTCAACATCACTCATCATCAGGGTAATACAAATCAAAACTCCTGTCAGAATGGCTAAAATGAACAACTCAGGAAATGACAGATGTTGGCAAGGATGTAGAGAAAGGGGAATCCTTTTGCACAGTTAGTGGGAATGCAAACTGGTGCAGGAACTCTGGAAAACAGTATGGAATTTCCTCAAAAAATTAAAAATAGAACTACCTTGACCAGCAATTGCACTACTAGGTATTTATCCAAAGGATGCAAAAATGCTGAATCAAAGGGGCACATGCACCCCAATGTTTATAGCAGCACTATCAACAATAGCCAAAGTATGGAAAGAGCCCAGTGTCCATCGACTGATGAATGGATAAAGAAGATAGGGTATATGTACAATGGAATATTACTCAGTGATCAAAAAGAATGAAATCATACCAGTTGCAACAACATGGATGGAACTAGAGTGTATTATGCTACGCAAAGTAAGTCAATCAGAGAAAGACAAATACCATTCGATCTCACTCATATGTGGAATCTAAGAAAGAAAACAGATGAACATATGGGAAGGGAAGGAAAAATAAGATGGCAACAGTTAGCAAGGCAAACTATAAGAGACTCTTAATACAGAGAAGAAACTAAGGGTTGTTGGAGGGGAGGTGGGTGAGGGGATGGGCTGAATGAATGATGGGTACTAAAGAGGACACTTGTTGGGATGAGCATTGGGTATTATATGTAAGTGACTAAATTCTAAACCATTATTACACTATGTGTTAACTTTGATTTAAATAAAATATTTTTAAAAGTAAATGAGTGGGCAATTATAAAAGCTAGTATTATTATAACAATGTTTTGTAGTTCTACTTTTTTCCTACATTATTTAAGAGAGTAAAATATATTGTATTAGTCTAAAAATGTAGTATTATTTTAACTTTGGTTTGTAATGCCACACTTTGTTTTCTACATAATTGAAGACTACCACATTTAAAAGAATTATTAGTTTATTTTTGGGGGCATACAACATATAAAGTCATGATTTGGTCACATGAACAACTGAAAAGTATAGGAATGGAGCTGGAAAAGAGCAGAGATTTTGTATGTTATTGAAGTCATGCTAGTTTAAATTCAATTTAAGATGTTATAACTTTAGGATGCTAAATGTAATTCCCATGATAATCACAAAGACAAGAGCTACAGAATATACACAAAAGGAAATGAGAAAGGAATTTAATCACTGCACTACAAAAAATCAACTAAAAACACAAGAATAGAGTAATACAAAAAATGAGGAACAAAAATATGGGGCATATAGAAGCCAAATAAAATAATTACAGATGTCTCCTTTTATCAGTGATTACTTTAAATAAAATGGATTACACTGTCCAAAAGACAGAGATTGCCAGAATGGATAAAATCATAATACAATTATATTCTGTTACATTGAAAGTGAAATGATGGAAAACAACATTCCATGCAAATAATAAACAAAAGAGAGATGGGGGGAGCCATACTAATAACAGAACAAAATAGGCTTTAAATCAAAAAAGATTACAAGAGAAAAAGAAGGACATTATATATTAGTAAAATGTTCGATACAGCAAGAATTTGTAACAATTATAAACATTTACACACCTCATAACAGACCAACAAAATATATAAAGCAAAAACTGACAGAACCAAAGGAAGAAATAGAAAACTCTATGACAATAGAGATGTCAATACCTCACTCTCAAAAATGGACAGAACAATCAGACATAAATTAAGAAAGGAAACAGAAGACTTAAAAATATAATTAACTGGGATGCCTGGGTGGCTCAATTGGCTGAGCGTCTAATTCTTGATTTCAACTCAGGTCATGATCCCAAGGTTGTGGGATGGAGCCACACATCGGGCTCTGTGCTGAGCATGGAGACTGCTTAATGTTCTCTCGCTCCCCGCCTCTGTCCTTCTCACCCACTCATGCTCGCTCTCTCTCTCTCTCTCTAAAATAATAATAATGATAAAATACAACAAACTAACTAGATCTAACAGGCATATACAGAACTCTACCAAACAACAGAATAGACATTCTTCTCAAGTGCATAGGAGACATTTTCCAGAACAGCTCATATGTTAGGCCACAAATTAAAGTCTCAATAGATTTTAAAGATAAATATCATAGAAACTATCTTCTCTGACTACAGTGGGATGAATTTAGAAATCAATAATATAAGTAAAACTGGAAAATTCACAAATGTGTAGAAATTCAATAGTATACTCTTAACCAATTGATCAAAAAAAAAAAAAAAAGAAATCACATAAAAAAGTGGAAATCCTTAGAGAAAAGTGGAAATTAAAACATAACATACCAAAACTTTGGGGATGTAGTGAAATCACTGTAAAGGGGGAGTTTAAAGATTTACAATCAAACATTAATAGAGTTCCAGGACAAGATGATTATATAGGAAGATCCTGAACTTACCTCTTCCTACAGACATACAGATTCTACAGTTATACATGGAACAATACCCTCCAGGTGAAAAAAAAATCCTAAAAGCTGATGAGACAATCCCTTTACATCAAGCAAACAAAAAGGAAACCACATCAAAGAGGGTAGGAAAAGCTTAGAGATAATCTCACCATAAACCCCACCCACAATGCAGCAGCTCTCAATCAGGAGAAAACTCAAAACTTAGAGCTTCTGAGGAGTAAAGGGCTCATACGCCACATTGGACACCTGAACTTTTAAGACCAGCATTTGAGAGACAAGTCCCCAAAACAATTGCCTTTGAGGACCAATGGAGCTCATACCCATGAGACATGTAGGGCTGTGGTGAACTGAGAAATAGCTCTTGAAGGATCTGTCCACAGATTGAGCCATCCCAGGGCCCAGCACAGAAGCAGCCCATTAGAAGATTGCCCAGACATTATGTGAAAGGCTGATTTGCTAATTTTAAAACATTGGCCTGAGGGGAAGAGGCCTGCTGAGATACTCTCCAGGGATGGAGGCTGGTGGGTGCCATCTTCTGCTCTCAGCTTGCTAAAGTCAGCAGGCAACATCTTTTTCTCCTTTTATTTTCTTTTTATTCTTCTTATTTATTTCTTTCATTCTTACATTTATTTATTTATTTATTTATTTATTTATTTATTTATTATTTATCAGTGTCATGTTTGCACTCTGCCTCTGACCCACTCCAGCCAGTGGGTGCCATCCACACACTCTCCCTTTGTCTCACCCCAGAGTGCCATTATCTCCTGGGGGAAGGTTCTACTCACATCTGACTTTACAGTTTTTATGTCCGGTGACACAGTATTTGTGGCTGCCACCCAGGGGACACCTGTTAATTGTCTGGATCCAAAGACCAGGGAGGGACTTGTATTCCTAGGTCTCATGGGACTGTAACAATGCAGAGACAGGTCTTGGCAGACTACCACTCCCAGTCGTTGTACAGACAGCAGATTGAAACATATCCCCAGCCGTTCTGTCAAATAAAGTCTATTTGTTTATCCAGAAGCTTTAGCCTGTTGGACAAATTATGCTTTGGCACACTTACAGTGGCTTATGAAGGTGCTCTCAGGGAACAAAGGCTGGTGCACGTCATCTTTTTACTCTCCCTCTGCCTTGCTCTAACTCACTAGTGTCTTCCAGAGAGGAGCTTATACACTTAACTTGTGCCCTGAGTTTTGGGGCTGCTGCCAAAAATAAACACCTACATTGCTTGGCTCTGGTGGCCAGCAGGGCTTGTATTCACAGGTCCCACAGGACTGTAACCAATGGAAAAAGAGCTTTTGAACAGCTGTCAAGCCCAGGACACAGCAAAAAGCAACAGACCCAGGAGCTCGATTTGTATGTAAAAGAGGCCTATTAGCTATTCATTATAGCTACTGCTTGAGGGTCACACTTCAAATTAGGCATACATCTAAGGACTGGATGTAAATTCTTCCTGAGACCTCAGAGAGAGGGGCTACCTCTGTCCTTTTCTTCTACTGCTACAGAACACCAGCATATCTTGGAAGAGACCCCTTACAAGTCTAGTACACCAGTCTTTACATCTGGTACTCTGGTTTTTGAGGTTGCCACCCAATAGATATCCCTTGATCACCTGGACCTAGTGGCCAGAAGGGCTTGTGCTCCTGGGGCCCATGAAATTGCAACATTGAGAAAGACAATTGTGGCAGACTACCAATTCGAGGTTACTGCACAGACGGCACACTGAAACACATCCTCAACCATTCTGTAAAAGAGGTCTACATGTTAGTCCTGGAGCTTCATCTTTCGAGACAGGCTTCAGGGTTGGCACACATTAGGGGCTATTGAGGGAACATAGGTTGGGATACCATCACTGTGCTCTCTCTTTGCCTCTCTTCAGCTACAAGCATCTCCCACAAAAATGCTTATACCCTTATCTGGTGTTCTAATTTTTGCAAGAGCAGTTCAGGGAACACAACCAGATTGCCTGGCTTTGATGTCCAGTGGGGCTTAAACTGTGTTACCACAGGACTGAATATATTTTTATTCTTCAAAGGCTGTCACCTGAGGGTTTGGCCTCCAATCAGCCTACATCTAGGTACTGACTGAAATCTACCACTTTGGGACACTGACTGGTCTTAGCATACCCTCAACTCCTGGGAGTTATTAAAAATAAAAAAGGCTGCCTAGACAATCAAAGAGGTTAGAAAGACAATAAAGATCGAGAGCAGGGTTGAACAACAAGTTTCATCTCCTATATAAGGCCAACCCACCAAGACTCAGAGAAATGGGTGTTTCATCTAATAGGTAGAAACTAAACAGAGTCAAGCAAAATGATGAAACAAAAAAATATGTTCCAAATAAAAGAAAAAATAAATAAAAGCTCAGGAAAAAAAAACTTATGAAACAGAGATAAGTAATTTAACTGTTAAAGAGTTCAAAATAATGGTATTAAAGACGCTCCCCAAACTCAGAAGAAAAACAGATGAACACAGCAGGAACTTCAACAAAGATGGAAAATATAAGAAAGTACCAAACAGAAGTCACATAGCTGAATACAATAAATGAACTGAAAAACATTCTAGAAGGGTTCAACAACAACGAAGCAGAAGAAAGGATCAGTGAACTCAAAGACAAGGCAAAAGAACTCATCCAATCTTAACAGTAAAAAGAAAAAAGGATGAAAATAGTGAAGACAGTTTAAGGGACTTATAGCACAACCTCAAGTGATATAGCATTCACATTATAGGAATTCCAAAAGTAAATAGAGAGATGAAGGGGAAGATAATTTATTTGCAGAAATAATGGATAAAAACCTCCCTAACTTGGGAAAGGAAACAGACATCCATATCCAGAAAGCCCAGAGTTCCAAATAAGATGAACTCAAAGAGACCCAAATGAAGACACATTATAATTAAAATATCAAAACTTAAAGACAAGGAAAGAATCTGAAAAGCAGCAAGAGAAAAACAATGTGTTGTGTAGAAGGGAACCCCTATAATACTAACAGCAAATTTTTCATCAGAAACTTTGGAGGCTAGAATGAAGTACCATGATATAGTCAAAGTATTGAAAAGAAAAACTTCCAATTAAGAATATTTCTACCTACACAAGTTATCATTCGGATTTGAAGGAGAGATAAAGAGTTTTCCAGACAAGCAAAAGCTGAAGGAGTTCACAAACAGCCCAATAAGAAATACTAAAGGGACTTATTAGACTGACAAGAAAGGGTGCTAATTAGTAACAAGAAAACATATGAAAGTGTAAATCTCACTGGTAAAGGTAAACATATAGTAAAGCTAGTGGATTAATCACCTACAAAGCTAGTATGAAGGTTAAACACAAAAGTGATGAAAAAAAACCTGTAACTGCAACTAACGATGTACAAGATGAAATGATCTAAAATGTGATATCAAAAACATAAAACATGGGAAAGGGGTAAAAATGCACAGCTTTAGAATGAATTCAAACTTAAGCTGTTATCAACTAAAATAGAATGTCATAAACATAAGTTGTTATATGTAAGCCTCATGGTAACCACAAATCAAAAACCTATAGTCAATACACAGAAGATAATGAGAAAGGAATCTAAGCATATCACTAAAGAAAGTCATCAAAACAAAAAGGAAGTCAGAAAGAGAAAAGAAAAAAAGAAAAGAAAAACAGAAGAAATACAAAAAGAAAGAAATTATCAAAATGGCACAAAGTACATACCTATCAGTAATTACTTTAAATGCAAATGGACTAAATTCTCCAATCAAAAGACACAGAGTGGCTGAATGGATAAAAAAAAATAATAAGACACATCTATGTGTCACCTATAAGAGACTCACTTCAAATGTAAGAAATTATATTAATATCTTTTCTGGCCATAAAGGTATGAAACTAGAAATCAACTTAAAAAATAAAATGAAAAAATTAAAATAGGTAACATGCTACTGAACAACCAAAGGTTGACAAAGAAACCCAAACGAGAAATCAAAAAATACCTTCAGACAATAATGAGAATAAAAATAAAATATACAAAAACTTACAAGACACACCAAAAGCAGTTCTAAGAGGAAAGTTCATAGAAACAAAAAAAAAAATCTCAAACAAAAACCTAACTTTGCACCTTCAGGTAATAGAAAAAGAAGATCAATTAAGTCCAAAGTTAGTAGAAGGAAGGAAAAAACAAAAATCAGGGCAGATATAAATAAAATAAAGACTAAAAAGACAATAGAAAGACCAATGAAGCCACGAGATGGTTTTTAAAAAGATAAAATGAACAAATTTTAGTTGGACTCACTAAGAAAAACAGAAAGAGGATATAAATATATAAAATCAGAAATGAAAGAGGAGTTGTTACAACTACTACTACAGAAATACAAAAGATCATAAAATACTTATATGAACAGTTATGCATCAGCAAATTGGACAACCTAGAAGAAACAGACAAATTCCTAGAAAATACAATCTTCCAAGACAAAACCATGAAGAAATAGAAAATCTAAACAGACTGATTGAAGATCTAAGGAGACTGAATCAATAATCAAAAACTATTCTTGGGGCGCCTGGCTAGCTCAATCATTAGAACAGACAACTCTTGATCTCAGAGTTGTAAGTTTAAGCCCCACATTGGGTGCAAAGATTACTTAAAAATAAAATCTTTAAAACAAAACAAAACTTCCCAATAAACAAAAGCCCAGGACCAGATGGCTTCACTGATGAATTCTATCAAACTATTAAAGAACAGTAAGACCAATTCTTTTCAAACTCTTACAAAACCAAAATACAGAAGAAGGAACACTTCAAACTCATTTTACAAAGCCAGCATTATACTGATATGAAAACCAAACAAGGACACCACAAGAAAAAAAATCATAGGCCAATATCCCCAATAAACATAGATGCAAAAATCCCCAACAAAGTATTACCAACCTAATTTCAACAACACATTAGAAAGATCAAAAACCACGATCAAGCAGGATTTATTCTAGCATGCAAAAATGGTTCAACATCCACAAATCAATCATAGTGATACACCACATTAACAAAGGGAGAAAAATCATTGATCGTGCAGAAAAATTATTTGACAAAATTCAACATCCAGTTATGATAAAAATTCTCAATAATGTGTATATAGAGGAAATGTACCTCAACATAATGAAGGGTATATATGAAAATACCATAGCTAACACCATTTTCAATGATGAAAAGCTGAATGCTTTTCCTCTAACATTAGGAATAAGACAAGGATGCCCACTATCACCAATCTTATTCAACATAGTACTGGAAATTCTAACCAGAGCAATTAGATAAGAAAAGAAGGAAAAGTTATCCAAATTGGAAAGATAAAAGTGAAAGTGTCACTATTTGTAGATGACATGTTATTATATATAGAAAATTTTAAGGACTCCAACAAAAAACTATTGCAAGTAATGAAAAGATTCAGTAAAGTTGAAGAATGCAAAATTAGCAATATACATATATACATATATATGTATATACATATACATATGTATATATATATATATATATATATGATATATATATATATCAAATTGTTATGTTGTATACCCCAAAGTAATATAATGTTGTAAGTGAATTAACCTTAATAAAAAAATGAAAAAAGGCAGACATTAAAAAACAAGAAAGATCTCAAATCAACAACCTACCTTTACAACTTAAGAAACTAGAAAAGAAGAACAAATTAAGCCCAAAGCTATCAGAATAAAGGGAACAATAAGAAATAGAGCAGAGTTCAACAAAACAGGGAATAGAAAAATAGAGAAAATCAATGGAACTGAAAGTTGGATCTTTAAGGAGATCAGTAAAATTGACAAACTTTTAGCTAGATGGACTAAGTAAAAAGAGAGAGAGAGAGAGAGAGAGAAGATTCAAATTACTTAAATGAGAATTTTTAGTGGACATTTTTATTGATTCTGCAGAAATAAGAGAATTATAAGAGAGTATTATGAACACCTATATGCCAACAAATTGAATAAACTTGAAATAGACAAATTCCTAGAAATACAAAAGCTATCAAGACTAAATCATGAGGAAATAGAAAATCTGAATAGACGCATAACTAATAAAGAACTGAATCAGTAATCAAAATCTCCTGACAAAGAAAAGCCCTAATCCAGATAGTTTCTCTGGTGAATTCTATCAAATATTTAAGAAATAATTATTACCAGCTCTTCTCAAACTTTTTCAAAAAAATGGAAAAGGAGGGAACACTTCCTAATTCATTCTATGAGTTTTAGCATTACCCTGATGCCAAAGCCAGACAAAGACACTACAAGACTACAGACCAATATCCCTTATGTGGCTATGAACATGAGTGTACAAATATATCTTTGAGATCTTGCTTTAAGAATTTTTTAAAGCAAATATTACATTATCTTGTGGGGTTATCATGCATATAAAGGTAATACATATAATAGCTATAGCATTGATGATGAAGGAAAGGGAGACCAACATAATTACAAGTTTGCTACATTTTACATTAAATAATACAATCGTATTTACAAGAAATGCATACATTAATCTCTAAAGAAACTACAGAAAAATAATGCAAGAGAGATAGCTAAAAAGTCAATAGTTAAAATAGTTGCAAAAATTATTCAAAAAATCTAAGAGAATGCAGAAAATGGAATAGAGGAACAAAAAACAAAGGGGAATTAAAAGAAACAAATGGACTAAACATGCCAATTAAAAGGCAGATATCAAAATAAATTTTTAAAGAAGAGCAAGACTCAAGTATACACCACCTATAAGAAATACACTTTAATATAAAAACATAGATAAGCTGAAGACAAGTGGATAGGAAAGACCATGCAAACAATAAACATAAGAAAGCTGATGTGGCTACATTAATATAAGACAAAATAAACTACAAGAGTATTACCAGAGCTAGAGTCACATTTCATACCAGTGGGAGGATCAATTCATCATGAAGATATAACAATCATAAATATGCTTGTGCCTAAAACCAAAGTTTCAAAGTATATGAAGTCAAAAGCCATAAAAAAGAAAGTCTCAAATTTTGCAAAATAATGTACCATTGGACTAAGAGTCAAGACACCTGAATTTAGCCATTTACCAGCTGACTGCCTTGGACAATTCATATTATCTCTCTCAGGCATTGTTTATTCATCTTAGAAATAATAATAACACCTATAGTTAAGATTTGTTTTGAGGATTGAAAATAATGAAAGTGAAAGATCTAGGATAGCATCTACAATCAACTAGAACCTAAAAAATGCTTATCACACGTATTGAATCAGAATTCTTTTCTATTCTTACCACTGCCTAAATCAAGGTAAGAAATGAAGACTGAATAAACAGTAAATAACATATTAAACAGTAACACTGCTGAAACACTTTTGATAGGGCAGAGGGACAGATGGTCTTTAATAGAATTATTGCAGAAGCAACATGGACCTTTGTATCTATTTCTCAGCTGAGATCCTAACCCAAAAGGGACTTTTCCTATGAAAGGGATCTTCCTGGCCACATCTGTCTGTCAGAAACTAAAAACAGAGTACACATTTAAAATAAAATGAAAGCTTCAGGGCCCTACAGAAGCCAGTCATGGGGTTAATAAACAACCTGGGGGGGGGGAGGGGTAATAAACAAACTGGGCAGCCACCATTTTCTAGAGCATATTAGTAGGAAGCAAAATTACTGGAGAATTTACCTATGTTGTAGTATTTATAATTTTGAGAACTTGTTAATAAAAAAAATGAGAATTTTTGACAACTGATAATATAAAGAACGACTATCACAGTATCAAAATGGAGTATAAGCATGACATGGGATGCATACAGGTGGGAAGAAAAAGACAGAATTTCACAATGAGAAACACCACTTAAAAAAAATGGCAGTATCATATTTAAAACCTAAAAGGATACATGAGTACTGATGTCAAAAAGTGCCCTTTTTGACAGTTTATTGCATATGTTTTCATTTATATCAATGAATATTAAAAATAACATGGGTTTATTCCTAAATACTTGTTCACTCTCAACTACTATTTTTGTTCTCTTAATAAATTTTCAATATAGATAATTGAGCCTATTATTGATATACCTGGTTGACCCTCTACCTGAAAACAGCAGAGAGTCTGATGCTCAGAGTTATCAAAGACAGAATATTTTCACAATGCTTTCTTCTTTCTGAGGGTGCTATACATGGCAAATGAATTTTCCCCCTAAAAAGGATATTTTTAACACAAGAGAATATTCCTATTCCAGAGTCATGTCTGATAGTTCTTACATGACTAAAATGATGAAAAGTTAGTATTAATGACAGGACACTGAGGCTTATACATTAACCAAATGTTCCTAGTGCTTCTAGAAACTTAAAAGATGTTATAAGTCAATCTCTACTTTTCTATGGAAAAGATAATTACCCGACATAAATGCAACCTCTGACAGACCTTGGGGAAAAAACACATACATCAACCTGTCATACTATGATTTCTTGATAGGTCAAATTTCACTCCCAGTGGCTCGCCAAGTGCTGAGCATATTACCACCTGGTACAGAAGTGTAAAATAATATTAGCTTCAATAATAACTCAGGCTCTACCTGTGACATTATAGGAAATCAAGCCCATGACAATTTTTCATGAATCTGAGTTACTTATTCAATGGGAAAATTATAATTCTACCATAATAATTTATATACAATATTAATATTAATGACTCATTTCCTGGTAGTTAAAAAAATACATGCTTAAGTGAATAGTCATAAGCAAAGGAAGAATGTGGTTCTGTCAATCATGCCGGTATTGTGTTTTCTATATGTCAGTAATTTAAAATTGTCTGAAAATAGCCAATGGATTTCCATCTAATATACACATAGGCCCATGTGATTTTCTGCATCAGAAAGATCCAAAATTACAAAATCCCTTAGAGATATTAATGTAAGACAAAAAAGACCATAATGTGATGGCACTCATCTGTTGAGTGATGAACTAAAGAGGATTATCCTAAATGTGACCAATGGAGAAAATTTATATTTTCGCATGAGCTTAAAGCCCACAAATGAATCACTTGATCACATTAATATGGCTGCTAGAATTTTTATAAAAGTGCTACTAATAGACTATACTGGCAAACAGTAACCATAGATACGGCGGCTCTGTTTGAGTGTAAATTTCAGGCAACCTAAGGGGCAGAATCAGTAGCAGGTTAATAGGAACTTCATAGGTATGAGTGACATTCACTAAGCAAAGTACTAGATTATACATCATCACTGAACACTTTAGATAAACCTGGAGAAAGTATAATCAACAGGAACGTTTCTATATGGAATAACATAACGTATGCATAGATAAAATGCTATCGAGTTTTGTAATTGCCACTTACAACATGGAGGAATAAGGTCAGCAAGAATTAAATGCCCAATTTCACACAGCAAGGCAGCCATGAAGCTGAAACTAGTCAACAGAAGAGAAAATTTATAGCTTTCAAATACCTGAAATATACCTGATGTGGTATACAGTTACTGCTTCATGCTGAGCTACCATTTGTTCTTGATGCAGGATAGTAACAAAAGAAATTAAAATTTAAAAGATTAAAAAGTTAAAACAACCCACCCACACAGACCTCCACCAAATGCATTATAGCCTTTGGATTTCCCTGGGACATAACCATTGGAAATGTGCATTTCAGCAATAAACATGGTACTTTTCTTGCATGTTCTCAGTGCTTTTGTTTTGAAAAAGCTACACATTTTACCACAGATGAACCCTTAAAGGAAGGAAGTGCACACATTTTCCTTTGAGTTCCTTTAGTTCAAGTGGCATTAGGTATATAATTATTGTGTTTGCGTATACTCCAGTAAATGCTCTCTTAAAATTTGCCTGAAAAAACTACACAGCATTTCACATTTCAAAAATGAAAGCTCTTTTTTAAAAAGTCAACCAAGATAGTCTTTTACCTATAATAACAACAGGCAAACCACTTAGACTTAGAACTCAATTACAGTACCCGGACATTCTAAGTTCACTTTTTTATATTGCTTTAATTCACTACATTTAAAAAATAGAACAACACACAAAAGAAATACAGTTAGAAAATAAAAGGAAAAAAATAACTTTCTTATTATAGTAGCAGCAATGTGTTTAATGATTAGATGCTTTTAGGTATAAAAATGAGACTTTATAACATTTACCTTCCATACAAACTATAAATATTATATATAATAATATATATTTATTATATAATTTTAAATATAATAAATATATACAAAATAGTTGCTATTCTTTAATACACTAGCCAGTACAGCATCCCATTATAGTACTTCCTCCTTAAATTAGTACCTTAATGAAATTTTTTTGCAATTTTTTATCCTATCTGATACAGCAATATTTATATATATATGCAAAATGGAAATCAAATGACTATTAAAAGAAAAGTTATTTTGATAAAGGTGTATAATAGAAGCATGCATTAGCTTTTTCTTTGTTTCTTTCTTTCTTCCTCCTTCCTTCTCTCCCTTTATTTTTTAGAGGGAGGGAAGGGAGAGAGAGAGAGTGCACAAGCAGGGGAGAAGAGGAGGAAGAGAGAAAGAGAGAGAGAAAGAGAGAGAGAGAGAGAGAGAGAGAGAGAGAGAGAGAGAGAGAGATTTTTAAGCAGGCTCCACACTCAGCATGGAGCCAGATGCAAGACTCAATCCCAAGATCCTGGGATCAAGATCTGAGCTGAAACCAAGAATCAGAAGCTCAGCCAACTGAGCCACCCAGGCAGCCCTAGTTTTTTTCTTACTATCTACTTAACATAATTTTTTTCAATTATTAGAAACTATTTATTATACGTCCATATTTATATGTCCATATTTGTACAGGTTGAATATGTAACTCAGATTACTGAAAAATTTGTCATTAACTTAATATCTCTAAAAATCATGTCTAAATCTTGAAAAATAACTGATGAATAATTACTGATGAAAACATTATTTTACACACAAAGATGAAAGAATACTCAGCACTTTACAAACCATTAGTAAATAAAGTTTTACCCACTAAGAAATCAAAATATGACAGTTTGATGTATATCATTTCTTGAGTCATTGTGGTATTTATTACAAATTAGGTAAATGCTATTCATGACTGATCTATGTAGTATACCATACCTTTTTTTCCTTTCTTGCACAAATTATTATTGGCCTAATAATCTGTATATTTATCACTATTAGTCCTAAACATAATGCCTCAATTATGTAAATCTTCACTCATCATATCTAAACCCATCAGGAAGCCTAACAATTCCACCTTCACAGAGATATTTCTCCCAGACACCTCTGACTTGCTCAATCTGGTCAAGTTGCTTGGCAGTTATTTTCATATATCTCTTCATTCCCACCCTGAGATTCCCTTCCCCTCTCCTTGTCCCAGATCTCCCATTTATTGGATCCTGCATATTTTTTTCTCAGTTTACTCCCTGCTTTGGGAAAAACACATACTTCAGTAGTTTCCTGGAAGAGAATACATGTAAGATTCTTTTTTCACCTATCTTGCGTGTCTGAAATGTCCTATTTTTACTCTTATGTCTGATTGATAGTATAGAATTCTAGATGGTAAATAATATTCACTGGAAATTTTCAAGACCATCATCTAGCTCCAGCATTGCTGAGAAGTCCATTATCATTCTGATCCTTAATCTCTCGAAGGAAATATATATTCTTTCTCTCTCTCAAAATTTGCAGTTCCTTCATGGGTCGATCAGGTGACTTCACTTGAAGAGATAAAACAGGAAGCATATGTGATCAATTGTCTCTCTGGCCTGTGATTTGCCTGTTTGGGCCCTCTCAATTTGTGTACTTAAAGAGAGAAGCCAAAGAGTTAATTCATGTCTTAAACATCTTACAAATCAAAAAACAAATGATCTCAGAACAACACACCGTAGCTAAGGCTCTTGTCCCAAATCTCCTCACCATCAAAACCAGGGCCTGTTCTTTATTAGACAAACTCTCCACTAGGTTGTTACTTCGAGACTTCATACTCATTGGCTTATTCAATCCTAAAATCCAATCAGAGGCACAGAGGTCTATTTTGGGAGAGCGGAACATTTCACTGTGCTTAGAAACACAAAGCTTAATAATACTGAAAGCCAGTATTTAAGTGGCCAGGTCATGGTGACCATTTAAAAATAATCTCTAAATCACTCTCATAATAATATGCTGATCATGACTTGCAGGGCCCCTTTTCTCACAGAGAAACATTCAAAAAGATTTTTTTTTTTTTTACCTTGCACATTAGTTTTTATTGAAGTGTAGTTGACACAATATTATATTAATTTCAGGTGTACAACATGGTGATTCAACATTTATAAACATCATGAAGTGATTGCCAAAATGAATCTAGCTACCATCTGTTACCATACAAAGTTGTTACATATCATTACATATTACCAAAAAAGATTTAAAAAAATACACACACACACAGAAATTATAATGCGGGGCACCTTGATAAAGGACCACGATATTTTTTATAGAAATGTTTCCTCAATTTTATCTCCAAAATTATGAATTTTTACATGGTTTCAGAAGCTGCAAAACGATGTTCAGGATAAAGAATCAGAAAATAAACTAGATATGACTTTGAGATTCGATATGTTTCATTTGCTTTATTGACTATATTCTTTTTAAAAATTCCGGACAAGGGAGTTGAACTATGTACCTCAGAACTCTTAATCCAGGGTTTTTATTACTGAGCATAATTAAAGATATTAAACCATATTATCTTCTGTACAAATGATCATGTTGGTGTTGGGGGCAAAACAATGAACCTTTCCCTTTTCACAGTTGTGTGCAGAATTTTCTGTATACCTGGTTTTCCTTATGCCTCACTAAAATCTTTATGTTCATGAGGTAACATTAAAGTAACTCACTTGTGGGAGTTTTTCTAATTGTCCAAAGAAAAGATTTTTTTTTTAGTTTAACAAATACTATATGGTAGGCACACAATAGAAGTCATCTTCATTTGTCCACCTCATAATAATTAGTTCTCACTTGATTACTGCACAGCGAATAATTTTAGCCACATTTGACAAATTTAAAAAACTGAAGACCGGACATATTAGGTAACATGACCCACTTCCCAAAGTTATAAGTGACAGCATTAAAATTTACACGCAAGTCTTCTTTTAACTCAAATTCTTATGCTTTTCCAGTTTTGATGAGTAGATTTAAACAGAGTATGATGATGTTTGCTTGACTGTCACTAATAGAACATTCAAACGTTTAAGACATTTTCCTTCTAACAGGAAAAAACGTTTAAGTTTTAAAAATTGCTTTAAAACTTTACAACTATTATGAAAATGCACAAAAGTCCTTAATAATAATAAATGGTCAGCTATATCACTTTTATAATGGAAAGCATTTGTTTCAACGTCTGCTTCTAAAACTGGTAAGCCAGGTAATTCAGGTAAGACCCTGGCTAAAGATCCAGACTGAGAACAAACATTTTCCCCAGAGAACCTAATGAAATACAGTACGGAAATAATCATCAGGAATATGAGTATGGGGTATCACCAGTAGGCCAAGAAATTTAACACATTTCTGGAAGACAGCATACTGGAGCATTTCTCTTGATAAAAATGGGAGTGAGAATACACTAAATAGAAACCACAGGACCAGAGTTACCCCATTTGTCTGTTGAAACCCCAAACGCAGCAGATGTAATAAGGGGTAAGGTGCAATACGAGTCTGAAAACAGTAGAATTAAGTGAAGATATGTGTACAGAACAACAATGAGGATCAGATATTCCCTCATTCTTTTCCTCCACCCCAACTCAGGACACAGGCATCTGGTATTTAGCCCAGTCTTATCCCAATCCTAAATGGCTCCTCACTGAAGAAATTATCAAAAAAGCTAGTGTATATACTAGCTCCCTAGAATAATATTCTTCTCGTTCTGACATCTGAGGGCCTACAGCCTGATCTCCAATTCCCAACTTGTTCATTCTGTCTATCTGGAGTCAGTACAGGGAATAGAAACCATTCTACATTGGCTTTTGTGGGGGTGGGGGGAGGGGGAGGTTGAATAAAGGAAACTAGATGATTACAAAAGCAATGGAAGTGATAAAGTAACAAGATCTAAATCAGCTTTCAGACAGGACCCTCACAACAGTACAGAACTGATCTATAAGAATAGAAGCTACTTCTGCCAAAGTAAAACTATGAAAACTACTGAGTTCATGAACATACAGATTGGAAAACAGGAACCAGGAAAGAGCTGCTGCGTGTTCTGACAAGCTCCAGAAAGCTGGAGATGAGAGTCTGAAACACTCCTGCAGAGGTGCACCTCCAACACCTTTAGTGCCAGCAGGAAATGGCCAAAAGACAAGAGGGAGTAGATCTTTTCTATAGTGTGCAGAACCTACTTGGCTTCTAGAAACTTGGCCACTGGTGATTCTAGGGAATAGTATCTTGTTTTCCACTTGGTGCAAAAAGTTAAGACTCAACAGAAGGTGCAACTAGACCATACACCACAAACTCAACCCCAGGAAGAGCATGTGAACATTAGCACTTCATGACTTACCCCACAAGGAACTCCCAGTCAGAATACCAATCACAGCAGAGACCTGATAGGAATCCACACCTATTTACACAATAGCACAAAACCCCACACCACCTACCCATCCCTTCATAAATCATCATTAAGGACAACCAAATATCATGAGGCCTGAGAGGAGAACCAACATTGTAAAAGAGAATGATGACCAAAATAAGAAATTTCACATCACCCAGGAAGCAGAAGAGACACCTCTAACATGATCAGGGAGATTAATGTAAGCTAGGATTCTTGGGGAAAGTGTTAACTAGAGAATGTGAAAGCATTCTTAGAGATTTATGTTAAAATTGCTACAATTAAACAGCATAAAATATTTGAAAGTGTAGAGACAAAAATATGGACAGAAAATATGAATAGAAGGAGGTAAATAAAAGATCTATACAAGAGATACAGCCTCCAAGTAGCAGGAGTTCCATAATAAGAGAACATACTCAAATGCAGCCCAACCCAGAGAGCATCCAATCCAGACTAGAGCAGGAGGATAGGGGGTCTCCAGGAGGAGAAAATTCTGGAAAAAGGAGAACTTCTCACATTAGGTAGTATAATGTAAAACTCAAGAAACTAAAAAAAACTTCTCCTAAGAGTAATACAATTTTGGTAACACTATTCCTATAGAAATGTCATCCTAGCACACATTTGACAATGACCAACAATATAAATGCTGCTCACTACAGTGAAGACACTTTTAGAGTAAACCCAAAATTATCCAGATTTTAAATGTCAGCTCAAATGTATAAAATATTACATGGGGCAAATAAAACAAACACACAGGATGAGTCCAGGCCACAGACCCCAACCATCAGCTGACAGAACCGTCAAAATGGTGGTGTTAAGCCAGAAATTTTCAAAAGTTTCATTTTATTTGAGAAGTTTGTAGCCATTACCATGTTTGATTCAGAAAGTCAGGCAGGGGAGGAAAAGCATAAATACTATGGCTATGGGTTCAGAAAAAGTATATAAATGTCAACACATTAAAAAAAATTAATCTATAGTTGATTGATCATGGCAGGCAAAAAAGTGGGGAAAGGTGAAAAAAAGGATAGGGAGACTGGAGTCCCTACCTTATGAGTGGGAAGCCAAGAGATACTGTTGGTAGTTGAGAGCATACGCACAAAAAAGAGAAGTGTAAACATAACACGAGAAATGCAGAAGAGATCAGTATAAGAAATTAAAATAGTTTAAATATTTGAAAGGAGGAGGAGAAAAAGTGAGCCAAATTCTCATGTTTCAGAGAAGGTGTCAGTAGATGTTTATTAAATACCTACTCCATGCCACACACTAGGCCAGGTGCCAAGGATGCAGTAATGCACACAGGAACAAGAGGGGGAAACTGATGCTTGAAAGGTATCTCATTGTTGTTCACCCTCTCTCCTCTTCTAGAATGCTTTATTATTCTTGTTTTCTGGAAAATGTCTATTCCTCCAACACAAATTCATGCTTAAATGCATGGAATCTGACCATGACTGAAGAAACAGAGGTAAAAATATATAATCTAGAGCTATGGAAGTAACCATTAAGAAATATAAAAACAAAGAGTAGAACAAGGTTGCCTACGGGTAATAAATAGCATTAGTGATGGGATGGGGAGTTGTGGAGGAGACTGTTCCTTTCCTTGAAATGCTCTTTGCACTAAGAGGCCACTGTGACTGAAACATGGCCCCTTCAGTGACAGATTTATTGCTCTGGCTGCTGGGAGTGCTGTTCACCATCAACCCCTTCAGCAATTGTCTCAGGTGCAGAAAGTCATTCCTCCCAAGTCAGGCAGCTTCCCAGGCAGCCACATTTAATGACAGACTGATCCTGAAGTTAAGGTTGGCCATCTCAACCGAACTTGGAACCAAGAAATCTTCAGAGCCATTCTAGCTTCTGCGAGTCACATGATATTGTCACTGGGCCTTCACTTGTACATATTTCTGCTTTCATTCCGTTCCACAAGGGTTAATCCCAATAGTGTTCAGTAATAACCCATTCACTAAACTTTCTCTCACAACTCTCTATGACAATTTAGTGGAGGTATTGCACTGATAAACACAAGTTTAAATGCTAGAGGAGTGCCAGTGATGGTTTATTCACTGTAATACACAACAAATAATTAGCCAGTAAAACAGAGAAGATTTGTGACAATATAATTCACTTTCACTTTTATTAACGTAAGTTTCGCTTAATTTTATTCCACTTTGTTCTCTTTCGTATTTTTGTTAAGGATTCTCTGCTTTCTACCTAATATCTAGCCCAAACATGAAACTGGAGTGTCATTTTAAATACAAAGAAAACATTAGTAGTTGTTTATTACTGTGTTTCCTTTCTATTATACACTTTAATTTCATCAATACTTCCTTCATGACAAGATATCGTTACTGATTGGGCAAAAAAACACATCTCAGTTTTGAAATCTATTAGCTCATATATTTTTATAAAACTTTACCACCAAGTGACAGTAAATTCTTTTTTGCAGTGTATCTCTGCAAAGCAAAGATTGTAGCTACATTAGTTATGTATCTGATTCCTAAATATTTTACATAAGGCAGATGATCAATAAATTTTTAAAGCATGAGTGAATGAATGAATGAATGGATTTGCTTCATACAATATTTCATCTAGAAATCTTTATACAATTATTAGCACATGCTGACTTCTTGCTATTTTACCCATGATATTCTAAGTTCTAGGCATGTCAATCTCCTTGCAGTTCCTAGACACTCCAGGAAGTCTCTGCTCCTCAATCATTAAGTTCATAAGTATTTATTAAATATGTACTCTGGAACAAACTGAGTGTTGATGGGTGGTGGGAGGGAGGGGAGGGTGGGTGATGGGTATTGAGGAGGGTACCTGTTGGGATGAGCACTGGGTGTTGTATGGAAACCAATTTGACAATAAATTTCATATATTGAAAAAAAAAAAATATGTACTCTGTGCCCAGGTAGTATGGCAGGTGCTGAGGATACAATTACACTCGTGGTTTGAAATGTATCTTGTTGTTCACCTTCTGTCTTCTGCCTGGAATACCTTATTGTTTTGGTTTTCTGTCAAATTTTTATTCTTCCAAAATAAAGTCGTGGTGAAGAGTGTGGAGTCAGACGACCAACATTCAAAGCCTTGCCCAACAGTTACTATGAACTTGACTTTAACCAAGTTCCTTCACCCATAAGTCCGTTGTTTTCTCCTATTTAAAATATGGATAATAATTACTTCTGCTTCTTACCAGTTGTTGAAAGGTTTAAGTGATACAATATATGTAAAGATCTCAGGTTAGCCCCTCTTCATAATTGTTTAATAAATGTTAGCTATTATTGCCAATATTACTGGGTCCCGCTGCTAGAAAAATAGTTGAATGCTGACAACAAATTCCAAGCTATATTAGCTGCCACCAAAGTAGTGTGATGTTAGAACATCAACAGATCTTTTAACTCTTTTTATGAAACTTTTCTAATCTGAAAACATAAAATATTGTCTAGTATGTGTAATAGAGAATTAATAACCAAGCTAACCTATCATATCCAGAAATCACTACAAAGTTGTGGAAACTGTGGGAAAAAGAGAAAAATTTGGAAAGGAACAAAGGAAGGGAACTCACATTGTTCTAGGTTTAAGGAAGCAAGTGTTTCAAAGCATATCCATTTTGCTTTATTTATTTTTTTTAATTTATTGTCAAATTGGTTTCCATAACATTTTGCTTTATTTGGTTCTTTGGCCACTTCTGTGAACCATGTAAAGCTTCCACAATTGTCCTCAAGATTCAAGAATTGAAAATAGTAAACTGTTTTCATGTTTTCCTTTTATTATGGAATAAAACCAATACTAGAAACCAGAATATATAGCTTCTTGTCAAATGTTCTCTCAAGTATCCAAAGTTCTTAATATGCACACAAATAATTTTATTTTATTGTTTTAAGTGTTTATTTATATTGTCTGCCAGCACAGAGCCCTACGTCAAACTCGAACTCACTAACTGTGAGATCATGACTTGAGCTGAAATCAAGAGTCAGACGCTAAACTGACTGAGCCACCCAAGCACCCCCACAAAGGATTTTAAATCAAAGCCTTTTATTAAAAGGTTCTTTCCTGTGTCAAGCTTAAATGATCTCGATAATCACTGTGGTATCACTTATGTGAGTGCATGGATGTGCAGCCTCTCCATCAACAAAACACAGAGTTCCACAGGAGGGATAAAGTGGAAACAAGTGTCGCCACAAACATAGTGAATTGATACTCTTTTCTGCCTCCTCTTTCAATCGGGCAATCGATCAGCAGCATACATTAAGCACCAATCATACACTCATTCTGTAGGTAATCTAAGATATTGAACCTGATCTTACTTACCTGAAATTTAAGTGAATGCCAAACTTCTGCCCATGCAACAGTGAATATTCTAGGGTTGAACAGTTTTTCTACTTGGAGATCTTGGACTCAAGTGCCTTAAGTGTAATAAAATCAACTTACTTCCAGAGTTGTTGTGAAGATTAGCTGAGATACCATATGAAAGTCACTAGAGCACTGCCTAGCGCATAATAAGAGATCGAGAAATAGTAGCTAGTGCCATAGGTAATGTGCGTATCCGTAGTAGTGGACAGCTAAATTTTGAATAGTTTAAGCCTGTGGGTTCAAATGGTAATGACGTGCTTATGGAAGCATTAATGTGTATTAATTAGCTGGATGTCCATTTTTGGAGGAAGAGCTTTTTTCCCTAATTGAGATTTTACATTCCGTTTTAGGGCCACCATATCAAAATAACACAGACTGAGTAGTTTAAACAAGAGAAATGTACTTTATCACAATTCTGGAGGCTAGGAGTCAAAGGTCAAGGTGTCAGCAGGTTTGATTTCTTCTGAGGCCTCTCTCCTTGGTTTACAGATGGCTGCATTCTTGCATGTTCACCTGGTTGTATTTCTGTGCATGTATGTTTCTGGTGTCCCTTCTTCTAAGGGCTCCAGTCATAGTGGAAGATGGCTCACCCTGAAGACCTTGTTTTAACCTAATCACCTCTTGAAAGACCTTACTTTCAAATATGGCTACATTCTGAGGTAGTAGGGGTCAGCATTTCAATAAATGAATTCAGGGAGGACACAATTCAGACCGTAACACCTTTGCAAGGACACATAGCCTCACAGGGATGGACTATATACAACAAGCTTTATTATTGCCTTGTCCAAGGAACCCAGTGGAAAAGAAAAGAAAGGATCCTTAGCCAAAGTGAGAGAGATAAGGGCAAAGTCTGTGACTATTGCAGAAGAATGTGACACACACCTAAAGCATGAAAGAGTAAACAGACACTCTGTGGATGGATGTGCAGATTGAGTCTAATTATACAGAGGAAAGAGGAATGGAATTTCCCTCAGTAGGTCTCATAAGGTTTAACTATAGGGCACAGAATGAGAGTATGTCCTAATACCTCAGTGTCTGGAGAGATGATTACTGGCACAAGCCACCTCCTTCTTACAGGCTAGCATTGCTTTCTTTTCACAGTCAACAGGAAACAGAAGAGGGTGTCTAATGTTATTTATTTGTGGTGTCCATGTACTCAGGGTCTAGAAATGCCCAGGCAAGATAAATATGCCAATACTTTAGACTGAATGATTATGAAAGTGTCATGGAAGATGTCACTATGAAGTACTATTTTCTGGAGCAACCTTTGACACCAGCAACATGGTCTTGCTCCATAGAAGCTATAATATGTAATGGTTAAGACTCTAGGCTCTTGCTCCAAAGTTGGCTGGCTCACAGTCAGAAGTGATACTTACTAGCTGGATGACTTTGGGTAAATTCCTTGACCATTGCTTCTCAACAACTTCATATCTAAAATGGGAATAATACTGGTTCTTTCATCATTGGGTAGCCTGGGAATTACCTGAGGTAAAATGTGCAAAGTGATACGAATATTTCATTACCAAGGAATCCAGAACAAAGAACTCAATCTCACTAGAGGGGATGAAATTTCCAAAATTTTCATTGTCAGATACTGCAAATAAAAATACAGGATACCCAATTAAAGTTTATTATCCTATAAATAATGACTATTTTTTGAATAAGTATGTCCCAAATGTTACATGAACACTCTTATACTAACAGTTTATTTGTTGTTTATTTTAAATTCAAACTAACTGGACAGCTTGTATTTTATTAGGCAACCAGAAAAGAAACGTATTGAGTGGCATTGACAAAGAATATCAAAGAGCACAATACCTTGCATTTTGAAGTTGTTTAAAACACACATACCTTAGGGCTGACTGAATAATTTAGTAGAGCCAAAGGGCTACAATGTAGAGAACCTGTGAAAGAAATGGAGCATTCAGATTGGGATTGCATTAGGAAAACTGGGTAGCTACAAAATAGAAAAATGAATTACTAAGTATCATGAAAGTAGCAACTGAATCATCATCTCAGTTCAGCAGAATTTGTGCATTTAGAAGGTATTCAATAAAAGCCTGATACATGAAAAATTAGTGAATGATTAAACAAATAAAGAACACAACTATTTGAATGAATAAAATATTTGATAATAGTAAATTAGAAAGTATGAGGTAAATGAAAGGGATCATGGATTCAGGGAGATAAGTTAGGAATGGCTTGTGGGACTCCAGCTGGAGGGAATGAAGAACAGTCTAGAATAGATGGAGTTGAAATGGAGAAAAAAAGGTTCTCAAAATATTTCAAGATAAAAGTCACAGGACAGGGGAACTACGCACAAGCTTTATTACCATCATCCAGCTGAGAATGCTCTCCTCAAAAATGTATCAGTTCACTGTCAGGATGGCTAAAATTAACAACACAAGAAATGACAGGTGTTGGCGAGGATGCAGAGAAAGGGGAACCCTCTTGCACTGTTGGTGGGAATGCAAACTGGTACAGACACTCTGGAGAACAGTATGGAGGCTCCCCAAGAACTAAAAATAGAACTACCATACAATCCAGAAATTGCACTATTAGGCATTTACCCAAAGGATAAACAATACAGGTTCAAAGGGGTACATGCACCCCAATGTTTACAGCAGCATTATCAACAATAGCCAAACTATGGAAACAGCCCAAGTGTCCATCGACTGATGAATGGGTAAAGAACAGCAGTCTACATAGATATAGATGATATAGATATAGATACAGATATTGATATAGATATAGATAGATGTATATATAGATGATATAGATGATATAGATGTAGATATAGATTATAGATATACACATAGATGATATAGATATAGATATGGATATATATAGACAGATATTACTCAGCCATCAAGAAGAATGAAATCTTGCCATTTGCAATGATGTGGATGGGGCCAGAGTGTGTTATGCTAAGCAGAATAAGTCAATCAAAGAAAGAAAAATACCATATGATTACATTCATATGTGGAATTTAAGAAACAAAACAGATGAACATATGGGAAGGGGTGGGAGCAAGAAGAGAGGGAAACAAACCACAAGAGACTCTTAATGATAGAGAACAAACTATGGGTTGATGGAGGGAGGTAGGTGGGTGATGGGCTAGATGGGTGATGGGTACTAAGGAGGGCACTTGCTGTGATGAGCACTGGGTGCTGTATTTAAGTGATGAATCAATGAATTCTACTCCTGAAACCAATATTGCACTGGATGTTAACTAAAATTTAAATTCAAAAAAAGGTAAAGGAAAACCAAAACCAAAACAAAACAACAAAAAGAAATGCATTGGTTTGGATGCTTCAACTTTGTGGGGTTTTTTTGTTTGTTTGTTTTTGTTTTTAATTTTTTAAATGTTTATTTTTGACAGAGAGAGAGAGAGAGAGACAGAGAGACAGAGAGACAGAGAGACAGAGCATGAGTGGGGGAGGGTCAGAGAGAGAGGGAGACACAGATTCTGAAACAGGCTCCAGGCTCCCAGCTGTCAGCACAGAGCCCGACACAGGGCCTGAACCCACAGATAGCGAGATCATGACCTCAGCTGAAGTCAGTCGCTCAACCGACTGAGCTACCCAGGCACCTCTGTTGCTTCAAACTTTGTTTAACATGCATTCTAGTGGGCAAAACCCTTCCTATGAATCCATCAAGGCTTTCCATTTCAAAGATTGTGGGAAGAGTACAATAATGAAAACCAAAAATTTGTTGCTGTTGTTGTTGTGTTTTTTTCACATAAGAGGTTTAATCGTAATCAAAAGTAAATATTCATTAGACAGTGAAGAGTCACATTGTCTAGAAGCAGATTTTTAAAAGTAAAAGATAGGACATGTATACATAAGTATTTGAGAGACCCAATGTAAATAAGCTTCATCTAAGAATGTTGTTCCAGTATTCTGATCTGTACACATACCAGACACATCCGAAGACTCCCTCCTCTTGAATATAATACAAGAGAAAAATACAAGTAAACCTATTCGAAGTGGCAAATCACAAAGGATTTTCTCTTCTAACAGGTACACACAAAGTGCTTATTGATGCTGTATCAATAATGCTCATGCATGAACCAAGAAAGGAATAAAAAGAGTTGAAAGAAAGTCAAGTCATTATAAGGCTTATTTATATAAATGAAGTATATCTCTCATTAGCACAGAAAGGTATTGAATTTTTCAAATTGTTAATATTTCTTTAAGCTTCACAGTTATGGAAAATCTGCAGCAGGAATAATCTTACATTTACGAGAAATAAGTATTACCATTAGTGTGACTGAGTGTTTTAGAATTCATGGAGAAATTGCAGGGGTTTATTTTGTTTTTTAATGTTTCATGGTTTTGGCATATCAGAAAACAATTTTTAAAGGCATTGTTCCCTAACTTTCAAACTCATTTATTTAAAAAAAAAAAAAAAAAAGATGTTTCTGATGCAATTAACCCTAGTTCAAATTTCTGAACACTAATTGGTCTCATTAACAAAGAGATTTTTTCCTTTTAACTCAGAGGGGGACAAAACTTTTCCAAAAAACCCCCAAATAGTTATACAGGGTTGAACTTTGAAATGTTCTCTGTGGAACTTCTACCAGAAAAGCAGGTTGTCTAGTACACGCCTTTTAGTTGGATGGCATGAGAGCAATGCCACAGTCCCCAGAATGATCAGGCCAGACATTCACACCGTCCCACTTTCACCCCGCTCACGCTTTCGCCAAAGGATGCTGTGCTCCCACTGTTACATATTTAGAAACCCGTTTTCATATTTTCTGAGTATTCTATAATCCAGCACTTCAGGAATATGACTGCAGTAAGGATAGAACAGAATTAGAGCAAGAGCCAAACGGAGACACCAACAAGAGTGTTTCCACCACTATTTCTCCCTCAGAAGCAAGGACGGATTAAGAGTCTGTAGCAGTGACGTGAAAGCGGAATGTTCAAGTTCAGCCTATACTCTATGGCAAAATTAAATACTAACGTTAGCAATATTCAAAATGAAAAGCTAATAGGCAAAATACTGCAAAGAAAAACATTTCTTTCAATTCCTTAGTCTTGTTATAATCTTAACACCTAATGGGACTCCACAAAATGCTGAGTTACCTCACAAAGAATTGATAATATTGTTACAAGAGAGTCAAAAGGTAATATTAGCAAGTAACCAAGCTTTGTTTTTATTCATTCAATATTTATTAAACCATAATTCAATGTGCTAGGAATTACAGGAAGTATATTAATAGAAGCATATTAATCTGTTACATTAAGTACAGCACATGAATAAGTCTTCATGTGGTTCCAAGAATCTATTAACATAAAAACTAGTTAGAAGATGGAGTGCCTGGGTGCCTCAGTCAGTTAAGTATCGGACTTCGGCTCAGGTCATGATCTCATGGTTCATGGGTTCGAGCCTAGGGTCAGGCTCTGTGCTAACAGCTCAGAGCCTGGATCCTGTTTCAGATTCTGTGTCTCCCTCTCTCTCTGCTCCTCCCCCATTTGTGCTCTGCCTTTCTTTCTCTCTCTCTCTCTCTGTCTCTCTCTCTCAAAAATACAATGAACATTAAAAATTATTTTTAAAATACCAGTTAGAAGCAAACACATGATGGTGGTCATGATTGCCACACTATGAGGGAAGATGCTATGTACATCTACGAAGTTTAGCTCTTGGCCTGTGGAAAAGTCAGAATTAGTTACCTAAATTAATGCATTTTCACAAATTAAACAATTTAATTTTTTAATAGAAATATTAGGTTCCTAAATCAAACATAATAAGCCAAAGAAGAAAATTAAAAAATGATATCTCCTCAGCTTGGGGGGAAAAACGCTCACATTCAGTATTACCTAAAATCAGAATCATAAGTCTTGCTTCAAATGAGTGTATAGTTTGTCAAGAAAAATGACTGATATCTAAATAGCTATAATACAAGCTAGAACATGATTAAATGCCATATGTGAGGACCAGAGTATGAGATGGTAGTTCAAAGAAGGGAGATAAAGTATACTGTTAGGAAATCTGCCATACTCCATAAGGCAGACAGTATTTGAGTGTGTGTCCAAGTCTTTGGGAGGGTTAGGATCCACTGGCCTGAAGAGGGAGTTCTACGTAGAGGGAATAACACAAGCAAAGTTGCAGAAGTAAGAAATTCTGAGACATATACCACCAGGTCCAGAGAACAATTCCATTGGCAAATGCTATGCATAAAGGGGAAATATAAGTAATAATAGGGAAATAGTGAGAACACATAGGGAAATAAAATTTCCCTGATTTCTCAGTGCTCCTGTAAAAAGCTGGAGACATAGAAATAAAAAAGAAAAATGCTTGCTTTCACTTTCCCTAGAAACATTTTACCTTCCATATATCATTAAGATTAGATCTGCACTTATTTGTACAGTTAACTGCTCTGATCTGTACATATGATAAAACTTCTCTTATCTCCCCTAGAGAGCCAAATGCTTACAATCTGGATTAGGCACCTAGATTAAGAAATCAAGGTATCACGAAGACTTTTTCCCTAGGAATTTGTAATTCAAAAGGGATAAAACCCAGACATTGGATACATCTTTTGGTTATAAAAGCTGTGGATCCCAGGGTTTACATGTTCCTTGGAAACATGTATTTATATTCTAAAAGGTTCCAGTGAGTGACAACCCAGAATCCTTTCCATTCCATTTCAAAAGATCAAAGGGTTTTTTTCTCCTTTCAGAAGGAGACAGGAACAGTTAGTTGTCTTTCTCCTCCTGAACAAATCCATTGTTCTCCATCTCTCCTCTAGGGAGTGAAACTCATCACTTGCCTTGAAAGTGTCCATAGGAGTTTATGTTCCCTCAGTCTAGCTGTGGAGAACGAAATGTCACAATGTTACTGTTGATTTGGTTGTAAGTATCAATACAGAACTCTTCCCTCACACAGCTGCCTCCTGTTCTTGTATTAACATATATATATATATATATACACACACACACACAGAGACACACATATATAAGTCTAAATATACACACCCATATACATAGACATGCAGCATTCATGTACACAAATACACACATAAGGGAGAACATCTCAGAACCTTCATCGTTTTTGACAAAACAGAGATCATGATGAACATTCACTGGCAAGCCAAAAGTTTTAATTTTAAAATGCTTCCTTTTGAACTGCAGGAAACACCTTCCAAAAGCTGCAGGGAAGTGGTGTCTTATCCCTGCAGACATTACAACTGTTTCCAGCGTAGTATCATTTCTTTGAAAGATCGGCTCTAAAATGTCACTGCAGCCCACAACAGAGAACTTAGAGGCAGGTGAAAATCCAAACAGAAATTGAAACCTGAGACAATTTAGTTCAACAAAACTCAATTCTATTTAGTTAACTCTGCTCTTGGGAATTTGAGGATACTAAAAAAGATATTTTTCAAGACGGCTTCCTCCAAGGAACGGACTTTTTTTTTTTTCTCATGAGACAAGACAAATACACACTTGAACTAGACCATGCTAATATTTTTAATTTAGACAGTAGTTGATAAAAATGGTTAGGAAGAGAAAACTCTGCATTTAGGAGACCGTATTTCTGAAGGTGTGTTCAGAAAGACTCTTCCTTCCCTACTTTGTAAGTAATTAGCAATTTCCTTATATTGTGGTTCCCCAAATGGAACTGATAACTCTATAACTACCTGCCTGCAACCCTTAACAATCTCCCAAAGCACCAGATGTCAAAGAAGATAAGGATGGAAAGGCTGGGTTTACCAGGGTTAGAAATCATTTATAAGAGCATCTAGAATTTGCTTGATTTTCTCATTCAAGATCTTTGTACCTCTTGACTTTGGAGTGAAATAAGGTTGAGTGTGATCTTGGACAGTTTACCTAATCTCTATGAGATACAATGTTCTCTTCTGTGAAATAATGAAGCTATGCAGATGAAATGAGATGGCAGGTATAAAATAACCATCATATCATCTGACTCACAGACACTCAATAAATATTGTTCTCTGCTCTCCTGAAGTCACTCCTCTTATATATTCCTGATTCTAGAAATGGCTTTCAAGTGAAATGTGGGACAACAGGGATGTCATTGTGTTGAGCAGAGGTGGATAGTCAGCAGTATATAAGAACATAAAATTGCTTATGATTTTCAGCTTTGGTCATAAATATGAAAGGTGACAGACACAGGAAAAATATTAAGAGAGAGTTCCCTATGGCAGTGCAAGCTGCAAAATCAGGCAAAACATGAAAAGCAAGTGTTTGATTGAATTTTTCTCCTCAATGAAAAAGTAGTAGCAGTGACAGGCATACAAGTGGGAAAAAGCATGGATCCAACTGAATTTTTAAAATATGTAAACAGGATTGTATTCAATTATAGGAAAAGTATCAACAGCACATAGTGTGATCAAAAACGTTTCTAAGTTAGAGGGCAAAAAATTAAGAATTCATGATTTTTGAAAATTTTAATAATGTAATTGGCTCAGATTTTCAATAAATTGCAATGTTTTCTCAGGAGAAAGAGCAAAGAATAGAAATTAATCAAATACCAAAAAGTGAAAATTACATTTGGTTGAACAACAGCAATGAATCTCAACATGTGCTGGAAACTCAGGAAAGTTGATTCACCATCAAGCTTCTTGAATGATTGGACCTGGGTGAATAATCTTTTCCGATAATATTCCTTGTGTCTTTTACTTCTCAGTGTGTGATCACTGTCATCATTCGATAACGAAAAAGTTTTTAACTGTAATAAATCAGTGTGTTTTCATAGTGCTACCTGGCTGCAAATCTGAGGTAACATCAGGCACAGGCTCTCTTTACTGATCTTAAAGTTTGGAGAAGGCAAAAATCAAGTTCTGTCTGAATATTGTGCTTTTGTTTTTCAAGATAAACTATTGCTGTTTGAGGGTTTTGTGGGTTTTTCTGAGTTTGCTTTATATACGTTTCTTCTAAAAAATATATTGATCTAGGGCACCTGGGTGGCTCATTCGGTTGACCTTTCGGCTTCGGCTCAGGTCATGATCTCGCAGTTTGTGAGTTTGAGCCCCGCGTCGGGCTCTGTGCTGACAGCTCAGAGCCTGGAGCCTGTTTCGGATTCTGTGTCTCCCTCTCTCTCTGCTCCTCCCCCGCTCGTGCTCGCTCTCGCTTTCTCTCTCTCTCAAAAATAAATATTAAAAAAAATTTTAATATATTGATCTGACCGATATGATACCAAGATTTTGCTTTCTAAATAGGGAATTTTTAAGCTTCTCCTTTCTCATCTGATTACAGTTGCACCTGTTGAGGACAGGAATTTCGTAGCTCACAGTTTTCCCCTATGTACCATATACCCAATAATAAGATTCTTGGTCAATTTCCCTCCTAAGACTTCAAGCCCCCTGAATATGTGGAATGCATTCACTGCTTCCCTCTGTCTTGAAAAAATAGAAATAACAAATTCATTATGTTAATTACTTTCTCAAGTATACTTACCAATTTGCATAAATTTCTCAAAAAATAAATCTGGCATTTTTTAATAAGCTTGCAAAGTTCCAATTAGAAACAATTTGCCAAAAACGGTACTAGACTGCTTTTAAATGGTGTTATTAAAGAGCGGAAGGGGACCTGTCCATTGAACCTGCTTCAAATGAGGTAATAAAATTATGATTAAATGAAATCAATGCCAAGGGAGGCTGCGAGAGATCTTAGAACACCTGCTCCTGCCTCCGACATTTTTTTACCTTTTTATTGAAATGTAACATGTGTACCGAGAAGTACACAAGTCATTAGTACATAACTCAAAGAAATGCCACAAATTTAATGTGCCTGTGCAATAAAGAGCCTCTTGTGAATTACTGTTCTGGTCACTACTCCTCTCCAAAAGAAAAACGACTATTCAAACTTTTAAACCATAGGTTTATTTTGCTGTTTTGAAGTTTATATAAATGGAATCATACAGTATATGCTCTTGTGTACAATTTATTTTGTTCCATATTAGGCTTATGAGATCAACCCACCTTGTAGGCATGAGACTAGGTTTGGGCAAATCTGTATTTTCTGCCTCCTCAAGTGGTAGACATTCCCAACCTGTAATATTCACATAAAATGCTGAAACCAGTAGAGTAATAGCTTTAAATTCTGTGAAATGGTCAACTTATTATGAAAATGAAGTATATACAAAAGTAGAGAGAAGAATGAAATGAACTCACACGTAGCTAGCATCTAGTGGCCACGACTTCGTCGGCTAAGGAATTCTTATTTCATCTAAAATTCCACTTGCTTCCCTCTCTTCAATTCACAATGTGGGGTTATTTCTTAAATACCCAGTATCATTCCATCTATAAACATTTCAGTGTTTAACTCAGAAAACAACAAGTTATTTTAAAATTTAGTTTAGGGGCTCCTGGGTGGCTCAGTCAGTTAAGCATCTGACTCTTGATTTCGGTCCAGGTCATATCTCATAGTTCATGAATTCGAGCCCTGGGTCAGGCTCTGCACTGACAGTGCGGAGCCTGCTTGGAATTCTCTATCTCCGTCTCTCTCTACCCCTCCCCCATTCACTCTCTCTTCCTCTCAAAATAAATAAACATTTTTAAAAATTTATTGTAAATACTATTATCATCCCTAAAAATAAAAGAATTTCTTAGTGTTCTGGTTAGCATTCAAATGTCCCAATTTTGTCATTTTCCCCATGTTTTTTGTTTGTCTGGTCGGTTGCTTAAAGCAGTGTCCAAAGTCCACGTGCTTTATTAATTAATTAATTTGTTTTTTGAGAGAGAGAGAGAGAGAGAGAGAGAGAGAGAGAGAAAGGGTGCACGTAAGCAAGGGGCAGAGAGAGACAGACAGAACTGGGGATCACCAGAAGTGGGACTCGTGCTCAGGAATTATGAGATCATGACTTGAGCCTAAGTCAGATGCTTAACCAACTGACGACCCAGCCACCCTTTTTTTATTATTATTCTTTCCTTACTCCCTTGAGAGAGAGAGAGAGAGAGAGAGAGAGAGAGAGAGTGTGCAGGGGAGGGGCAGAGAGAGACAGAGAGAGAGAATCCCAAGCAGTGTCCATGCTATCAGCACAGAGCCCAATGGAGGGCTTGAATTCACGAACTGTGAGATCAAGAACTGAGCTGAAACCAAGAGTCAGATGCTTATCTGACTGTGCCACCCAGATGCCCCAAAGTCCATGTGCTTTAAATTAGGTTAATATGTCCCTAGCCACCCTTAATCTTGTTTTTTTCCTTGCAATTCATTTTTTTTTTTAATTTAGAAATGGAGTGGTCTTAAAATTTTGCCAAAGTATGGGTTTTAATGCTTGCCTTCCCTTGGTGTCATTTTTCTTTTTCTTACTAGATTAGCTAGTGGTTTATTTTGTCTATTTTTCTCCCAAGGAAATTAGCTTTTACATTTATTCTTTAGTTCCATTGTTTTTATGTTTTTCAGCTCATTAACTTCTGTTTTATCTTTATTAACTCTACTTTCTTTTACTTTACTCTTTTTCTAGTTTATTGAGCTGTTTAATCTATTTCTTTTTTGTGTTACTTAAATAGACATTTGTACTCTACTTTTTTGTTAGTCATTCTGCTGGTGTCCCTGCTGGTACCCTGCTGGTATTTTTTTATGTCATGCTCTATAATTTTGAAAAAATTTTATAATTTTATTTTTTTAATTTGACCCAAAAGTTTCTTAACATTTTTTTTCTTTGATTTCTAAGTTGAACAACCTACTTGGTTTCTGTTTTCTAGTTGTTGTTGTTGTTTTGGCCATTATTCTTTTGTTTTAAAAGTTTCCCCATGTACATTCTCTGTTGAATCTCTTGCATTTTATGCTTTATGAATTATTGCTGTGTTAGTGTACACATAAATATTAATAACTATTAAATTTATTGTGATTCATAGCCTTTAAGATTATAAAATATACTTATTTATCTCTTTGATGATTTTTGGTCTGACTTCTGCCTTGAAAGGTATGGTTGTGAGCCCTGCTTTCTTTTGATTTGTATTCATCTAGTATATCTTTGCCCATCTTTTATTATTTTTAAGAAGGTTTGCTGAGACATAATTTACACACAGTAAAATTCACCCTTTTAGGTCTACAGTTCTATGAATTTGGACAACCATAAATAAATAGTCATGTTGCTGCCACCAATCAGGACATAAAATAGTTCTATCACCACAAAAAGTTGCTGTTTTTAGGCAACTAGTTAATAGTTAACCTCCTCCATCCCCTGACAATTACTGAGCTGATTTTACCACTACCAAGTTTTGTCCCTTTTTTTTTTCAAAGTTTTCATTTAAATTCCAGTTAGTTAACATACAGTGTTATCTTAGTTTCAGGTGTACAATACAGAGATTCAACACGTCCATACAACACCTGGTACTCGTCACAAGTGCACTCCTTTATCCCTAACACCTGTTTCACCCATCCCCCACACCCCCCAACCTCCCCTGGTAACCATCACTTTGCTCTCTACATTAAGGGTCTGTTTCTTGGTTTGCCTCTCTTTTTTCTTCCCCCTGTACTCTTTTGTTTTGTTGCTTAAATTCCACGTGAGAGACATAATATGGTATTTGTCTTTTCCTGACTGACTTATTTCGCCTAGCTTTACCCTTGCTTCCATAACTTCGCATAAAGCTTTTGAAAGCTACCCACATTGCTGTGTGGATCATGGGTACATTCATTTCTGGTACTGTGTGGTATCTGTTTTATGGTGTACATAGGTGTTTATACATTCACCAGTTGAAGGATATTTGTGTTATTTCCATAACTGGGCAAATAGTGAACAAAGCTGCTATAAATATTCACATAAAAGTTTTGTGTTAATAGCCTCATTTTCCTTTAGTAATTACCTAGAAGTGGAATAGCTGGGTCACATGGTAAATATATGCTCAGTTTAATGAGAAACTGCCAGACTGTTTTCTAGAGTGGTTGTACTACTTTGCATTCTTATCAGCAATGTATTAGAGTTCCAGCTGCTGTCAGTTGTATTTTTTCCCATTTCCTTTGCTTTTCTTTACTTTCCTTTATTGCCCTTCCCTCCCTCCCTTCCCTTCCACCCCTCTTTTCACAATTCTAATTGGTGTAACATGTTAATGAATTATGGTTTTAATTGGCATTTCCATAATGGTGGTGATCATTTCATGCACTTATTTGGCCATTGGTAGTTCTCTGATAAATGTATGTTCAAATTCGAAGTCCTGCACCATTTACTTTATATGGAGTTGTGAGAGTTCTTATAGTTCAGATATCAGATCTTAGACATTTCTTTTGCAAGTAGTTTCTTCCAGTCTCTGGCTTGTCTTAATTTCTTAACAAAGAATTTAGAACAGCAGACGCTTTTAATATTTATGTCCAATTTATCATTTTGTTTTATGGTGTGTGTTTTTTGGTGTATGTGTTCTATCCAAAAATCTTTGCCAAATCTAAAGTCACCAAGATTTTCTCATGTTTTCTTCTAGAAATTTTACAGCTTAATTTTTACATACATTTCTATGACTCATTTTGAGTCACTTTTTGTGTATGGGTGTGAAGTACAGGTCAAGGTTCAATATTTTTGCATATCAATGTCAGATTGCTCCAGCACAACTTACTTAAAGACCATTCCTTTCCATTGAGATGCCTTGGAAATTTGTCAGTGTTAAGTGATATTGGTATGGGTCTATTTCTAGACATTCCATTGTCTTCCATGGTGTCTAACTTTCACTAATACCACATTCTCTTGATTATTGTCACTTTCTAGTAAGTATTGAAATCAGGTGTCTTTTTTTTGTTTGTTCTTCTTTGGGATTGTATTGAATCTACAGATCACTTTGGGGAAAATTGGTATATTAGTAATACTCAAGTTTTCCAGTCCATGAACACAGTGATTTGTTCATTTATTCAAGTCTTCTTTGATGTCTATCATCAAAGCTTTATACTTTTTAGTATAAAGTATTTCACATATTTAATAGATTTATCTGTATTTTCTGTTTTTTGGTGCAGTTGTAAATGGGACTTTTCATTTTTTAATTGTTCATTGCTAGTATATAAATTTGATTTTTGCATTATGCTTATATCCTGTGACCCTGCTCAAGTCACTAATTAGTTGTAGTGGCTTTTTTCAACATCCTTTGGAATTTTCTAACTCAACGGTCATATTGCCTGCAATGTGTCTGTAAATTTATTTCTTCCTTTCCAATCTGTATGTCCTTTGTTTCTCTTTTTTGCTTTATGACACTGGCTAGCAGCATCTATGAGACGTGAATAGCAATGGTGAAAAAAGACATCCTTGCCTTATTTCCAATCTTGGTTATAAAACATTCACAACTGAGTATGATGTTAGGTGTAAGGCTTTTGTAGAGGCTCTTTTTCAGGTTAAGGAAGTTCCCTTTTTCTCCTAATATAATTCCATTATGATCATAGGTCATATTTTGTAGGATTATAATCCTTTCATAATTATTTTAATGGCTCATAATATGATCCATCTTGTTGAACATTCCATCATATATTTGAGAAGAGTGTGTATTCTCTTGATATTTATTATTCTATAAATATCAATTAGGTTAAGTTGATTGATAGTATTTTTCTACATCCTTGGTGATTTTCTATTTTATTGATTACAGAAAGAAGAATATTACATCCTCCCTGTCAGTTTTTGCTTCATGTAATTTGAAGCTTTCTTGTTAGGTGCAAACACACATAGCATTATTATGTCTTTTTGGTGAAATTAGTCCACTTGGTGAATTACTCCCCCTTTATGTCTAGTAATTTCCTTGTTCTGAAATCTACTTTGTCTTACAGAAATATATTCCTCCAGTTTTCTTTTTATTACAGTTTGCATAATACATCTTTTCCACACCTTTTAAAAGTTATTTTTGTTGTTGTTGTTTGTTTTCTTTTAGAGAGAGAGAGAGAGCACTTGCAGGAGCCAGGGAGAGTCGCAGAGGGAGGCGGAGAGAGGGAGAGGGGGAGAGAGAGATAGAGACAGAGACAGAGACAGAGACAGAATGAATCTTAAGCAGACACCATGCTCAGTGCAGAGCCAGACACAGGGCTCAATCCCATGACCCTGGGATCATGGCCTGAGCCAAAATTAAGAGTTTGACAATCAACTCCCTGAGCCACCCAGGCTCAAAATTCTTATTTTGAAAAACTTAGAATTACAGGAAAAAAAACTAAAGGGAGTGCAGGTAGTTTCCTTCCCCTTCCACAGTGTTAATATCATACAAAACCACAGAATAGTAATTTAAAAAAAAAAGCAGGAAATCAATGTTATACAATAGGAGCAACTAATACACAGCTCTATTATTTTCTGGCTTTCATCTTTCCTTTCTTTTTCTGGTACAGGATTCAATTCAGGATCCCACATTTCAAATAAATGCTGTCTCATTATTCTTCAATCTGTGGTCTTGCTTAGCCTTTTTTTATCCCCCTGTGTGACATTGACACTATTGCAAAGTATTGACCACTTATTTTGTAAAATTCCCCTCAATTTGACTGTGTAATATTTTTTCATCTTAGACTGAAGTCAATTTTCCAAAAACAAAAAAACACAGAAATAATATTGGGCCCTTCTCTAAGAATACCAAGTGGTAAATGATGTTGATATGATTTATTACCAATGATGTTAATATCGATCACTTAGTTGAGATGGTGGCTCTTATGTGTCTGCCCTGTAAAGTAACCTTTTTCATTTTTATGTTTTTAAAAATTTTGTGGGAAGATGTTTCAAGTTTATGCAAATTTTCTGTTTCTCATCATATTTTGGCCCCCAATTTTAGCATTCAGTTTTGATTTTTGTCTGTACCTATTATTACTGTGGTGTTTGACTAATGGTGGTTTTTATTTCCCTCATTCCATCTACATTTATTAATTGTATTCTACTATAAAAAGGTATAACTTCTATTTATTTATTATTTATCCAGTCATTTGTTTATATCTGTATGGACTTATGTACATGTAATTTTCTTCTGAGTTATAATATAGATTTTTTTCTCAACTTGTCCCAAATTTGGGCATTTGAAGTTGGAAACTTTGTTCTGCACATTCTCTCATTATTTTTCAATTCTTTGTTATTTTCTTTTTTTTTTTTTTTTTTTTTTCAACGTTTTTTATTTATTTTTGGGACAGAGAGAGACAGAGAATGAACGGGGGAGGGGCAGAGAGAGAGGGAGACACAGAATCGGAAACAGGCTCCAGGCTCCGAGCCATCGGCCCAGAGCCTGACGCGGGGCTCGAACTCACGGACTGCGAGATCGTGACCTGGCTGAAGTCGGAGGCTTAACCGACTGCGCCACCCAGGCGCCCCCAATTCTTTGTTATTTTCAGAAAACACACAATGTTCCAGATTCATTTTATAATTTACCTCATTCATACTTAAAAACTTCAAGGAGCCCTGGTCCCTTTTATTGGGAAATATTTAGAAACCATGTCCTGGATGTACCATTTGCTTATTAATATTACTTTAATAAATTTTATCAAAATTCATTTAGGAAATTGTCCATTCCATCCACATTTTCAACTCTTTTTTCATAGATGCCTGCAATGTAATCTCATGATTTAAAAAAAAAAAACTTTCCTCTGATACAATACTTACCTCTTTGTTTTATCTTAGTTTCTGTGTACATCCTTCTTTTCTTTTTTCACCAAGTTAACTAGTGTTGTGTCTTTTGTGCTCACTTTTTTTTTAAAATGAGATTTTTGAATTCTTGACTAGGTCCACTGTTTTTCTCTTCTTGACCTCATTAGCTTTTTATCATTATTATTTCCTTCCTTGAGTTTTGTGGTAGGCAGAATAATGTCCCTCCCAAAGATGTACATATTCTTATCCCCAGAACCTATTAGGTAGCAGAAGGAATTAAGGTTGGAGATACCATTAAGGTTGCTAATCAATTGATCTTAAAATAGGGAAATTTGGGGCACCTGGGTGGCTCAGTCGGTTAAGCGTCCGACTTCAGCTCAGGTCACGATCTCGCGGCCCGTGAGTTCGAGCCCCGCATCAGGCTCTGGGCTGACGGCTCAGAGCCTGGAGCCTGCTTCTGATTCTGTGTCTCCCTCTCTCTCTGCCCCTTCCCCGTTCATGCTCTGTCTCTCTCTGTCTCAAAAATAAATAAAACGTTAAAAAAAAAATTAAATAGGGAAATTCTTCTTGGTTTACCTGAGATCATGTGCGTTGTAGGGTTGGTTCCTTCTGAAGACTTATGTTGTCCTGTTGGCAATCTCCAGCATTCCCAATTCAACCTTCATCTTCACTTTCCCAGTGAATTAGGGACTTCCCTTACTCCAGTATGCCCCCCTCCTATCTTGACTAGTTACATCTAGAGAGACCTTATTTCCATGTAAGTTCACATTTTGAGGTACTGGGAGTTAGGACACAACTGAACACATAACTAAGCAATCTTTTGTTCCAAATCCAGTCCATTTTTGAAGTTTTACCAAATATACTACTTTCAGGTGATTCCTAACTGATGACTATAAACTTTAGGAGTGGATTTGTTCTTTATTAAGCAACAATTTAATTCTGAGATACATTCTGCTATCTTTTTGGATCAAAAATATTCAAATTCTACCATTAAAGGATTGAGTTGATTCATAAACTTCATAATTCTATGTTGATTTGCACTCATGACCTTGGAGATACTGAGATAAAGTTTAGGAAGGATTTGCCTAAAGTATAGCCTAAGAAACAATATACATAATACCCAACCAGGCATCCACAATTTAAAATAAACATTAAATAACTTATATTAAATACATTTAAATTATTTTAATAAATATTAATTTTATGTAAATATTAAGTAAATCATTGTACATATAATTAAACGAATTAATTTAAGATTTTGATAAGACTAATAAAATAATGCATATTATAAATTAACATTAAGAAATACTTACACAATTTTATATTGCCCACAGATA
Source organism: Panthera uncia (assembly GCF_023721935.1). Classification (NCBI taxonomy): domain Eukaryota; kingdom Metazoa; phylum Chordata; class Mammalia; order Carnivora; family Felidae; genus Panthera; species Panthera uncia. The sequence continues at coordinate 88,582,460 of NC_064816.1, read as the reverse complement.
TCTGGAAAGGGGGTCTGAGAATCAATAGGATTGGCAGGGGTTTCCCCAAATGATTAATGAAAACTGTGGGTAGAAATGTCCAAATTGCATTACCATGTCAAGGAAGAGTAAGCTCATGTCATGAAACATAATACTGTGTTTTGGTTCCCTGTAATACATCTCTCCAGGCCACTGTTCCTTGTGTAGATGAAGATTCAGGGTGCAAATGAATCATCTAATGGTTATTATATATCTCACTTTCTCTAAAGTGTTCTCCTTCTGTCTCAAAAGTTTATACGTATATAAGGGTTGATTATGAGGTTCCTCTCATTTGAAGTGGTTAGTTAATACATGGAGGTAACACAAGTAAGGAAGGATACAGTGGGGTCCCTTGGTCATTTGTATTACATTGCCTCCTATCTGTGTTTGAAACAAGTTCTGGTACAAACAGAATGCCTGGCCTCTTAGGATTATAAGCAACCCCACTTAACTGCCAAAGTAACATGCTTGCCCTGTACTCTCTCTGAGTCTTGTGACTCCCATGAACTGTTAATCCGTAGGAATTTTGCATTAACGGGGCACGCTGAACACTATATGATAATGGAGAGCAAAGGAACACTAGACACACTATCTTGCATGTACCTTCTCTGTTCACATGCATGCTCCCATAATTCTCTTACAAATCACAAATTCAAAGATAAAATTAAGAATGTCAAGAATGGAACTGGAGGGTATTATGCTAAGTGAAATAAGCCAGGCAGAGAAAGACACATATCATATATTTTCACTCATATGTAGATCTTGAGAAACTTAACAGAAGACCATGGGGGAGGGGAAGGAAAAAAAAAGTTACAGAGAAGGAGGGAGGCAAACCATAAGAGACTCTTAAGGATTGAGAACAAACTAAGGGTAGATGAGGGCTGGGGGAGAGGGGAAAGTGGCTGATGGGCAGGGAGAAGGGCACCTGTTGGGATGAGCACTGGGTGTTGTATGTAAATCAATTTGACAATAAATTATATTTAAAAAATTAAAATAAAAAAAAAAGGAATGGCAAGATGACAACAGGAAAGCATTAAACCAAGCATAGGGTCCTTCTCACTGTGGAATCTTGTGCAGCTGCTTAGGTCAGATGCCCACAAAGCCCTCTCTACTCCCAAGTTGGTTGTCACATACTCCTGACAAAGTGATAAAAAAGGCATATCATCTGTATATTATTCTGTCTAAAAGCTCATAATCCCAGTCCAATGCTGAAATATATATCAGACAAACCAAGATTGAAGGAAACTACAAAATACTTGGCTGGCACTCTCAAAACAATCAAGGTCATCGAATACAAGAAAAAGCTGAAAAATTATCAAAGATCACAGTACACTAAGAGACAAGATGACTAAATGAGATATGATATGCTAGACTAGAATGTGGAAGAAAAAAGGCATTAATGATAAAACTGACAAAATCCAAATAAAGTGAAGTATTTAGTTAAAAGTAATGTGCCAATCCTGGTTTCTTAGTTTTGACCAATGTAGGGACAATGTAAACTGATAACATTGGGGGAAACTGACACCTGATGAGGGTATGTAGCAACTCTCTGTACTATATGAAATTCTTCTGCAGATCTTAAATTATCCCAAAATAAAAAGTTTATTTTTAAAAGGTATTTTATCCCACTTTCTCTTCTACCTATTATCCTCACTTTTAACCTGACAAATAAACAATGATAATGATAATATTATGTTTTAAAATAAACTTTTCAAGGTGCCTAGGTGGCTCAGTCAATGAAATGTCTGACTCTTGATTTCAGCTCAGGTCACAATCTCATGGTTTGTGAGATTGAGCCCCCCATCAGGTTCTACACTAACAGTGCAGAGCTTTCTTGGGATTCTCTCTATCCCTCTCTCTCTCTCTATCCCTCTCTCTCTGCCTCTGCCCTATGACTGCATGTTCTCTCTCAAAGTATATTTAAAACAGTTTAAAAAAAAAACTTTAAAATGAACTTTTCTCGAAGAATTTTAATGGCAACTAAGCTAATAAATGGAAATATAAATTAGAATTTTTTTAATGTTTGTTTATTTTTGAGAGAGAGAAAGATAGAGTATGAGCGGGGAGCAGGGGGGTAGCAGAGAGAGAGGGAGACACAGAATCTGAAGAAGGCTCCAGGCTTTGAGCTGTCAGCACAGAGCTGGACATGGGGCTCAAACTCATGGACTACAAGATCATGACCTGAGCTGAAGTTGGATGCTTAACTGACTGAGCCACCCAAGAGCCCCTAAATTATAAATTTTTCAAAGATATGATTAAATTATGCAGAGAAAGGGCTCCTGGGTGGCTCAGTCAGTTGAACATCTGACTCTTGGTTTTGGCTCAGGTCACAATCTCACAGTTTCATGGTTCTGCATGATCTCACATCAGGCTCTGTGCTGACAGCATAGAACCTAAGTAGGATTCTCTCTTTCTCTGCCCCTCCCCAATTCATGCGTGCGTTGTGTGTGTGTGTGCATGCGCGTGTGCTCTCTCTCTTAAAATAAATAAATAACTTAAAAAAGAATAAAGTCTACTAAATATCTTAGTTACAGAAAAAAAAAACAGCATTCATACAAGAAGCAATAGGTTCTGTTTAGGTAATAACTTCATATCTGCAACAAATATAGGAAATTCACATTACCTCTTACTTACCATTCTCTATCTTTGAAATGGCAAATCTCACATTAATATCAAAATGTAATAACAGTTCCTTAGACTATTTTCATCTATGTTTCAACAAAAGCTATTGAGATAACTCTAATACACAAAGAAGTACTGTTCAAGGTTAAGAAGAAAAAATGTGGGATGAGGATAAAACCTTTGTGTCACCAAGTTTTATAGCTGATAGCAGATAGAAAAATACTGTGCAGACCTTCTCAAACTGGCATCTCAGAAATCCTTTGTGTATGACTAACTGCCTTGATAAACTGCAATTACATTTGTAGCAAAAGGTCCTGGAGAGGAAAGGTACCGACCCAGGGAAAATGAAAAAATCCCAAGGCACTCTTTGAAGGCCATTTGTGGCCAAACTTAAATAATTACAATATGAGCCCAGCTTTTTAACCATATAACTCTTCAATTCGTAAGCTGAACCACAGGTGTATAACATAGGTTAATATATCTTTTATTTAGTAAGAGTATAGCAAACAATTCAGTAACATGAAAATCAAACTATTATGTAAAAATATTATACTAGTGCAAATTTTAAGGTCAACGTAATTGTTTGGGTAATGCAAAATAGTGACTTTTGTGATAATGGCACTTATAGGTGATCATTTAAAATTTTAACTCAATGTTTACTAATATCAAAGTTACACATGTTCATAGTTTCAAGACTCCAACAGATTATATGAGGCTTATCATAAGAAACAGCAGGTCTCCACTTGACTCCATCCCTATTTCCCAATCTTGAAATACTCAAATTCACTTTTTTTTCAGCTGATTCATTAGTATATAATTCTGTTAAGTTTTTTATATCTATACGCATTTGTTTTATCTCAACAATAATACTGGGTTTCTGTATCAGAGGCAGACCAACTGTTTACTCACAAAATATCTTGCCTCGGTATACACTATGCTCCATTTCATCCACAAGGCAATTATTTCTCAAGTTTCATTGCAGGCTCCGTTTTGAAGAAACCAATATAAAACAGGGTCTGTCTTCACTTTATGTGCAGGGATTCTGTATTTCTGATTCCAGAAATTATGAAATTGGGAGAGTATATCGAAGCTGTCACATCTACCCTCTCCCCTACAGTAAGAGACACAGAGACAGAGACAGAAAGCCTTTCTTGGAAGAACAGGGAAAAGTGTAAGCATTTGGCTCTGGGAGAGATAAGAAAAGTTTTGTTAACCTACTGTCCTTCGAATGGGGGCAGAGGGCTCTGCAATGAAGGATAACTGATTACAGGTCAAGCAGCCTTAGGGATGTGAAGACCAAATGGGTCTGGGGGGAGAAGGAGACATTCTCTCCGCTTTCAGTAGTCAGCTTCCATTGCTCAGAAAGCCCTGACCATGCAGAAGCACGAAAATATTCATATTGCTTCCTGACGTATTTCACATTTATAAATACCATACTTATATTGCTGTTCCTAACTTTTAAAATTGTAGGCACTACTTTTGGCACCTCACTGTTTCACATGCCCCCAAATGAATACTCTCTGCCCCCACAACTCTAAATGGAGTTATATCATAATCCTGGTTAGCTCAATATTCAACATGTATATTATTACTGCCATGTAAATGATACTCACTTTTGATGCATGTAACACACTATGATAGCTTTTGATAGCTTTCCTATATTGCTCAATAATAGTTTTCTCTGCAGCTAATAATGTACTTCTCCCCTCCCCCCTATTATTTAGTACTCTATTTACTTACCCACTAATTTAAGGCCACACTCTCCCCTCACCTATCTTTACTTACTATGTTAGGTAGATAGTCTACCCGGTTCACCTTGTTGAGGAACTCTTCGGAAGAATTATGACTTGCAGTCTCAGGGAACAACTCTGTAGCCATGAAAGTCAGGGATCTGTAGCAATCACCTTTGCTTTCTCACCTCAAATTGTCTCCCCTTGTGTGATTCCAGCTGCAGCTGGAACAGACCATGCCCTGTGATTTCAGACTTACCTTGTTGTGGCATCATACCATCTCAAGCTCTCTTTGTACAACTTTCTGCCCTCTGACTAGGCACCTTAGCCGACTCCCAAATGTGGCCCAGAAGTGAGGAGGAGTTAACCTTCCAGGCGTAAGATCAAACAACTGGGATGGTGGCCACTGGATGAGAGTTTCAGCCTCCTCTCCCGCAAGGGAACAATTCTTGGGGCCACTTTAGATGCTTCTCTGGAATGGAGTCTTAGTTGCTTACAGTGACACTAATACAGGCATTTTTATATTGTTTTTTTTTTTCTCTTTCTTTTTCCTCACTTCTCCATTCTCTCACTCCTACTCCCTGGGATTATCTCCCAACATAAGGCATTACCAAGTTCTTGTTCCAAGGAAACCCAACATAAAACAGTATCTCCCTTCACCATCATCCTGGCATTTTTTCTCCTCCTTTCCCTTTGGTTGACATCCCTGCTCTATGGATCCGGTTTTTTTTTTTTCTCTCTCTCTCTCTCTTTCTTGGTTTTACCCTCTTTTTTTGTGAAGCGCACCCTTTCATAGTCTCCTGAGAAAGTATCTTCCCTAGAATTTTGAAGACATTCTCCAATGTTTTCTGGCTTTCAGTCATGCTTCCAAGACATCCAATGCTTTGTAACAGATACTGTATTAAATATATTTTCCTCTCAGGGCACCTGGGTGGCTCAGTCGGTTGGGCATCCAACTTCCGCTCAACAGAAGTTGAACTCACAAATTTCAACATTTGTGAGTTCAAGCCCCACATCCGGCTCTGTGCTGTCAGCTTAGAGCCTGAAGCCTGCTTCAGATTCTGTGTCTTCCTCTCTCTCAGCCCCTCCCCTGCTCACACTCTGTCTCTCTCTCTCTCTCTCAAAAATAAAGAAACATTTATAAATAAATAAATAAATAAATAAATAAATAAATAAATAAATAAATTCCCCTCTCTGGAAGTTGCAGGATCTTTCTTTTTTTCCCCCCTTAGTACGCTAGAATGTCACTTATGTGGTTGTGGCTATTATCCATTCACTTGGGAAACTGATTGAAAATTCTCATATTCCTATTCTAGAAAACTTACTTGAATTTTTTAATGATTTCCTTTCCTCCATTTCTTTGTCCCCTTCTCTAGAAATCCTATTTCACAGATGCTGGATTTCCTGGAATAGTCTCCTAGTTTCTTTACAGTTCTCTTTATAGTGCTCTTCTATTTTTCATCTCTTTCTCTCTCCCTCTCTCTCTCTCCCTCTCTTTTTAATTACTGTCTGGGAGAGTTCGTCAAGTTTATCTTGCAATTCTTTTATTGCAGTTTTAGTTTTCACTGCATACTTAAAATTTCTAGAGCTCTTTTTGTTCTCTGAATTATCCTTTTTTATTTCACCATGAATATAGGTCTTATTTATGGATTCTGTGTCATCTTTCATCTCATCGCATATAATAATAATGGGGGCAGAGGGTTTTTCTTTTTTTTTTCCCTCCCTGAAATTGCTTCCTCAAAGCTGCTGTTGTTGATTTTCTCTCTCTTTCATATTTAATGTTGAAGCATTAGAAAGCTGACTGGGCCCTTCTGTTTGTTGTTCTCAAAAATTTCTGGAAGGTAACAAGGTTGGTAATTTGGGAAGTGTATTGTCTCTTTTGCTGATCTGAGCCAGCATTGGAGTGTTGACCCTCTCTTACCTGGAAGGTTTAGTGTGTCTGCCAATGCTCTGGACTAGAGTAGAAGAAAGCTGGAGGTCTCAGACAATGCAGAAATTCTTAGTTTTATTATCTCGAGAGAATAAAACTTCTCTTTTCTGCTTGAAAGGGAGAGGAGTAGTGAGCCCTGCCATCGATGGAATGGGAGAAGGGATCTTGTGGACCCAATTGTTTGTTAAAGAATTTTTCAACTAATCATTCTGGTTTTAGCCCCTCCCTTATCTCTACAACTAAGAGTAACAAATCAGTAACAAGAAGTAACCAAAACCTGAGCCTCCTGGGAAATTTTATTTTTAAGTCCATTACCTTCACCACTGCTAATACAGAATTCAGCATTTTTGCATCTGCTAGGGCATTGGTCACTTTATCCGCTTTCTAGTTAATAAGATCTTTTTTACTTTCTCCTCTCTGAATTCTTTGTCCATGTGTCTTACACGATTTTAAAAGTCCTATACTATCATATTAGTGCTATTTTAGGAGGTAGTGATATACAATTGTGCACTCACTGCCACAGTTTCAATCAGATGTGCTATGTTTAATAATTCATAAAATGTTCTTGTATAGAAATATCTACTCTCTTGTCTTTATTTTCTTAAATAGGGTTTATCATAAACAATTTCACTTTTTTCCTAATTTATGGCAATTTGATTGATCAATTATATGATATTGGTACAATAAATTATATCCTCAACATTTTATTTCATAATATAGAAGGCTACTTATCTTAAACTAGGTAGCCCCCAAGTTTTCTAATTTTGCTTAATTTTATACTTTTATTCTATACTTATTTGGTTTATTTTTAATTAATCTTTGTATCTCATTACTGACAGGATGAATTAGTGGCTTCTATTCCACCTATTTTACATACAATATGGAAGGCTAGAGTGGTTCTACTCTATAAAGGCATAAAATAAGAAATTACTGTTTTTCCTCTAGGGTTTTGATGGTTTCCTGTCTCACATTCAGGTCCTTCATCCATTTTGAGTTTATTTTTGTGAATGGTGTAAGAACTTGGTCTAGTTTCATTCCTCTGCATGTTGCTGTCCCGTTCTCCCAGCACCATTTGTTAAAGAGACTGTCTTTTTCCCATTGGATATTCTTTCCTGCTTTGTCAAAGATTAGCTGGCCATACTTTTGTGGGTCCAATTCTGTAGCCTCTATTCTATCCCGTTGGTCTATGTGACTGTTTTTGTGCCAATACCATGCTGTCTTGATGATTACAGCTTTGTAGAAGTTGTGGTTTATATATACAATGGAATACTACTTGGCAATGAGAAAGAATGAAATATGGCCTTTTGTAGCAACGTGGTTGGAACTGCAGAGTGTTAGGCTAAGTCAAATAAGTCATACAGAGAAAGACAGATACCATATGTTTTCATTCTTACATGGATCCTGAGAAACGTAACAGAAGACCATGGGGGAGGGGAAGGCGGGGAAATGTTAGAGAGGGAGGGAGGCAAACCGTAAGAGACTCTTAAAAACTGAGATTAAACTGAGGGTTGATGGGGGGTGGGAGGGAAGGGAAAGTGGATGATGGGCATTGAGGAGGGCACCTGTTGGGATGAGCATTGGGTGTTGTATGGAAACCAATTTGACAATAAATTTCATATTTAAAAAAATAATAAAAAATAAAGGCATAAAATATTAAAATAAATTTTTATAGGTACTTTGCTGGAGGTCCTAACCCTCTATTTTCCCTCTCTTGCTTACATTTTTAATATGATTGATATTATTATAATATGGTCTTTGAATAAATGAGGCCTTGTTATACCGTAATAACAATAATAAAGATGATGGTGGTAGTAATAATCAAAATTTCTAAAATTTATTGAGGACTCACTTTAAGAACAATTTTAAGTGCATTATGTATATGTCTCATTACAATCTTACAAAGAAGTAGTATTATCTCCACTGTTGTAGCAAAAGGAAAACAGAGGACTACACCAAAGATACTGCCTATTCCTAGAGTGAAAAAAAAAACGAGAATCTGGGATTTTCCCTCCAGTTTGACTGACTCTGAGGTCTCTGTTTTCCCATTACCATGCTATACTGACTGACTCTGCAAAGCAGCATAATGGATATCACAAATGGACAACAGATATCATAAGCGCATTTTTGTATGATTTATAAAGTTTACATGCTGGCCAAGATTAAATCAAGGACAAGAAGCTCAATGAAAAGAGTCATTGTGGTCACAAGGTGAATGCATGTGTAGCGGCTGCCAATCCCCAACCCTGTATGTCACAAGCCTGCTCCTGAGTTTACAGAGAATCTGATACCAAAGATATTTAACATCCACTGTGACACTTCTTAGATCAAGGCAATATGCACTTATTCACAATTCACAGTGTACCGAACCGAGGTAACTGAAAAACTGGGGATATAAAGAAAAGATATATATTCTCTGCCTACAAGGGACTTACAGTCTAGTTGGAAATATAAAACTCGTATGAAAATTCAAAGAATTTCACAATATAATAAAATTTTTTAAAGGTTTGAAATGCACACAGGATAGCATTACTTCAGAAGAGAGAGCTTGGTAGGGAACAGTTTGAGATGAGTAGTGGTGTGCAGCAGCCAATTCTTGAATATAGACTGAAGGGTTATAGAGCTTTCAGACTGACAATGAGGAGTCACAAGGTTTGCTCATCAGGTGGAGATACCATATGAAACACAGAAATGAAAAGCATATGTATAGTTGCAGGGCAGAGAGGAAGAGACACAGCAAAGAGGATTCCTACCTAGAGAGGGGATTGTGAGCAACGCAGTCAAATAGAGGCAAGGTGGTATAGTGGAATTGTCTCATAGAGGGGCCATTGCATAAATACTTGAAGAAACCAGGCAAATCAGGCTGAGCAATCTGGGCAGTATCCTCTGGCTAAAGGGGAGATTTCTTAAGTTTTTTCTAAGAAGAATGACATAATGGATCCTTAGGAAAAATAATCAAAGTGATATATAAGAAGGAAATAGGAAGAAGGGCAGGAGCCTCTCATGGCTGACAAGATATCAGAAGAAAACCGCAGAAATCTGGGCTTGAGGTTACGATTGCCTAGATACATGAGAATGAAGAAATGCACAATGGGGGCCTACTCCTTTATAAAGGAGACATTGCCAGGTGTCATGGCTAGTAAGAAAAGAAATAGAAAGTTAAAAAGAGCGCTCGGGTTTTCAAATCAAATTATCAGAATTATTTATGAAGCTCCCAACACTCAGGATATGTAACATCTTAGTCATCCCCCATCGAACAGGCTCCCTGCACCTCTGAACTGAATTAGTATTTTTGATTTGGGCCCAGCTGGTAGTTCTGGGACGTTTGCCAGAGGATCTGCTGACCAGCTTAATAATTACATGTTTATTAGAATGTGTAATTTATGAAAACAACTTGAAAAATGAAACCCAAGACTGCCTTGAATGAAAGAAACCTTATTAAATGCAAAAACACATTTAATTTATTTATTTGATTCTATCCTGGAAAGGAAAGAGAGTAAACTCTCATACCTATACAGAAAACCCAATAATTATTTACTCATTTAACTAATTGCTCAATTAAGTCAATAACATACCCATTCAACAAATATGACATGGAGCACATACTACTTGCCAGGCACTGTACTAGGTATTGAAGATAGAAATAATAGAATAATATCCCTCCCCAAGAGGCTCATAGAGTGGCAAAAGAATAATTCAAGATGTTGGGGAATCACAAAGCGGTGCCAGTTACCCACATCACCTCTGAAAGTGGCAGGAATAAAAATGGGCAGTACTCTGATGTGGAAAAGGGCAAGAGGTGCTTCATCATTTAAGTGAAATAAGCTTTGCCCCTTCTCTTGCTCTAGAGTCATTTTTGATCTCCTTCTTTCTTTACACCCAACATCGAATCCATTAGCACATTTTATGAGGTCTACCTTCACAATCTATCCCAAATCTGATTGTTTTTCTCATGCTATCTACTGCTCTGTAAGCAGCTAGTTCCAGTTCCAGTTATCTCACACATGGACTAATGCAATGGTCTTCTCACTGGTCTTCCGGCCTCTATTATGGCCTCCTAGCATCTCATCACCCAAATTCAGAATGGGCTTTTTGAAGTTAAATCAGATCTTGTCACTCCATTGGTTAAAATCGATGCTCACTTGGAGTATAATGTGAAGTTCTAACCATGCCCCATAAAGCCCTACACAGACTGCACTTATCTCCAATCTCCTCCCCATTCTCCAGCCCAGCTTCCATGTGCCATATGGCCTCCTTGCTGTTCTCCAGAAAACCAAGGGCACTCCCACCACAGGCTTGCATGTTACTGTTCTCTCTGCATGAAACAGTTTTCCCTACATAGCTGCTTCTCTTCTTTTTGTCTTTGCACAAGTATCACTTAATATAGCATCTTCCCTAAATCTTTAGTCCTATTACTGTTTTATTCTTCTTGTTTATCACATATTTGTTTATTGTTTGACCCTCCCTGCTGAAATGAAAACGTCACAAGTACAGAATACTTGGTATATTTTTGTGTGCTGCAGTATCTCTAAAATAATGTGTGGCACAAAGAATGCCCAAACACAGACAGTATTAGTTGAATTAGCAAGTCAAATATAACTGAAATAGCTCAGGGATTTTTCTTATTTTCAGCCTGCTTAAGTGGGCAACTAAACAAAGGATAAGTATTGAAATGATAACCCTCATTTGTAATCATCAAGTCTTTAACCTGTAACACCTGTAAAGTTTAAGGAGCCTATAGGTTACCTTCATTCAAATAGGATTGTACAGAGATTTCAGACTTATACAGATCATTTTAGGAAATTTTTAAAAATAGAAAAGTATGCTTTAAAAAATCAGCTAGAAATTTATTTCCCCAGGTTATCCATGGCTAATATCTTCACGTGGGTGTCATAATGCATGTACAATTTTATACTCTAATTTTCATTATCCAATATTTAGGCTTTTCTTAGCACTAAACAAAATTCTTTGAAGCTATATGTGTGTGAGAGAGTTTATACAAACTGCTTTCCAGAAAGGATCTATCAATACACACCTCAGTGAACACACATGGTATCTGTCTCTCCTTGCTGATGCTGAGAACTCAGAGGCAAGGTAGTAGCGTGGTTGAGAGCTCAACAGCCAAAGGCACACTGCCCAAGTCCAACCCTAGCTTCGCCACTTACTAGCTTTGTTTGGGAAATGTGTGTCATCTCTCATTGCCTCACTTTTCCTAGCTATAAAAAGGAGCTAACAACAATACCAAGCTCACAGGCTTATCGTGAGAATTAAGTTGGGTAAACATAAGCAAAATGCTTAAAATAATGCCTAGCAACTACTTAACATATACAAATGTTAGCTGGGAAGCTGAAGAAAATAATATTCAATATTGTATACGAACATTTAAGCATGAGGAAAAAGTGATAATATCCCACTTATCTTTGGTTATAAACATATTGACTAATTTTTTATTTCTTGATCATTTTTTCATATTTAGTCTAAGTCCTTTGCTTATAATTTATAGATTCATAAGGGTTATTTATATATTGAGATTAACTCTTCACATATTTATTGAAAAATTCCTGTAATTTGTTATATCATTTGTTCATTAATATTATGCATTTTATTTATAATGTAAAGAAAAACTTTAATTTATATTATCAAGCCTATCAACTTGTGCTTTCAAATTTTATCCATTATTTTATGCTTCTACATTTTCTCCAATATTTTATTACTTAGAATTTTATATTTAGCTTTTTAAGTTATATGGAAATTAGTGTATGATAGGATGTGAGAATTTACCTTGAAGTTTCTATGGAGCAAATTTTCTCAATATCATTTATTTAAAAATCCATCTACAGCCATTCTTTTATTATACTTCCTTTAGACTAAGTTTATATGAATTTATAATATAAGTTTATTAAGTTTATATGTATATCTATATATACACACACACCCATATACATATATCAAAATTAAATTCTGTATCCTAAATATTATTTTACATTTTATGTCAATATTTATAGAATAAATAAATGAATTTGAGCTGAGTGGACAGTAAGGATAAAAAGTACTTTGGCAGAGTTTTCTTTTGTCTGTCCAAATAAGGCTAAATATTTCCTTCATAGGAAACTTTTCATACTAAATTCCAATTAAAGGTAAAAAGCAGTGTGTGAGAACCTCCTGCAGAATTTGCTGCACGCAGATGATCTGTGCAACACTAATAGCTTCACATACTCAATGTGATTGTGCATGAGCCTGTTACTAATAAGCCCACTCAAATAAGCTGGCTAATGTATAGCACAATAAATAGAACAATTAGAAATGTCACAGCGTCAACCAAAGCATTTCTGAAATTCTAATCTTTGTTTCTAACCATTTGGGCTTGTTTCCCTGCTGTTGTTTCTAAAGCTCACACTCTCATTAACACAGAAAAGAACAGAGGCTTTCAAGAGTTCTGTGGAAGGCCTGCTGCTGATCACTTGCCCCCATATTTTTTAACGAGCCTGAACATTTGAAAGTAAATGAATTTTAAGTGCAGCATCTTGAACTCATTTCAAAATGAGTATGTAGATCTCATTTCTAGTCCTTCAGTTATTAGAATTAGATAAATGAATGAGTGGATGGATAGATCAGTCAATCAGGTAAAAGGCCATCCATTTCCTGCCTTGTACTGTTGGACGAGATGACTGCAATTAACTGTCTGATGTCCCTCCACTAGGGAGGAAGCACAGTCTTCCTCTGGGCACCCAGCAGGAGAGATGCTAGGGCTGAGGTTAACATGTTTTTGGATCACAACAGGAGACCTCAGTGAGATAAACAATTAAGTTAAGGACATTCCAGATCATTTTATCCTTGATTTCTTTTTGACCAATTTTTCCTGGTCAAAGTTGCTATGGGAAGATAAGCTTGCCTTCTACATGATTTTTTATGAGGTATAAAAGCCAACCCTAATGCTTGTTTTCATTTTATGGTCAAATGTCTTTAGTGTTTTTGGTAGATTTATGTGTTTTGGGAGACATTATTGTGGTATTTTTTTTTCTGGTTTCACTTGTATTTTTGCAAAGATTTGTGACCCATTTGTCTAAAGAAATGTAGCAATAAAAAACTTTACTTTGTTAAAATCTTCTTGGGCTGTATTCTTTGTTTAATTCAAAATAACATCATCTGATACATGGATAGACTCCAATTAGGTAAAAACACAGAGCATCTATTTTAGAAAATAGGTATATACCGTATAAACCGATGCTAACATCCAGCTTGCTAATTAGGAATACAGACTGTCAAAGATCAACTTAGAGAGACACATGTCACTCAGAACTCCCAGGGTGCCTGGGGTGTTCAGTAGGTTAAGTGTCTGACGTCGGCTCAGGTCCTGATCTCGTGGTTTGTGAGTTCAAGCCCTGCATCAGGCTCTGTGCTGACAGCTCAACACCTGGAGCCTGCTTCAGGTTCTGTGTATCCCTCTCTCTCTCCCCCTCCCCTGCTCGCACTCTGTCTCTCTCTCAAAAATAAACAAATATTAAAAAAAAACTCCCTACAAAATAAAGAAACTACCATGGCATCATACCACATTTAATCAGCAGATGATGAAGTCTATTTACAGTAGAGTTATGACTATTATATTGTTATGCTATATTCATAGGGTCCAAAGCAAGCTCTGAGGGAAAACTGGGACATCTGCAGATGTGTCAAATGGCTAGCAGAAAAAGATCAAAGTCTTTCAAGGTTGTGGTTATGGAGGCTCGTAATCCTGTGTTCCTTCCAAGTACAATCATATCCTGGCTACAACGTGAGAATCTTGTGAAAGCTTGGAGTGAACTTCAAATAAGGCTCTTGCGTATGAATCACATCCACAGGCTATAATAAATAAAGTATTCCATTTTCCCAGGAAAAAAGTATTTAAATTATTAATCGTGCTCAACCTATGAAGAACTGGCCATCAATACTACTTCTACAGATACTAAATTATCTCTCACCAAGGAATATTCCAAATTTAAACACCTCACATATGAATATCTGTTATCTTTTACATGTTCTGATGTGTCAACAGGCTTTCTAGGATTGAGAATATGATTGATTGTTTCAGTGAGGTGCTAATCATCAGGGTAACAAAAATAGAGAATGTCAGAAAGAATCATTCACAGAATCCTTTTTCAGTTTACTACATCAGGAATCCAAGTGAGAAAAGAGAAATAGGAAATCAGACCTTTCAAGGGAATCATTTTAATTAACCTCATCAGCACTGCTTTGGTTCAAAAATGTGGAAGATACACAGTTCCTTTGACATGTTTTCCATATTAAATATTTAAAACAATGATGAAGAGGCTTCCAGGATCAGCTATGACAAAGAGATTAGAAATTACCACCACTCCATCCTTAACAAGAAAAAGCCGGACAAACTGAAAATCAATGACTTGTTTTGGACCCATCAGAGAACTGACATCACAGTACAAACTAAAACCCCATCATCTAAAGAGATACATACACCCAGAGACACAGGCTAGATCAGCTCCCTTCAAGCAAAAGCCTCTGGGGCCATAAGTCAGTAATTCTGATGACTTGTTAGAGGCTGAATACTCCTAGTTTGTCCATTAAGACAATAATAATACATAAAATTAAATTAAAAATTATGCAGTTTGGAAATGAAGAAATAAAACCATTTTTATTCAAAGACAGCATGTTGTTTATGGACAACACTCCAAAGAATCTATTAAAAAAAACTATGAAGAAATTCCCAGAACCAATAACAAAAATGCAAAATTTCAAGACACAAAGTCAAAATACAGAAGTCAGTTGCTGTATACCAGCATTAAGCAATTGGAATCTGAAAGTTGAAAAGCAATCCCTTTTACAATAGCATCCAAAAACTGAAGTACTTTGGCATAAATCTAATACAGTTTGCACAGGATATATATAGCAAACTAAAAAAAAATAAATAAATAGAAACAAACCAAAGAAGAAATCAAAGGATCTAAAATAGTCAATACAAAACTGAAGAATAAAGTTGGAAAACTTACACTACTTGATTTTAATGTTTACTATAAAGCTGTAGGAATCAAGACAGCACACTACTGGAGAAAGAATAGATCTATATCAATGGAACAGAAGAAAATCCCCAAAATAAAACAGCAATTCAATAGAGAAAAGGTAGCCTTTCCAACAAAGTGCTGGAAAAATTGGACATCCCTAAATAAATAAATAAATAAATAAATAAATAAATAAAATTTTGCAAAACTCTAGACCCAGACCTTACATCTTACACAAAAATTAACTCGAAATAAATTTAAAACCTAGATGCAGAACACAAAGTATAAAAATTTTAAAAGAAACAGGAGAAAATCTGTTACCTCAGTTTTGGTAGTGAGTTTTTAGATAAAATACGAAAAGCACAATCCAATTAAGAAAAAACTGGTAAGCTAGACTTTATTAAAAATAAAGTTTCTGCTATATAAAAGACACTAGTTAGACAATGAAAAAACAACTCATGGATTGAGAGAAAATACATGCAAAACACATGTCTGATAAAAAGACTTATACACAAAATACAAAAAGAACACCTAAAACTCAACAATAAGAAAGCAAACAACCCAATTAAAAAATACCCAACAGATCTGAACAGACACTTCACCAAAGAATAAACACAAACAACAACAACAAAAACAAAGTATCATTTGTCATTAAAGAAGTGCAAGCTAAATAACAAGAGCTCAACAACTAGGAGACTAGCTAAAATCCAAATTTTGACCATACAAATTGCTGACGAGAATACAGAGCAACAAGAACTCTCGTTGGTGGAATGCAGAATGGTTCAGCTACTATGTAAGGTCATTTAACAGTTTCTTACCAAACTATACTTTCAACCAGACAATCAAGCAATTGAGCTCCTCCTTATTTACCCAGCTGGTTTGAAAAACTTATTTCCACATAAAAACCTGTACTAGAATCCTTACAGCAGCTTTATTCATAATGGTCAAACATTTGGAACAGTCAAGATGTTCAATAGGTGAATGGATAAACAAACTGGTACATCCATATAATGGAATTATTAGTCAGTGTGATAGTCAGCTATCAAGCAATGTAAATAATAAGGATAAATCTTAACTGCAGATTTCTAGTGAAGGAAGCCAGTCTCAAATGACTACCTACTACATAATTCTATTTATATGATGCTCTGAGAAAGGCAAAAACAATAGCATTGATAACAGATCAGTGTTTACAAAGATTCAGTGGGAGGCAGGTGCTGATTGGTGGAACACGGGAGTTTTTAGAATGATGAAACTCTTCTGTGTTTACTGTAGTGGTAGCCACGTGACACTATGGATTTGTAAAAATTCATAGGACCTCACAGGACGAAAAGTGACCCTAACCGATAGCTATTTTTAAAAAATCACTTAGGAGGGATCGAAGGATGGAATAAATATGGTGACAAAATAATCTAACTGTAAATGTATGAAACAATGTCACTGAAGTGGATAGGGAAGAAGGATGCCCTCCCAAGTAATTCTGGAAATGAGTGGAGATTGTAAAACTAATGTCAAAAGAGGTATTTCTTAAGTCCTATACTATAATTGATAGTTTTTTTCCTTCACAGGAATATAGATTAAAATTTCCAAAACTACTATAAATATATACTTCACTTTAATAATTAGGTAAATATATGGCAGATGGTGGGAGCCAGGTTTCTCAAAGTTGACATAGAAAATTAAAACTAAGTAAGCATTAAGGCTAGAATGCTCCATGTGATATTGGATTTGAGTTGGAGATATCAGTAAAGCTCATGCTTAACTTAATGAAGACACAGATAACATGCATAAAGAAATATAGATACTTATAAATACATGGGTTAGGAAGGAAAATACAATGGTACATGGGAGCCAAGTAAAAGAGCTCCTCACAACCAAAGTTGGAATACTTTTTGCTCAAATAAATGATATTCATACTAAAATTATAACTCTAATAGTAAAACAAATATCTATAGGTCCATACTAATAAAAATAAATTATTGAATAAAGAAATAAAATGGGAAGAGTGGGAAGAACAGTTTATGTAGCAAATCCAAAGAAACTTTGTAGACGCTGTATGTTCAAGGAGCTGGAGCTCGACTCCCTACTCCTTAAGTGTAGGTGGTACAATGATTTCTTTCCAAAAGATACAGCATGAAAAAAAAGGGGGGAAATAACTTTAACTGTAGAGAAATTTAACAAACGCTACCTCAACCAGGTGATCAAAGATAACAACAGTGAAAAGTCGCAATGATAGTATGTACCCTTGATATGATGTGACAATAACAGCACTTACCTCCCTGCTCTTCCTCCTAAAAACCCATAACCCCTGTAATAATCATGAGAAAAACATCAGACAAAATTGATTAAGAAATATTCTACAAAATACCTGACTAGTAATCCTCAAAACTGCCAATGTCTTCAAAAATAAATAAAGCTTAAGAAACTGTCACAGCCAAGAGGGCCGAAGGAGATATAACCAAATGTAATGTGGTAGCCTGGCTGAGATCCTTAAACAGTAAAAGAAAATGAGGTAAAAGGGAAGGAAATATGAATAAAATGTGGAATTTAGTTAAAAATAATGTACGATATGGTGACAGATGGTAACTACACTTAGTGTGGTAAGCATAGCATAATGTGTAGAATTGTCAAATCACTATGTTGTACGTCTGAAACTAGTATAACAATAACTATACGTCAAAAAATACTCGAATATCTTTAAAATAGAAAAAAACACATATGGATATAGAACAAAAATTAATTTTCTAAAAAATAATAACGCACAATACTGGTTCATTATTAATAGAGGAAATTGGGTATAGGTATATGAAAATTCTCTATATTATTTCACAACTTTTCTATAAATGTTTAACTATTCTAAATTTTTTTAAGTATTAATATATTTTAGATACAACATGAACCCCTCACTCAACTGATTGTTTGCAAATATTTTCTCCCATTCAGTAGGTTGCCTTTTCATTTTATTGACTGGTTTTTTTTCTTTGTAGAAGCTTCTCAGTTTGATATAGTCCCACTTGCTGATTTTTGCCTTTGTTGCTTCAGCTTTTCGTATCATATCCAAAAAATCATTGCCAAGACCAATATCAAGGAGCGTCTTCCCTATGTTTTCTTTTAGGAGCTTTAAGTATAAGGTCTTATATTTAAGTTATATAAAGAACGCAAACAACTCAATAATAAAAATAAACAATCTGATTATAAAATGAACAGAGGAAATGAACAGATATTTTTCAAAGGAGACATCCAAATGGCCAACAGATACATGAAAAGATGTTCAACATTACCAATCATCAGAGAAATGCAGATCAAAACCACCAGGAAATACCACCTCACATCTGTTAGAATGGCAATCTATAAGAAGACAAAAGATAAGAAATGTTGGCAAAAATGTGGAGAAAGGAAACTCTTATGCACTACCTGTGGGAATATAAATTTGTATAGTCACTAAGGAAAAGAGTATGGAGGTTTCTCAAAATATTTAAAATAGAACTATCAAAGGCTTTCATGCAGACGGTTTGGAAAAAAACCAGGGAATAAGTGCCAAGCTTTAGCCTGTTCCTATGTTTTAAATGTGTTTCTTGACTATCTCATTTTCTAACTTCAAGTCTAGAATGGCAACTACTTCATTGGTAATTACTTTGAGTAGAAATGCCTGAGTCTTGTACCATACTTGGATATTGGCTAGAAGTCATGCATCATCCCTCTAAGCAGGAAATGTCAGCACAAACGATGCAGATTACAAAATGAGAAAATCCAAAACAAAAGTTCATGTGCAAGTCTCCCAGGTGTACAAAGTGGGACATTGAATGGATGAGAAACATCATGAACAAAGATTCAAAACCTACATGAAATGGCAAGTTCTAGAGGTTGAGAAGTTGATGAGAAAGGTGCCCACAGGCTGGTATCTGGTGAAGGACACTTCCTGGTTCATATATGGCCATCTTTTCACTGTGTTCTCCTCACGTGGTAGAAGAGATCCAAGATATTTCTCTAAATCTTTCGAAGGCTTATGGATTACAGACATGGTGATGATCATGATCAATGGAAAACCTCAACTACTTTTCTCTGAATTTGAAGACATCATCTATCATGTTCTCTGTCATCTTCCCTAACCATAGTCCCTGAATGAAGACAATTCTCTACCCCTTAGAAAATGAAAACAGGAATATTATTATCTTTTTGACTAATTCCTCCTTTAATTTTAAAGATGGGCAACAAATAAAGTTTATTGGTATCAATGGTTTGGACTATAATCTATAAAAGTTTAAATTATTCCATATGAGGCAGAAGTACATAATCATCCTCTGATCCTAAGAATGATCTTAAAGCAATCAGATTGGGGCATCTGGGGGGCTCAGTTGGTTGAGCATCCAACTTCGGTTCAGGTCATGATCTCATAGTTCATGAGTTCGAGACCCACATTGGGCTTGCTGCTGTCAGCACAGAGCCTGCTTCAGATCCTCTGTCTCCCTCTCTCTCTACCCTTCTCCTACTCAAGCTCTCTATCAGCAATAAACATTAAAAAAAAAAAAAAGCAACCAAACTTATAGATGAGAATGGGAAAAAAAAGAACTATCATTGAGGTAACCATCCTACTTCTGGGTATATATCCAAAGGAAATAAAAACTAAATTATTAAAAAGTTATCTGCATTCCTATGTTCGCTGCAGCATTATTAACACTAGCCAAGATATGGAAACAACATAATCATCCGTCAACAAATCAATAAAGAAGACATATGATATTGTGATATATCATATGATACATGATAGAAAGATAGAAATCCTACCATTTGCAACAACACAGATGGACCCTGAGGGCATTATGCTCAGTAAGGTAAATCAGGGAAAGAAAGATACTGTATGAAATCACTTACATGTGGAATCTAAAAAATGTGAACACATAGAAACTGAGATTAGAATGGTGGTTACCAGGAGCTGGGGAGTCGGGGAATTGGGAAGATGTTGGTCCAAGATTATAAATTTGCAACCAGAAAATGAGTAAGTTCTAGACATATAATGCACAGCATCGTGATTACAGTCAACAATACTGCATTATATACTTCAAAAATGCTAAGAGATGAGATCTTAAATGTTCTAACCACAATAAATAAATAAATAAATAAATAAATAAATAAATAATATTTATATGACATGATAGAGATGTTAGCTAACGCCATGGTGATGATCATACTACAATCAACACTTCACACACCTTAAACTTACACAATTATATGTCAGTTAAAAGGTATTAATAAGATGCACACAATATTGAAGATTCCCCTGTAGGTTACATAGGTTTTTTCTCCCACCAATTTTTATAATTAGTGTTCAGGATTCAAATTCTAACTCAAATTAAATATTATTAGAATGCATTTTAAATACATTTTTATCAAGTTTAATTTTGACTATGAAAACACAGACCTTTTTAGTATGAACATACAAATATATATATAATTGTCTTTTTATTTTTCTGTTAATTTTACTTGGGTGTTCCAAAATTTCCATTAGGTGGGTCATTTTTGGAAACCAACAGATCTCATTCAATAATTTCTCCTAAGTGAGAATCACACAGATGCATTTGCCACCCCCCCTCCCCCACCAACACACACTCACTACAGTTCTTTTAATTCACAAACTCTTGATGAATTTTTTCTTTAAATAATCAGCATATTTCAGTAGGAAATAGTACAGTATGGTGTTCTGATCCTATTTCTTTAAATAAAACTGAAAATAGAATTGCAAGGTTGAGGCTTGAATCTTTAATAGATTTATCATTTTGACAACATTATTTAATGTGGATTCCAGAACTCCAGGCACACCTTTAAACATAAGAGATTCTGTGTGAAGAGAAAAACATATTACTTCAGTTTCAGAGTTTTCAAATTGATCTTAATGTGTAAAGCTTTTATACCTTCCTATCATTGCTACAACACCATCAATACATAAATACTATGCAGTGTGTTTCAATCCGATCTTATTTTTTAAAGGGTTCATCTCCCATATGACTATGCCACCTCCACAGTTTGTTTTGTTGTTTCTTTCAAATCACTTAATGTTTCTCAGCATTTCTCTTAGGAGAGTCTAAGTGAGAGGTAAGAAGAGTTAACTTTTTAAAAACTGATTTCCTACAGACTGGTCTTTCTGAGAGGTGGTGGCTGCTGGCAGAGCAGAACCAACTGGAAATACAAACCACTCCACAGAAAAGAGATACAAACAAGTACTAAGGAATTCAATTCTATAAGAATGCTAAGGCAGTAGTGGATCAGGGTTGGAAGCCAAGGATTTGTTCTGTCATAGATCTACAACACAAGGCATGGACCCAAGTCTCTGATCATAGCAGCTAGGCTTATACTCTTCCAACCAAAAATAGTAATATGGCAAATCAGTGCGGATGGTCAAAGTTCTATCAGATCATAGGACTATGACTACAATACTCAGCCTGCAGTCTAGACCATGTGATAGTACTTCTTCTGCCAGGGGACCAGCTCTTAGAGTCTGATATCTAACTGCCTTATATTCCTGTGGGCTCCTCCAGAGTGCCTTTTCAGGCTGCACTGCAAATCTGCTAGTCCTCTTATATCACAAGTTTCTCTTTACAGGCATCCAGGCTTGGTGTGTGTGTTCTTGGGTCATTTATCCTCATCTGTTTGACAATTTGGTGCAGAAAGCTAGACATCTTGCCCCAAACTTACCATAGGCTTCAAAAGGGGAACCAAGGGATTAGAGATCAAGAACATATCCAAGGAAGGTTAAGAAATTATTCAGGGGATGGTGGGATCTATCAATGATGAGGATTTGAATTACAGGTTACTGATTTGTTACTTATCTCTTCTGTTGATTGTATCATACACCAGGGACCAAAGACAACCTTCTTTTGTTATTATTAATGATCTTGAAGGGATTTTCCCAGAAATGAAAAGTCTCCATGAGGGAGAGAGGGAGATTAAAGCTACAATTTGCTAACTGATATGGGAGAAATAATGCTCTTTTGATTTCATCCTTTATCTTCTTCTGAAACTAAGTACATTAGTCCAAAACCAAATAGTGTTGCTAGGGTGCTCCACGTTCTCCACATTCTGTGTATACAGAAATTAAGATTAAAAAAGGCCAAAAACACACGGCCCTCCCATTAGAAAAGTAAGTCACATCTAAAGGTACCAAGTAAACCTGACAGAGTCACTCAATATACTTTTTTAAGGAGTCTCCCAATTATAAGGCTATAAAATAACTTTCAGATATAGAACATGAATATGATGAGATCTATGATGTTCCCAACCTTAATTTATATAAAATAAAACACTGGAAGGTGGGAATGGGGGCATCCTTCAATTGCACTAACTGCTGAATACCTAAGATATGGGATAAAGAGAGGGCTCAGAACTTTCTAAAAATGGAGACAAAAGGGACTTCAAAACTATAGCTACTCCCTATGGTTTAAAGTTTATAAAGTGATTGGTCCTGCAAAGTAGCCCCTCAAGAGTCACCAGTCAGGGGCGTCTCATTTGCAGAACCATTGCCTATCCAACTGTGGATACACCCATGTAGTTTAAGCACTAGAGACATTGTTCTATTTACCATTGGACTATCCAGATATCATCCAAACAAACAGTGAAACACTCTTCAAAGATCTGGAAATACAACAGTCTAGTTCTGGTAGAGGAACTACTATCATGCTCTGCTTTAGTCACAGAGTGCAGCACAAAGGAGAAACTTACTCCAAAACCCTAGAACTCTGCATTATGTTCTCTTTGGGACATAGCAGAGCCTCCATGTAGCATCCCCTTTTATCCTTTAAGTGTAATTGATCTACTGGGTCAAAGCCCTGAAATTTCAACTTGTTGCAAATCCTTTTTTTATTCTGGGACCCTTTCAAGATCTGCAATTAATCAGTAAATGAATTGAAAGAGCATCTCCAAGTATGAAGTATGTTGACTTTGATATTCAGAGAAGCCCACCAATTGTGACTCTTTCTTTGTATGGAGCGGTAGGAGGTAGAACAATCCCTTTCATTTAAGGAGCTATCTTAACATTTCTGAGATCATTCAATCCTTAGAGACTTTACCAATGCAGCTGCCCCCTGAAATTTTATTTCCCATCCTCTGGCTTATGTTTCTTACTGTTTCTTACTGAGATAGCTAGGTACTTGCTCATTTCCTTTTCACCAACATAATGTCGTACATGTAACGGACCATAGTGAGGATCTATAGGATGATCACGGTCCCTGTAGACTTTTATGATTATATTATGAATATACAGAATATACAGATATTCTACCGGACCTACCTGAATTTTCCACAACAAAATAGACCTAAATATGGACATTTTAAAAAGGACCATCTCTGCATCTTTCAAGTATTAAGCCCATTATTCCTACTGAAATTTACGAACTCAATCCACAGTAGTATCTTCCATCGTATTTTATTTACCTTCTGCTGTGAGTAACCAGGACAAAATGATACTCCATTCCCCAATGTAGTTCTTAATTTCTTGGTGAAGGGCATGTCTGCCAGACCCTCCTAGATATGTAGTTAAAGAATGACTAAACTAGGTGTATACAAATATGTGTACTTCAATATTTCTATTTCACTAATTGTTGGGACTTGGTCCTCTAAAATATAAAATGGAAGCCCTTACATCTCACCTCACTCAACTGTGGGCAACAATTGTGTCCAAGCTTTGATTAACCAACCCAGTACACATAATCCCTCTCCAAATTGTCAGATCCAACAAATCTTAAATTCCAGTTAGCATACTCACTAATAAATCAACCTAATATATGTGAAAATTTTATATTCTTTATTGATTGGTCTAAGATTTTTTCCATATGTGCTCCCAAGTTACAATAGAGATGGCTGGAATCCATAACTCCTATGGTATCTAGGCTACCTTTTCCAGGAGAAGGGTTGGCAATTATTCCTGAGATACAATGGTATCAAATAGTTGCTATTGGCCTAGCAATAGATGCAATACAAAATAAATGAATAAATTTTTGTTAAATCTAATATTAGACTGTAAAATTATATTAAATAATTATAATTATTATAAGAATTATATTAAGTAAAAGTAGTATATATATATATATATATATATATATATATATATATTTTAGAGACAGGGCACACGAGCAGGGGGAAAGAGGCAGAAGGAGAGAGAATGTAAAGCAGGCTCTACACTCAGTGTAGAGTCCAATGCAGGGCTTCATCCCACAACAGTGCAATCAAGAACTGAGCTGAAATCAAGAGTCAGCCAAGCCACCCAGGTGCTCCTTAGAAACAAATAATAAGGAAAATGAAAAGGCTCAACGAGGGGCTCCTGGGTGCCTCAGTCGATTAAGCATCCAACTTCAGCCCAGGTTGTGATCTCACAGTCTGAGTTCAAGCCCCCCATCAGGCTCTGTGCTGACAGCTCAGAGCCTGGAGCCTGCTTCGGATTCTGTGTCTCCCTCTCTCTCAGCCCCTCCCCTGCTCATGCTCTGTCTCTCTCTTTCTCAAAAATAAATAAAAATTAAAAAAAAAATTAAAGCCTCAATGAAAAATTAAAATATGCAAAAATTCTAATTTTCTTGGGGGGAAGGAATAGATATTGTAGGCAAATGAAGAATTTAAGAGAAAATATTATTTTTCAATATGAGGGTTAAAAGAATGTAAGGATAACTACAAAAAGATACAATCTGTAGCATCCAAACCAGCAGTGGAAACAAAAAAGTTTAAATAAGAAAAAAGTTATCAGATTCACTTAACAGAACAAAGGAAAGAAGATGAAAGCAAGTTAAGAACATGGTAAACAAACAGGAACAAAAACAACAACAAAAAACTATGGTGGAAATAAGTCCATACCTTGGGGATATTGTTATTTCAGTTCCAAACCACCACAATAAAACAAATATTCCAATCAAGTAAGTCAAATTAATTTTTTAGTTTCTCAGTTAGGTTTACACTGCACTGTGGTCTGTTAAGTATGCAATAGTATTCTGTCAAAAGAACACAATTTTTATTGCTAAAAAAATGCTAACCATCATTTGAGCTTTCAAGTCATCATCACTGATCATATATGACCATAACAAATAAATAATCAAAGAATTTGAAATATTGCAAGAATTACTAAATGTGGCACACACATGACATGAGCAAATGTTGGAAAAATGATGCTGATAGATTTGCAAGATACGAGGTTGCCACAAACTTTCAATTTGTAAAAACGCAGTATCTGCAAAGCACAATAAAGCAAACTCACTAACAGGAAGTATGCCTGTAATAAAGATAAATGTAAATGACCTAATATTAGCTATGAAAGAACAAACATCATTAGAGTGGAAAATTCACTGGTTGCTGAATTAATGAAATCTATTGTTTTGTGACATCTTTACCAGGGGGCTCTTAACAGTGTTTTTTTTTTTAATGTTTAGTCATTATTTTTGAGAGAGAGAGAGAGAACAATCAGGGGAAGGGCACAGAGAGAGGGAAACAGAGGATCTGAAGTGGGCTCTGTGCAGACAGCAGAGTCCAACATGGGGATCGAACCCATGAACTATGAGATCATGACCTGAGCTGAAGTCAGACACTTAACTGACTGGGCCACCCAGGTGCCCCTCTACTCTCTACTTGAAACAGAGTCAGGACATTTCACTTAAATTATATCAGCTAGGAGAAAGAGCTATGTGCTATGCATGTCAGTGCCACTAGGGTTCAATATAAATAACGAGTATAAGTTGCAATGTTTAAAGTTGGGTTTGTCTAGAGAAACATCTTTAGGAAAAAGAAGAGGAGAAGGGGCAGAGGAAGGAGGAGAAAAAGAAAAAGAAGGGAGGAGGACGATGAGGAGGAGGGGAACAATTAATCAAAGGCTCATTATCTCCTTCCCAACTAGTGGCAGTCAGCATAATTCATAATTAAATTACTAAATTTGAAATGCTGTTTAATGGCAGTTGCTACATAAATTTGACTGTTGTGCTAATTTGATTACAGATATTAACAAATAGTAATTGGTCCTGGATCCACTTATAGTGTCTTTTTGTTTTGTTTTGTTTTGTTTTGTTTTGTTTTGAGAGAGAGAGAGAGAGAGAGAGAACGAGTGCACATGGGGGAGGGGCAAGACAGAGAGGGAGAGAGAGAACCCAAGCACAGAGTACATCTCATGACTGTTAGATAATGACCTGAGCAGAAATCAGGCATCCCTTGTGTTTTCTTTTAAACTATCCACCCACTCTTCATTTTTTATACCTCCCAGTTGTTGAGTCCTGTGGTTGGTTGTCTGTGTTTTAATGTTTATAAACATACACACATTAGCCTCTTTTGCCCATTATATGCATGCTCCTTGAATTCTTAAAATACATATTGTTCTTGTAATTCTAGTGTAGAGCTTTGTTGATAATGGATGCCTTTTTGCTGTTTCTAGAGGTGAATAATAACAGCAACATTAATATTTGTGGTGGGTTTCCACTGGAAAGCCTCATGCCCTGTAAGACTTGCTTTACTTCACATGAGCAAGTACCACTATCACAATGATTTACTTACCTTGCCTCTACATGGGATTATACCCTGTGGGAATAAATATGCATTTAAAATCCTAAATAATGGCAGTGAATTTGCCTAGAAATTATGCATGTGGGTTGTATAATGTTTTGGCATGCCTCAAATTCATCATAATAGGTTTGGATACCTTTTCACAATAATTTACTTAGAAAAATACATTCAAATTTTCACAGCCTTGGATAATGCAATTCGTGTCAAGAAAAGGATTACTAATTCCCTTAATGATTCATTTGATACTCAACTCTAGAGAATGCAGGAGTCTAGAGGAAGGTATCATTTTGCAATAAATGTCAAAAACATGTTTTATCTAAATAGCTCAACATACAGTACTGACAAAATTTAGTTAGAGATAATTTATACCCTTCAGTGGCCAGAGTAATCTATGGGTTTCTTCAAATTGCTTTTGTCTATAAAATAAATTCAATTTGCTTTACCACATGAAGCACAAATTTAAAGCAATATTTCATAAATCTCTGTCACTGAAGATTAAAGTAATCTTTAATTTACAAATACTGCCATCAGCCTGTGAGCTTTATGTTGCTGGGGTCTGAAAATTGAGTTAGATAACATAAAGCTGATTTTCAACCTCACCTGCTAGTAAAGGCGAGATTTCTAATAAAATAAGAAGAGATAAGCCACTATTAATTGTCCCCAAAGATATCCTCTGTGCACTAATATGGTTCTAAACTCTTGTTTGTCTAAACAAGTTTCCTTTAATAGAGCACTCGGGGTAAGGCATTTCAGATATGTCCACAGTTGTCTGTCTCAGTAACTCCACACAGTAAATTTCATATAATGTTTACATCTGCTGCATAAAATCAAAGACTTGTATAACGTCTTTCAGCCCTTGTAGGAAAACACATATTGCCAATAGATTCCCTCATCTAAAATGATTGGTTCAACACTACACATCAGTCACAAGCCCAGTGTGAACTGTAATGAAATTAAACTTTATACTAATGTATATATTAAATTTCCAGCAGGCTAGTGTCTAGCTACATCAAAAAAATCCATTTCAAAAACCAATGTAAGAAAACAGTTCAAGATGGCAGCTAAGGAAGATCCGGAACTCACCTTCTACCACAGACATTAAATCTACAGCAACATATGGAATAATTTCCTCTAAAATAGACCTAAAAAGTAGCTAAACAGCTTCTTCTCAATAAACACTACAAGTCCCATATCAAGAGGGGTATGAGCAGCAGAGATAGGGTTTCACCAAAAATCTACCTCTGGCATGGTAAACTCCAATCAAGGGGAAATCTCACAAATCTATAGCTTCTGCCTGAAGAGTAAAGGTGCTCCACATCAGACACCTCAACCCTTAGGACTTACATCAGAGAGATGAGCCCCCAAAATGCCTGGCTCTGAAAATCAATGGGACTTCACATCCAGGAGATCCAAAAGACTGTAAGGGACTGATACACTTCTCTTGAAGGGCTCATGTGCAAACTCACCTGCCCCAGGCACCAGCACAAAAGCAGCAGCTTGATAGCACCTAGATAATATATAGAGATTCATTTTCCCACCTCAAAGCATCTTTTTTGGGGGGGGGGTTGGTATAGGGGTTGTTGGGACGTTATGGGGATAGAGGTGCTGGTGGGAATCATTTCTGCATTCTCCCCCTACCTTGATAGTGCTGGCAAAAAAAAACCCTGGCCCTATCTGAGCTCTATGCTGCCACACACACCCCGGGACTAAGCTCTCCTGATGCTTTGCTAAAGCCAGCAGGCACATGCAATCCACACAGGAGATATTCCTTAATCACCTGGCTCTGATGGACAGAAACGCTTGAGTTCCTGGGTCCCAAAGAAATGTTAACAATTGGAGAGACAGTTATTGGCAGACAACCACCAACAGGGCATTGCACAGACAGCAGACTGAAACACATCCTCAGTTTTCCAGTGGAAAAAAAAAAAAGGCCCATTTACTTTTCCTAGATCTTCTGCCTGAGGGTCAGACTCGAAGTGTGCCACACATCTAGAAGCTACAGTGGAGTTCTCAGGGAATGTAAGCAGGGAGACACCATGCTTGTACTCTCCCTTAATCCCACTGCAGCTCACTAATACCTTCCAAAAAGGAGCTTAGACTCTCTCTGAAGCTCTAATTACTGATACTTCCAGAGGATATTCCAGAGGATACTTCCAGATCACCTGGTCTGGAAACCAGAAGCGTTACAATGTTGTCTCACAGGAATATGTGTGTGTGTGTGTGTGTGTGTGTAGACATAGATATAGATATACATAATATATGATATATGATATATATACACATATATATGTGTATACATATGTGTATATATATATACATATGTGTATATATGTGTGTGTATGTATATGTATACGTGTGTGTATATATATATATATATATATATATATATATATATATATACACATATATAGTTAAGGGTTTGGCATCCAATCAGCCAGACCTATCTTCAACAACTGGGACCTATCCAGAATAAATTACCCTGCTTAGACAATCACAAAGGTTTGAGAGACAACCAAGAGCTAGAGAAAGGTTGAAAGATAAGCTTCATTTCCTACATAAGGCCACTCCTTCAAGACTGGGAGAGGTAGCTGTTTTGCCCAAGATATAGAAACACACAGAGTCAAGCAAAATAAAAAAACAGGGGAATATGTTCCAAACAAAAGAACAAGATAAAAATCTCAAAAAAAAAATCTTTAATGAAACAGAGGGAAGTAATTTACCTGATAAAGAGTTCAAAGTAATTGTTATAAAGATGTTACTGAACTTGGGAGAAGAATGGATGAACATAGTGGGAGCTTCAACAAAGAGATGAAAAATAGAAGGAAGTACCAAACAGACTTTATAGACTGAAGAATACAGTAACTGAACTGAAAAATAAACAAAAGTGGTTCAACAGCAGACTAGATAAAGGAGAAGAAAGGATCAGTGACATAGAATATGAGGCAGTAGAACTCATCCAAACAGAGCAACAAAAGAAAAAAGAATTAAAAGTGTAAAGATAGTGTAAGGGACATCATGAAGCAGAATAACACTTGCAATATAGGGGTCATACAAAGAGAAAATGAGAAAGGGAAAAAAACACCTTATTTGAACAAATACTGGCTGAAAACTTCTCTAAAAGAAACAGACATCCAGATCCAAGAATCCCAAATCCAAGAGTTCCAAATAAGATGAACCTGAAAAAGACCCACACCAAGACATATTATAATTAAAATGTCAAAAGTTAAAGACAGAATTTTTAAACAAGAGAACTTATTGCATACAAGAAAATCTGTAAGGCAAAAAGCAGATTTTTTAGAAACTTCACAGGCCAGAAGGGAGTGGAATGATACATTCAAAGTGCTGAAAGACTAAAAAAAAAGCCAAAAAAACACAAAACTTCTAACCAATAAAACTATACCTAGTGAGTTATTATCCAGAACTGCAAGAGAAACAAAGAATTTTCCAGACAAACAAAAATTAAAGAAGCTCATCACTTCTAACCTGGCCTTACCACAAATGCTAAAGGACTTTCTTTAAGTTGAAAAAAAAAAAGGCATTGATTAGTAACAACAACAACAAAAAAACATATGAAAGTGTAGATCTCACTGGTTGAGGTAAAATATAGTAAAGGTAGAAGATAATCACTTATCAAGCTAGTATAAAGGTTAAAAGGAAAAAGTAAAAATAGATGTAACTACAAAATCAGTTAAGGAACATACAAAATAAAAAATGTAAAATGCAGGGCACCTGAGTGGCTCAGTTGGTTCAGTGTCCGACTTCAGCTCAGGTCACAATCTCATGGCTCACGAGTTTGAGCCCCGCATCAGGTTCTGCGCTGACAGTTCAGAGCCTGGAGCCTGCTTCAGATTCAGTGTCTCCCTCTTTCTCTGACCCTACCCTGCTCGCACCTCTCTCTCTCCCAAAAATATATAAGCATTAAAAAACATTTTTAATGTAAAATGTAGTATCAAAAACATGAAATATAGGGAGCAGGGAGTAAAAATGTAGCATTTAGAATGTGTTTAACTCTCTCCCTCTGTTTTTCTCACACTCTTGCAGGCTCTTTCTCAAAAAAGAAGAAGAAGAAGAAGCAGGGCGGGGGCGGGGGGGCGCCTGGGTGTCTCAGTCAGTCGAGTGTCCAACTGTTGATTTTGGCTCAGGTCATGATCTCATGTTCATAGGATCAAGCCCTGTGTTGCTCTGTGCTGACAGTGTAGAGCCTGCTTGGGATTGTCTCTCTCCCCCTCTCTGCTCCTCCCCTGCTTGCTCACATGTGCTCCCTCTCTCCCCCCACCCCCAAAAAAAAAAACCTTAAAGGAATTCTCAAACTTCAGTTGCTATCAACTTAAAAAAATATATAAACATATTATATATATAGGCTGTTACATGTGAACCCCACTGTAACCACATAGCAAAAACCTGTAGTAGGTAAACAGAAGAAGAAAGGAATCTAAGCAGAACCCTAAAAAAATAATCCCACCACAAATGAAGAGAGTAAGGAAAGGAACACAGAACTGCAAAAAAGCCAGAAAATGATCAACTAATGGTAACAAGTACAGCCATAAAAAAGATGGAATCCAGCCATATGCTACCACAGGGATGGATCTTGAGGGTATGTGGGGTTATGCTAAGGGTAATAAGTCACACAGAGAAAGATAAATACCGTATGATTTCAC
Organism: Panthera uncia; assembly: GCF_023721935.1. NCBI lineage: Eukaryota > Metazoa > Chordata > Mammalia > Carnivora > Felidae > Panthera > Panthera uncia. The sequence goes on along the minus strand of NC_064816.1, from coordinate 88,550,980 downwards.
TCATATGTAGAATTTAAGAAACAAATGAACAAAATAAATGAACAAAGGGAAAAAAGAGAGAGAAGCAAACCAAAAAAAAAAAAAAAAAACCAGACTCTTAACTATGGAGAACTGATAGTTACCAGAGGGAAGGTGGGGGAGGGGGGGAAGAATGGGTTACATAGGTAACAGGGATTAATGAGTACACTTTTTGATGAGAACTGGGTGTTATATGGAAGTGTTGAATCCCTGTATTATATACCTGAAACTAATATTACATTGTATGTTAACTAACTGGAATTTAAATTAAACCTTAAAAAAAAAATAGCTGTACCATTTTTCATTCCCACTAGCAACGAATGAGAGTTTCTGTTGCTCCACGTGGTCAACAGCATTTGGTGTTGTCTTAGATTTTAGTCTTTCTAATAGGTTTACAGTAGTATGTTGTTATTTTAATTTGCAATTCCCTGATGAAATAGTATGTTGAATATCCTTTTATACACTTATTTGCTATCTGTATATCTTCTTTCTTGAGTTGTCTGTTCATGTGGTTTTCCCATTTTTAAATTAGTTTGTTAATTTTCTTAATATTGAGTTTTTATGTGTTTCTTGTATATTTTGGAGACAACTAACTCCTTTATTAGATATGTGTTTGCAAAGATTATCTCCATGTCCGTCACTTGAATCCTCATTCTCTTAAAAGAATCTTTCACATAGCAGAAGCTTTTAATTTTAATTAAGTCCAATTGATTTTTTTCTTTCTTTACTTTGGTTTGTATATAAAAAGTCATCACTAAACCCAAGGTCACCTAGATTTTTTCCTCTGTCATCTTCTTTAAATGTTATATTTTTGTGGAGCACTTGGGTGGCTCAGTCAGTTAAGCGTCTGACTTTTGGTTTGGCTCAGGTCATGACCTTGGGGTTTTGTGGGTTTGAGCGCCACATCAGGCTCTGTGCTGGTTGTGTGGAGCCTGCTTGGGATTCTCTCTTCTCTCTCTGCCCCTTCCCCACTCACACTGTCTCTGTCTCTCTCAAATAAAATAAAAAAATATTTTTAAAAAAAGAAGGAAAAAACTTTTAAAAATGTTATACTTTTGTATTTTATGTTTAGGTTTGTGATTGTTAGAAAACTTTTGTTGACAGTGTAAGATATCTGTTGTTGTTGTTTGCATGTGAATGTACAGTAGTTCCACCAACATTTACTGAAGACTCTACTTTTTCCATCAAATTTTTGTCATGAATGGGTATTAGATTTTTTCACTGTCTTAGTTCCTCTGTCAAAAATAAGTGGACTAATTTTTGAGGCTCTCTATTCTGTTTCATTATTCTATTTGTTCTTTCACCAATACAATGCAATCTGGTACAGTAGCTCTATAGTAAGTCTTGAAGTCAGATAGTGTCAGTCCTTTGACTTTATTTTTCTTCAATACTGTTTGACTATTCTAGATATTCTGCATGTATATATAAATTTTCAAATCAGTTTGTCAGTATCCACAAATTAATTTGCTTGAGTTTCACTTGGGATTGTACTGAATCTATAGATAAGATTAGGAAGACTTGACATCTTAACAATACTGAATTTTCCTCTCCATTAACATAGAATACTCTCCATTTATTTATATCTTTGACTTGAGTTTTCTAGTTTTTCTCATGTTCTTTAAGCATTTCATTTTTGAAACAAAGTGTTCTATTTTTAATTTCCATATAAACAATGTTGTCTTTTCAATTTCAAATACAGTTGTTCACTGCTAATATATAGGAAAGCAACTGGCTTTTGCATGTTAACCTTGGGTCCTGCTACTTTTTTATAATCGTTTCTTAGTTCCAAGAGTTGTTTTGTTGATTCTCTGGGATTTTCTACATAACCACTTTATGTCATCTGTGAACAAAGATAATTTTATTTCTTCTTTCCCAAACTGTATATTTTTATTTCCTTTTCTTGTCTTATTTCGTTAGCTAGGACTTCTAATACAATATTGAATAGGAGTGATGAGAGGAAAATCCTCCCTTTTTCCTAACCTTAGGGAGGAATTTACCAGTTTCTCATTATTAAATGTGATGTTACCTGTAGGCTTTTTGTAAATGTTGTTTATCAAGTTGTAGAATTTCCCCTATTTTCCTAATTTACTCAGTTTTTGTCATAAATGGATGTTATATTCTTGCTAATATTTTTCTGCATCTATTGATATGATTACATGATTTTTCTTTTCTAGCCTACTGATGTAATAGGTTATATTATTTGATTTTGGAATTCTGAGCTAGTCTTGTATACCAAGGATAAATCCCACTTGATGGATAATTATTTTGTTTTTACTTTTCTATATTTATTTTGAGACAGACAGACACAGAGAGAGAGAGAGAGAGAGAGAGAGAGAGAGAGAGAGAGAGAATCCCAAGCAGGCTCCACACTGTCAGCATGGAGCCTGATGAGGGGCTCAAACTCACAAACCGTGAGATCATGACCTGACCCAAAATCAAGAGTCAGACACTTAACTGAGCCACCCAGGCACCCCTGGACATTTCTTTTTGTACATTATTGGATTTAATTTGCAAATATTGTGTTGAGGATATTTGCACATAAAGTTCGTAAGTCCTATTCATCTACAGTATTCCTCCCTTATAATGTCTTTGTTTGGTTTCAGTACTGGAGTATATTTTAAAACCTTAATCTGATTTCAGAACCCATGGTTTTTAACTACTATATTCTACTACCTGAATGGGTTTTGACACTTGACTTTCTACCATGAACCAGGCATTGTTAGGTATTTTCACATATATTGTCACATTTTTCTGAATCAGATAGAAGAAAAGATAATCCTGGAAGAAATAAGCAGTTCAGTCTCATTCCTAAAATGAGTATAATCATAATGTCCCCTCATGAGGTTTTTATGAGGAATAAACCATGCAATGAATAATAAACACTTAAAGTATTTAAATAATTCACATACAATGTGTTCTTTGGATGATAGTGCTCTAAATGAATACCTATCCTATTATTAGACATTTCTGCTTCGATGATGGATAGGTTCTTCAGAATCAGCCTTTCTAAAATTAAATCTCTATTTCCATTTCTAAAACCCTGTTACCTTCTCTTCCATGTTACCTTTCTCCTTTAACAGTTTATAAGCTGACCTAGACATCAAGCTATAAAATGTGGAGTTACCATTTTTATTTCTCCTTTACCCAAAAATAATTGTTTTGTTTCTCTTAACTATGGGAAGTACTTCCTAGGGCATCTCCCTACCTTCAATATTTTACTCAACTCATTTTATACCCTCCTAACAGAATCATATTTCTGACTAAGGTCAAAACTAATTCATCTCATGATCTATTTTATTATAGCATTCAACAGCTTTATATTTTATTATATAAATAGCCAATATATTTTATTATAGCATTCAACAGCTTTAGCAAGCTAAAGCAAGCTTTAGATTAGCTACTTATCTAGCCACATATCTTAACATCTCAGCTTCACACTTTCTACTCAAGCCAGACTATAATGCCTCCCTTTCTCATTAAGTACATACTCCATATATGTATTCATGCTATTTTTTTTTTATACAACATGGCTTGGCTTTCTCTCCCACTTTTAAAATATCCCATTCATCCCTACAAGCCCAAAAAGACATCTCTTTCTTCCTGAAGATTTTATACACATTAATATAGCTCCTGGCTTCAGGCTTCCATATTTTCCCTTGAACAATATAGCATCTAATACACTGTTTTATAGGTTTATGTGCCTGCCTTCCTGCTACACATGAGTTCCTTGAAATCAGGAATTACCTACTTGAATTTTGTATCCACAGTGCTTAGCATAGTGCTTGACACATAGTTGATATTCAACAAATCTTGTTGAGTTGAATACGTAAATATTTTAAATAATACTCCCAAATTTTACTATCTTATTTTTAAAGCAAAATTTAAAAATTAACTATTACTATTAAAAATGGTGATGGCTAAAGGAGAAATATAAAATCAAGTATTTAAAAATGTAATTAAAAAAAGAGATGATCACATTTTCATGATGTAAAATATATACATGAATTTCATATATCACTGTAAATATCAAATAAGATACCTTTTTTAAAGAAATGTAAAAAAACCTAGAAGAGATTCCACATCACCAAAATTAAACATGTAGAAGATGTCTTTTCAGATTAATTACAATGACATTGTAACAGAGTTTAGAAACTTTTAATCAATATATATTTTCAGTAATGTATTGATAAAAGCCATGGATGAGCAAACTGATGCTTCCAGAACAGTCATATTATAACACTGTAAAACATCTTCTCAAGCTCTACCATCACTGAAATAAAGCACCATAGGAACTCTGCAGGCCCAATCACCCACTTTAGAAGAGGCAGAAGGGGACCATACCACTGTTCTTGCTGAAATTTCAACATGAAGCATAAGTACTATATTAAGATCAAACAAAACAAGAATTTTTTACCCATGAACTAATTGTGACCTCTAGTCTTCCTATTCATCAGAAAAAAAAAAAAAAAGGAATGAGATACTCTAGAGCAGCAAGAGAAGGAAACCAACTATGTACAGCCTATAGCCTATTACTGTACAATAATCCATGAGCTAAGAATACTTTTGATATTTTTAGAAGTTTGTAAAAAGAAGAAAAAGAAAAGCAGAGGAAGAAGAGGAGGAAAAGGAGAGAAGAAGTATAAGACATAAACCATGCACATCCCACTAAGCCTAGAATATTTACTATATGGCCCTGTGGAAAAGTTTGCTAATCCTTTCTTTTGAGCAGTACTACCTAACAAAACTTCCTGTAATGGTAGATCCCTCTGTATTTTTGCTGTCCCGATACAATAGTGACAAAAAACCCAAGTAACTATTGAGTCCTTGAAATGTTATTAGACAGTCTGGTGGCTACCACACTGGATAACACAGCGCTAAAGCACAAATTTTACTGTTCCAATAGTTCTGAACCTTCAAATGCCATGAGCAATGAACAAAATAGAAACCAAGCCACTATTGCCTGATCGGTATTGAGTTATTTAGTTAATCTAACTCCTCCTCAAAGATTTTCCTTTCCTTCCATTTCATACCCTTTATTATTCTATCTCCCTATTTTTTTCCAATGTATCTCCAGCCACCTTGCTAACCCATTCTCTTATGTTTTAAATTGGAAAGTAGAACACAAGGACAACCTAGGATCCCACTTCAAAGATAGATCTATTTCTGTAAGATTAAGTCAAAATTCTAAATCATTGCGCTTAAAGGAGTATAGTAGAAGGAGTTTAATTTTTCTTTTTTGGTACTTGGTTAAATCATACAGATCTGACAGACACATTATGAACTGGCCTAAAGATCCAACCACCATGTATAATGTAATTTCTGTAGAAAATTCTATTCAGAGTTCTAAACACCTAAACTAAAAACTTGCCACAAACTTTATGACAAACTAGGAATAAATTGTGTATAGTGTAACAATAAAAATCACTTACCAGTTGTGCAGTACTATGAGTCATGAAACATATTTACTTAAGCCCTATGGAAATTTTTATACAACTTCATATATAATACAAATACTCTGCATTTGGAACTAGCTAGTGCCTTAATACTTGCTTGCCCTTGATAATCACCTCTCTTCCAAGGCAGTTTTATTCTATCACAATGACACTTCCAAAATTAAACAAATCTTCCTCAGCATACAGGCAAAAACTTTTATTGCAAAAAGAATTGGACTACAATATCACCCTTAAAACATTTTCCAAAGCTGCATTCTTTTTAGTATTTTATTTTATTAACCACAAGGTTTAAGACAAGTTTTGCTGTGTAATATATGTACATTATTTCTTAGAACTTAGAATTACACTTCCAGTTTGCTAATTTCAGATCAATTCAGAAAGTGAAAATTAATTTTTGTGCCAAAGGAATTGTTTTTGTTAGATTTTCCTTTGGACTGTAAGTTAGCAACCTTTAATACACTTTTTTGTTAGGTAAAAACATAAAATGGGCAATACATAAATGCTGAGAATATCATTCAATCATGTTTTTAAGTAGCTATCAAATGCTCTCTTTAGTAAGCTTCTCAAAGGGAAATGACTATGTCTAGAGTAAATGATACCAAGCATCATAAAAATACGCCAATGATTTTTATCTGTCAAAAATGGCTAGTAAAGGAAAAGTACAATTTCTATGGGCAGGAGAGGGAAAGAAAGACCTATTCCTCATTATCTTTATTATTCCTTAGAACCTTTATTTTTTTCTTTTCAATTTAAATTTTAATTAGTTAACATACACTGCAATATTGGTTTCAGGAATAGAATTCAGTGATTCATCACTTACATATAACACCCAGTGCTCATCACAAGTGCCCTCCTTAGTGCCCCATCACCCATCTAGCCCATCTCCCACCCACCTCCCTCGGACAACCTATAGTTTGTTCTTTATCACTAAGAGTCTTGGGGTTTGTTTCCCTCTCTTTTCTACCACCCCCTTCCCATATGTTCATCTGTTTTGTTTCTTAAAGTTCACATATGAGTAAAGTCATATGGTATTTGTCTTTCTCTCATTGACTTATTTCACCTAATACATTCTAGCTCCATCCATGTCATTGCAAATGGCAAGATTTCATTCTTTTTGATGGCTGAGTAATATTTTATTGTATAAATATACCACATCTTCTTTACCCATTCATTAATCAATGATCATTTGGACTCTCTCCATAGTTTGGTTATTGTTCATAATGCTCCTATAAACATTGGGGTGCATGTACCCCTCTGAATCTGTATTTTTCTATCCTTTGGGTAAATACCTAAAACTATAACTGCTGGATTGTAGGGTAGTTCTATTTTCAGTTTCTTGAGGGACCTCAATACTGTTCTGCAGAGTGGCTGCACAAGTTTGCATTCCTACTAACTGTGCAAGAGGGTTCCTCTTTCCTTGCATCCTCGTCAAAACCTGTTCTTCTGTTGTTAATTTTAGCCATTCTGACAGGTGTGAGGCGTTATCTCATCATGGTTTTGATTTGTATTTCTCTGATGATGAGTGATGCTGAGCATCTTCTCGTGTGTCTGTTAGCCATCTGGGTGTCTTCTTTGGAATGTCTATTCATGTCTTCTGCCATTTCTTCACTGGATTATTTGTTTTTGGTGTATTGAATTTGATAAGTTCTTTATAGATTTTGGATACCAACCCTTTATCAAATATGTCATTTGCAAATATCTTCCCCCATTCTTTTTTTTAAATTTTTAACATTTATTTATTACTGAGAGACAGAGAGACACAGACCATGAGCAGGGAAGGGGCAGAGAGAGAGGGAGACACAGAATCTGAAGCAGGCTCCAGGCTCTGACCTGTCAGCACAGAGCCCAACATAGGGCTCGAACTCACGAACTGCGAGATCATGACCTGAGCCGAAGTCGGACACTTAACCGCCTGAGCCACCTAGACCACCCTTTTCCCATTCTTTAGGCTGCCTTTTAGTTTTGTGGATTGTGTCCCTCGCTGTGCAGAAGCTTTTTACCTTGATGAAGTCCCAATAGTTTATATTTGCTTTTGTTTCCCTTGCCTTCAGCGACATGTCTAGTAAGAAGTGGTTCCAGCCGAAGTCAAAGAGGTTGCTGCCAGTGTTCTCTAGGATTTTGATGGTATCCTGTCTCACAGTTAGGTTCTTCATCCATTTTGAATTTGTTTTTGTGTATGGTGTAAGAAAAGTGGTCCAGATTCATTCTTCTGCATGTCATTGCCCAGTTTTCCTAACACTATTTGTTGAAGAGACTGTCTTCTTTCCATTCAGTCGTCTTTCGTACTTTGTTCTCTACTCTGTCCCACTGATCTATGTGTTTGCTTTTGTGTTAGTTCCATACTGTCTAGATGACTACAACTTTGTAATATAGCTTGAAATCCAGAATTGTGATGCCTCCGGTTTTGTTTTTCTTTTTCAGGATTGTTTTGGCTATTCAGGGTATTTTCTGATTCCATACAAATCTGAGGATTGTTTGTTCTAGTTCTGCAAAAAATGCTGGTGATATTTTGATCAGGATTGCATTAAATGTGTAGATTGCTTTGGGCAGTATAGTCATTTTAACAATGTTTGTTCTTTCAATCCATGACATGGAATGTTTTTCCATTTTTTTGTGTCATCTTCAATTTCTTTCACAAGAGTTCTATAGTTTCCAGACTATAGATCTTTCACTTCTTTAGTTAGGTTTATTCCCAGGTATCTTATTGTTTCGGGTGCAATTGCAATTGGGATTGATTCCTTGATTTCTCTTTCTACTGCTTCATTATTGGTGTATAGAAACCCAACAGATTTCTGCACGCTGATTTTATATCTGTGACTTTGCTGAATTCATGTATTAGTTATAGAAAATTTTTGGAGTCTTTTGGGTTTTCTACATAGAGTATCAATCATGTCATCTTCAAATAGTGAAAATTTGACTTCCTTGATGATTTGGGTGCCTTTTACTTCTTTTTTTTAAATCTGATTGCTGAGGCTAAGGTTCCTGACCATAGGGGAAAGGCTCTCTGTTTTTACTCATTCAGGATGATAATAACTGTGGGTCTTAAGTATGTGGCCTTTATGATGTTGTGATATGTTCCATCTATCCCTACTTTGTTGAGGATTTTTTATCAAGAATGGATGCTGTATTGTGTCAAATGCTTTTTCTGCATCTACTGACAGGATCATATGGCTTTATCCTTTCATTAATGTAGTGCATCACATTGATTGATTTGCAAATATTGAACCAGCTCTGCAGCCCAGGAATAAGTCCTACTTAATAATGGTGAATAATTCTTTTAATGCACCACTGAATTCGATTTGCTAATATCTTGCTGACAATTTTTGCATCAATGTTCATCAGCGATATTGGCCTGTAATTCTCCTTTTTAGTGGGGTCTTTATCTGGTTTTGGAGTCAAGGTAATGCTGGCTTCATAGAATGAGTTTCCAAGTTTTCTTTTCTATTTTTTGGAATAGTTTGAGAAGAACAGGTATTAACCCTTCTTTAAATGTCTCCTACAATTCCCCTGGGGAAGCTATCTGGCCTAGGACTCTTATTTATTGAGAGATTTTTGAAGACTGATTCCATTTCTTTGCTAGTAATGGGTCTATTCAAATTTTCTATTTCTTCCTGTTTCAGTTTTGATAGTTTGTGAGTTTCTAGGAATTTGTCCATTTCTTCCAGATTGCCCAGTTCATTGGCATATAATTTTTCATAATATGTTTTAATAATTGTTTGTATTTCTTTGGTTTTATTTGTAATCTCTCCTCTTTCATTCATGATTTTTCTATTTAGGTCCTGCCTCTTTGATAATTCTGACTAGAGGGTTATCAATTCTGTTAATTTCTTCAAAGAGCCAACTCTTAGTTTCATTGATATGTTCTACTGGGTTTTTTGTTTGTTTGCTGCTATATAATTTATTTCTTCTCCAATCTTTATTATCTCCCTTCTTCTGGCTTTAGGCTTTATTTGCTGTTCCTTATCTAGCTCTTTTTGATATAAGGTTAGGTGTTGTATTTGGGACTTTTCTTGCTTTTCAGATAGGTCTGAATTGTAGCATACTTCCCTCTTAGGCCTGCCTTTGCTGCATCCCAAAGGGTTTGGACTGTTGTGTTTCATTTTCATTTCTTTTCATATTTTTTAAAATTTCTTATTTCCTAATTAACCCACTTATTCCTTAGTATTCCTCCATGTGTTTGAGAGCTTTCTAAATTTTTTCTTGTGGTCGAGTTCAAGTTTCATAGCATTGTGATTTGAAAATAAGCATGGTATGATGTTTATTTTTCTGCACTTGTTGAGGGCTTATTTGTGATCCAGTATGTGATATATTTTGGAGAATGTTCCATGTACATTCAAGAAGAATGTGTGTTCTGCTGCTTTAGAATGAAATGTTCTTAATATATCTGTTCAGTCCATCTGGTCCAGTATGTCATCCAAAATCATTCATTGTCTCCTTGCTGATTTTCTGCTTAGGTGATCTGTCCATTGCTATAAGTGAGGTGTTAAATTCCTTTACCATTATTGTATTATTATCAATTAATTTCTTTATGTTTACTAGTAATTGATTTCTATATTTGGGTTCTTTCAAGTTGGGACACAAATATTTACAATTGTTATATCTTTTTGATGCATAGACCTCTTAATTATGATATAATGCTCTTTTTCATCTTTTGTTACATTCTTTATTTTAAAATCTAGTTTGTCTTACCTAAGTATGGCTACTCTGGCTTTCTCTTGACATCCATTAGCATGACAGGTGATTCTCCATTCCCTCACTTTGAATCTGCTAATGTCTTTAGGTCTCAGATGAGTCTCTTATAGCCAGCATAGAGATGGATCTTGTTTTTTTTTTCCATTCTGATACCCTATGTCTTGATTGGAATATTTAGTCCATTTGCATCCCGAGTGATAATTTAAAGATATGACTTTCATGCCATTGTGTTACCTGTAGAGTTGGTGTATCTGGTGATGCTCTCTGGTCCTTTCCAGTCTTTGTTGCTTTTTGTCTTTTTTAACTCCACTCAAAGAGTGCTCCTTAAAATTTCTTGTAGGGCCACAAACTCTTTCAGTTTTTCTTTGTCTGGGAAACTCTTTATCTCTCCTATTCTGAATGATAGCCTTCCTGAATGGAGTATTCTTGGCTGTATATTTTTCCATTCAGCAGGTTGAATATATCTTGCCACTCCTGTCAGGCCTGCCAAGTTTCTATGGACATATCTGCTGTGAACTTATCTGTCTTCCCTTGTAGGTTAAGGACTTTTTTTCCCTTGCTACTTTCAGGATTCTTTCCTTATGTGTGTATTTTATGAATTTGACTATGATATGTCTTAGCATTGGATGGCTTTTGTTGAATTTAATGGAAGTTCTCTGTGCTTCTTGGATTTTTATGTCTGTGTCCTTCCCCAGATTAGGGAAATTTTCAGTTATAATTTTCCCACATAAATCTTCTGCCCCCTTTTCTCCATCTTCTGGAACTCCTATGATATGAATGTTATTATATTTAATAAATTGCTGAGTTCCCTACATCTGCCTTTATGATCACTGACCTTTGTTTCCCTCTTCTTTTCAGCTTCATTATTTTGCATAATTTTATCTTCTATATTGCTAATTCACAACACTGCCTTGTCCATCCTTGATGTTATAGCATGCATTCAGGTTTGCATATCGGTTATAGCAGTTTTAACTTTGGCCTGACTAAATTTTAGTTTTATTTCTTCAAAAAGGGATTCTCCAGTGTCTTCTATATTTTTTCATAGCTCAGATAGTATCATTATAATCATTGTTTGAAATGGTTTGATGTTGATCTAGCTATATTTGTGAGACAAGACAAGCCCAGGATCTCCTTACTATTCCACCATCTTAACTCCTCCTTCTCATAATCTTTTAAATGAGTTTTTCATGCAGTACAATTGTATGAAAAAGTGAAGTGTGTGCCTACATAAGTGTTTGGAAACTCCAGAGTCCTTTTCATTAGAACGACAATGTATCCAGATAACTGACTGATTTTTAACGTTCTCAGGATATTGTACTATCATTAATATTTATCCAAATTGTCCAAAATATGCTTAACAACAGAAAATATTAAATATCTAATACAAAATCTTCTGACAGATTTAAAGGAGTACTAATCACTGGCAAATTACTGGGGAAAACATTATATATAGAAACATATCAATGATAATTTTGAGTTTAAAATTTTCTTGAGGAACCTAAGATCCTTCAAAGTTCACATGGTTTTCCATTACCTAAAAATTACCAGATTTTATTAAACTCTGTATTATTTTGGCAGATAGAGACTTAGAAGAATTCTTATTTTTGTTGTGCATACATCCTGGACAAAGAAATTCAAGGCATAATACTTCATTTAATATTCTCTCACAGATTTAGTGCTATAAAAATGAGAAATTCAAATGAATTATAACTAGCATTCAAGGAATAATAATTGAATGGAAAAGCAGTAATAATTTTGGCTGGACAGATGGCAAATCTAAATACTCTGAGATTAAGAAGAGAATTAAAAAGGATCTTAGAGATCGAATAGTCTGTTTTTGTTTTAAACCAGTACACTGATTCCTTCCTTTATATCCTATATACAGTTTCAGTTCCAATATTTCAATTAACAAGGAGTTCTCTAACTCCCAACCAGTCAATTTTACCTTTGGAATATTCTAAATGTTATAAAGGTCTTTTTGGCAAAAATATAAACTACCTATAATTTTCTCCTTGTGTTTCTCTCTTTAAATACTAGTTGGGCTCTATCAGCTGCCAGTAGTAATTCAAGGAATTAACCTGAACTCTGAAATGGAGTGTCATAGAAGTCTACTCTAAGGCCTAAGAGTCCACTACAGAAATAATGGGCTCTGAGGATTGGGGATACAAACATGGTCCATTTCATGACAGGTTAACACAATAAAGATTATAAAAAAATGTTCACTGGATAAACTCTCTTCTGTGCCTATAATTTTAGTTTTGACTTTGAATCTCATTTGCAAACTCTTCTGAGGAAGTTATTTTCTCCCCTCACAGAGTGTTGTTATAAAGATTTGATAAGAAGATTAAAATACTTAGAAAAATAGGTACTATAAAACCACTGATGTTGTTATTTACTACGTTGTAATGGTAGTGGCAATGATGGGCTTGCTATTTTTATCAGGATTTTCATAAGAATAGAAAACAGATTAATCAAGATGTGGAATTGGCAGAATAAAAACCCAAGACTGGTGTATCTTAAATCATAATGTACACAGAATTATTTGGGAGCCTCTTTTAATGCAGACTCTCTGTACCCACCCCCATTGATTCCCATTCATTAATATGTGGTCTGCACTGTACTCCCAAATGGGATGTAATGGGCCACATTTGGAGAATCACACATTTTTCCCCAAAATAACAGAGTCTAACTCTAGCAGAAAACATAAAAATGTTAATGATGAAATATATTTTGTAAACTTTAGAAATAGAGGAGTAATTTGGGAAACAAAAGTCTTATTTTTTTTTAATTTTTTTTAACGTTTATTTATTTTTGAGACAGAGAGAGACAGAGCATGAACAGGGGAGGGGCAGAGAGAGAGGGAGACACAGAATCTGAAACAGGCTCCAGGCTCTGAGCTGTCAGCACAGAGCCCGACGCGGGGCTCGAACTCACAGACCATGAGATCATGACCTAAGCCGAAGTCGGACACTCAACCAACCGAGCCACCCCGGCACCCCAAAAGTCTTATTGATAAGTATAAATTTCTACATATGGATGCACAATAATGTATAGAAATGTAAGGCTGTCTACCAATTTACAGATTATAAAAATATATAAAGAGATCAAATGTCCTTTTAATTATCTTAATATTTGACAGGGACTTGAAAAACCAAGTACACAAGCAATTAGGAGGAACATCCAAATGAGAGGAATGACAACATCACTAAGACTAATGCTGGCTCACTTACTTGGACAATATCACTCTAATAATAGGGCAGATTTTTCTCAAAGACCCTCAAAAAAACAAAAATAATCCATGTGCTTCAAAAATCTCACTCTGGATGAGTCACAAGTAAAACAGTAGAGTAGTAGTATTGGGGAGAAATTTATATCAAAGGCTGGATATAAGAATAGAAGTTAATGCTACTATTTACCCTCTATGTGACCATGAGCAAGTTGCTTAGCTCTTGGGAACCTCAATTTTCTGTCTTGTAAAAAGGCGATCACAGTATCTGTCCCCTTTTAAGGTATTGTTGCATAAATCAAATGAAAAATAAGTGAGAAAGTACTTCCAAAATTTCTAAACACTACCAAGTGGATGGCATATGGGTATATGCAGAGTCTTACTATATAACCACCATCAAATCCATGGAAGGGCAATATGGCTTCAGGAGAAGTAATGACAGGTTTTGGATACACTTTTAATCTTAAACATTTCTGTGACAAAGGTAGGAATCAATGAGAAGTATCACTTAAGACATGCAGGCACAAAACAAATTTTCACCTTCTGACTGAGTTTTTTAGTGACTTCTAAGGTGCATTTAATGAGTACATCGCCATAACTGTAAATGACTCTGGGAAGAACAAACACTAGAGTACCTTGACTACTAAATTCTGAAATGTATCCAAACCATCTGCCATTATTATGAGGTTCTCATTATTCTTATCCATTCTCACCACGGAGTATTAGTAATACTCCATGTATTACTAGTGATGAACAGGGCCTTAAAGTTCTCCTCGGCTTAATTAAACATTAGACAGGCTTATTCCTGACTCTGGTACCTTTATCTTCCTTTTCTTGAAGCATTTACTTTAAAAACTTTCTAACTGCAAATTCCTTCTCTACCGCCTTTGAGATACAAATTTTTTAAAGTGTATTGTGTTCCAATCCAGGACTATCTTTCTCCAGGATCTGGCAGCTAATCCTTCCAGGTGTAAACATCAAAGAAGCTAGTGCCCCCACCACCCAATCCCTGTGGGAGAGGACAGGAGCCTAACTTCAGACCTCTTCCAAGTTAAAACTACCGCCTATCACAAAGATAAGAGAAAATTTAATTTTCTTTTGGATACAGCAAATCAGCAAATACACATGGCCTGTGTTCTCTCTCACACCATACTTACAAATGTCCTCACCCTTCGTTTCATAAATAAAATAAATTTAATAATAATAATATTAAATTATTATTAAAAAATAATAATAAATCTTAAATAAAATCTTCCCTACCTGTTTAACTTCGTCCAGTGCAATTTTTGATTCAACATTGATGAGACTTCTTAGGACAGAAAAAAAAAAGTTTCAATTTGCAATCATGGAAATTGCAGACTAGAAGGAACGGTAACACGTGATAAAGATACAAGGTAAACAAACTATCCTTCCTGAAAAGGTTGCTACCAGTCCTATGAATTAACATGAAGCTTGGAATCATACATGTCTAAATATAATTGGTATTGGGTAAGAAAAATTTTTGTACAAAATTATAACACTGTCTAAAGGAATCTGGACTGTGTTTTCCAGATTGCCAAAACTCAACACACGGCTGATAGCTGCTGCTTTGGCAAACGTGAAAGAATGCTAAAGAAAATGTTGCCTTCTGGTAAAAGAGAGAAAGGTGGTGGTCTTCAGTCTTTATTCTTTTTTATGAGACTTTACATACATGGTTAAACCAAAATGAACATACCCAGATAGAAAAAAGCCTACATTTTTATTTTAATAGATATAAATATGAAGGAATTCATTAGGTTACTATACTCTTACCATTCTTCCATTATGATTTTTAACAAATTATATTTCCATGTCATATGTTAATGAAAACATGATCTGGTCTGTGTGAGCACAGAATGTGAGCATGTACTGGTCTGTGTGAGCACAGAATACAACTGTAACTATTCATATAGCATGTTGCCTTTCCATTACTATAACTGTGTATGAATATATTCATGTATTACATGACTGATGAGTTTTAACTAAGCCTAAATATAAATCTCAAGTTATTTGAAAATTATGTTGTAAAGCCTCTATCCCTTTTTTTTTTTTTTTTAATTAGTGCCACACCGTTCAACCTCATTACTAAGTAATGGCAGTTTGTCCACTTCAAAGTCATTTAACTTTGCCTCCTTCTGTCATGTTTAACTGGTAGGGAGAGTCATGTTTCACAGTTAAAGACTGCGTGTGATTAATATCCATAATTATAAGATATGACTGAATTAAAATCAATAAGCCTTTTATTTGCAGTAGATATCTCGTAAGCCTTAATTGCTGATTTAGTAGTTAATTGAGAAAATCCTTGTTAATGATCTGATGTAGATCTGAGGGAATGTTGAATGAGTGAGAAATTGTTCTTTGGTAGAAACAATTTTCCCAACTGTGTATGGCTGATCCTGGAGAAATGTGAACGGAATGGGCAATGGAATCAGCAGCTCAATTTCTCTCAGCCACACAGTTACCCATGACAAACAGGCTGAAAATAATTAGGAATTATTCTTCTTAGTGAGAATCCTGATCAAGGGCACTGGTAACATACAAAAAAACCCAAAAAACTCAGAATAATATTCCCTAGAACTTATTTCTTAGGCATGCATGGAACGCATTCTATTAAAAGAACACCTCTTCGTTCATATTTTCTACATTCATCTGTCTTTTGCTTGTCTACTTCTTCTGTCTGTATCCCTCAATGCTTACCTTGCTGCTGAGATAATTGCTCCTGGAAAAGAGATTGTTAATGGTTCTGGCGGCATAAATTCTTCAGCATTTAACATCTCATCTCATCTGCGTTAGCCTCCTTCTGCTAATTTAAAAATCATTGCCCTTCACAGCCTTTACAGTAGGATCTCTCATTTTAAATATGTGTTATTTAGAAAAGAAGTACAGTCAATTCCATGAGACAATCCCTGTTTATAGAGGAAGGAGGAAAGAAAACACTCAGTGAAGCCCAAAGGGTGCTGCGTACTGTCCTAGGTATTTCAAATACATTATTTATTCTAATTCTGACAGCCACCATGAGAAGTGCTTATTTACACATTATAGATTAAAAAATAAGAAACTAAGGCTCGCAGATGTTGGGTAATTTGCCCAGAGACCAATAGCTAGTGAGTAATGAGAACAAGGATTTGAAACACGACGTCAAATCTATGCTTTCTTCTTCTATTTTTTCCCCAGCAAAAGGATGCATGTATAAAATAATCTGAATTTGGAATAAAAACATCAGTGTTGAAAAACATGTTTTGAATAAGTACGCTTGCATGCAAATTGTAATGTGTTCAAGTCAAAACTCTTGATATGTGTCGTATAATGTACACCAATGTTTCCCAAACTGTGTAACTGTGCCCTGGGATGTCACAGCAAATTCACCAGGAAGTATGGAGTATCTTAAATTTTTAAGAGAAAATACAGTGATACTTGACATTTGTCAGATTGCTGCAAACTAATAGCTTGAGGTAGTTCAGTTTTGGGAGTAGATTGTGCTAAAATCCTTTCAATGGCATCTCTTTGCATAGCTGGATTTTCAGTGATTGCTGTGAAAAGAACCAAATACTAAGCAATAAACAACTGTGGAAGAGTTTAAAAATTAGGGTCCTGGTGGCATCTACTGTGGTTCTGATCTCTTAGATGTGTGCCATACTCAAATAGAGACATATATCCCATTAGTAATTGTACTTATCTAAAAATTAAATGAAATTATTTTTTATAATCTACATGTATTATTTTCCTCAAATATCAAATAAGTGGTTAGGACCTAAGAATTTACTAAGTTATTTGGACTTCACTGCTTAATAAATGAAACTTTGAAGTATTTCTTTTGGTCTAAGGACATAGTTACAATATGAGTGAGGACTAAGCACCCCATGAAACAAGAAAACTTGGGAATCTCAGGAAACATTCAACATCTTCTTCCTCTATAATAAAGAGGTCTTGCAATCTGTACATATAAACTAATCATGTGGGTAAGCCAGAAATAAATGAAGATTTGTCTGCTCATGCTTCAATTTGTTGTATTTTAGAGCTAAAGTCAAGGTAATCTCACAGAAGACTGTATTTCAAAGGAATATGTAATTCAAAACATGTCTTAAGGTGACCATGTGGCCACGCCCTCTGAGGCTTTGAAATTGGCAAATTTACCTTGTGAACTGGGTATTGCCATAGGTGCTGTATAGTGTAAAGGACAGAGGACTTGAATCCCAATTCCAGTTCTGTCATTTTTTACAAAACTTGTCAAAAAATTAGTCATGCCGTCCTTACCTGAGAATGAATAGAATTCAATGAGAAGCCCTACTTCCTGTATTTCTATTGTGAGAATTAAAATTAATATGAGCCAAAGTCGGTTCCAGGCAAAAACTAGATGCTTAATAAACATTACTGCCTTCCTCCTGAGTTCACCCTCCCGCTTCATAGAGGATCAATAATTAATACTTATACCTCATACCAAAGGATTGCCAACATTTCCTTCTATTTTATTCTACCCTGAATATGTTCTACAGATTAGAAAAACTAGTCTCAGAGACTCTCTCCAAGGCCTTATTCATTATTCAGTCAAGGTTTATATTGATTCTCTTTGGGTCATTTCTACCATCTCCCAAGTGACACTCCATTCATAGTCTATTTAATTATCTGTCTTTTCTACAAATATTAGACCAATATCCCCCAAACATATATCCAAATATATCACCTACTTCTACTCAAAAGTCTTTAGTAGCTCCTACATATTGCCTACAGAATTACGTCCAGATTACTGAGTACAACAACACGGCCCTCCATTAGAAATCTCCCTATTTTATGGGGCGCCTGGGTGGCGCAGTCGGTTAAGCGTCCGACTTCAGCCAGGTCACGATCTCGCGGTCTGTGAGTTCGAGCCCCGCGTCGGGCTCTGGGCTGATGGCTCGGAGCCTGGAGCCTGTTTCCGATTCTGTGTCTCCCTCTCTCTCTGCCCCTCCCCCGTTCATGCTCTGTCTCTCTCTGTACCAAAAATAAATAAAAAACGTTGAAAAAAAAAAAAAAAGAAATCTCCCTATTTTAGGGGCGCTTGGGTAGTTCAGTCAGTTGAGTGTCCAACTTCAGCTCAGGTCATGATCTCATAGTTCGTGAGTTTGAGCCCCGCATCTGGCTCTATGCTGACAGCTCAGAACCTGGAGCCTGCTTCAGATTCTGTGTCTCCCTCTCTTTGCCCCTTCCCCACTCATGCTCTCTCAAAAATAAATAAACATTAAAAAAAAATTAGAAATCTCCCTATTTTAAAGCAACTTAGTCCAAGGGTTGAGAGCAGACTCAGTTTTGTGAATCAGAACTTTGTGAATACAACCAAGTTATTATCCTTTCCACACCTCAAATTGCTCATCTAAAAATGGAAAAAATAATAGAACCTACCTGATATGATAGTAAATGAATAAAGATAAGTACTTAGAATAGTACTTGGCACAGAATAAATCCTGTTTAAGTGTTACATTATTCATTCTACTATTCACACACTCCTAATTTCAACAAACAAAACTGCAGGATATTCCCCGAACAAAGCCTACATTTTTGGATGTCTATGATTTTTCTTTCGTTTTCCTAGTATTTAAATTCCCTTTCTAAGCATATCGCCAGCCCACATCTTTGCAAATTATATCAGCTCATCAAAGCCTATGAAGTTTCCCCATATATCTTTCTTTTGCTTCTTATGGAAATTAATTTCTACCACTCATTTTACTGTTCACTTTCCACCCTGTATTGTCATCTATTTTCTTCACAGCTCTATTCACAATTTATAAGTAAATATTTCCTTGTTGGCTAATTATAATTATATTCTTGGTATATTATTAAAGTTCCAGAGAGTTACATGTGTGTTTTGTTCCCCTTGCACACACAGCTCTCATACAGCAATACCGAAGTAGCCCTGAGCGCGCTGGCCAATGAAATGTAAACAGAAGAAAGTGTGAAACTTCTACAACACGCCCTTTCTGCTGGCTGAAGTGAGGATGCAGTGTTAGAACTAGAGCAATCATCTCTTTCCATGCGGTTATTTTGGGAACTGAGGTCTTTGCAGAGCAAAAGAGAAGTCATGTGGTTTTCAGATTGTGTGGACTATCACACCGTCTTTCAACTGACTACTTCCAGACT
Source organism: Panthera uncia (assembly GCF_023721935.1). NCBI lineage: Eukaryota > Metazoa > Chordata > Mammalia > Carnivora > Felidae > Panthera > Panthera uncia. The sequence goes on along the minus strand of NC_064816.1, from coordinate 88,531,462 downwards.
CTAAGAAAGAAAGAAATTTCTTATTCTTATTAAAACCAAGGTTGTGTGCGATATTCTGCTACTTGTAACCAAACCTAATCCAATTAACACACATCTCTAAGCAATCAGATGGTTTTAGTCTTTTTTTCTTTTATTTAGAAAAACGTTGTAAATCTAATATCAACAGAGATACAAAGTCCCCTAAACTCTTACTTATGATGCAGTTATTGTATGACCTCCAAAAACATAATACAGTTAACCATCAAACAATGTCCAGATTCAAGGTGACAATCCCTCATGCAGTTGAAAATCTGCATGTAACTTTTCAACTCCCCCAAAACTAAACTGCTAATAACCTACTGTTGATTGGAAGCCTTATCAATAACACAGTTGATTAACATAAATTTTCTGTGTTATATGTATTTTATACTTTGTCCTTACAATAAAATAAGCTGATAAAATAAAATAGTAAGAAAATACCAAGGAAGAAAACATACACTTACAGTATCATACTGTATTTAATCAAGAAAATCCACAGATAAGTGGACCCACACAGTTCAAATACGTGTTACTCAAGGTCAACTGTAACTTGAGACTTCATTTGTTTAAACTTGGAATATATTACCAACGTCTTGAATTAAAATGAGAATACTTTATATTTTATTTGGTATACATTAAAAGTATTTTGCTACTTCAGTTGCATCTAACAATTTTATTCAGAGGAAATACTGACTCCTAGTGATCTAAGCTAGACCAATCTTATTCTTTTCCCCGGGAACTAGAAGGTTGAGCAAAGTGCACAAAGTTGGAAAGTGGTAGCTGAGTCATGTCAAAACAGCACTGTAGCAAAGGGCCCCAAGTTCCTGCTTCTGTGACCCCAGGATGCTCACATTCCTGTTGGTGGCAGAAATTTTTGGTTGCCTTTCCAGAATTCACTTTCCCTTCCCCAGTCCTAACAGTACTTTATTGCCCCATTCATGTAGGTGAAATGGCATCATCTGATCTCTAATTCAAGATGTGTCCTCATTTTCTGAAGCCAACAGCATAATTCATCCCCATGTCATAGTTTCAGAATTAGGGCTAGTTATGTAACCTAGACCCCAGGCTAGGTGCATGGGAGCTGACTCATAGAGCTCTTCAAAGACAACAGCAGTCAGTTACTACATAAAGTTGTCATTAAAAATTAAATTATGAACTCGCACTTATATGAATACTCAAAATATATCAATTCCTATTCATTGTATATTATTTTATTATACTTTCTTAGCATTTATCTTCTTCAGATTGGTAGAAATTCTACATACTACATATGCTACTAAGTATGCTACTACATACCGTTTCCCAACTCTGCAGTCAGTGACATCACATTGGTAGCCAAGTAATATATGTTGTTCCAGTACTTGAAAACTACTGTCCCAATGAACAGGCAGTTCATTCACATAATCAATGAATGAATTGGTGAGGTTTCCCAACAGCTAGGATGTTTGCAAATCATTGTTGGATTGCAACCATAGGTTGGCTAGAGATATAAGAGTTGGCAAGTTAATAAAAGTATTCTGTGAGTTTTAATTAGTTACAGGGAATTTACATTGAAGAGTATTGTGTATTTTTTATTTGTGAATTATGTGCTAAACACCCTTTTCATGAGTAAAATTTATAATGATCTTACGTACATAGATACATGGTTGTATTTTTTTTCAGAGCTGATTTTAATCATTTAGCAGCAAACCAATGCCTAAGCTAAGTAGTTAGTGTATGACTTTCCATGAATGAACAAGTGCTAAAATTAGTCCAGTCAGAGTGGAATCTTGGGATTTTGATTCAATGATTGAAACAGACATTTCTCCCCCACACCTCCATCCCCCCCCTCTCTCTCTCTCTCTCTCTCTCTCTCTCTCTCTCTCTCTCTCTCTCTCTCTCTCTCTCTCACACACACACACACACACACACACACACACACACGCACACACTTGATATAAACCAGGAAGAATATACCCTAAGTAGCCTGTGGCTGCAGTCCTATGGTACAACAGAGTCGATGTCAGAGGGGTACAAAGGAAGGAAGGAGAGAGAGAAAGAAGCTAATTTCTTGCTGAAACTTTTGAGGTGCTGGATCAAACCAACACTATGGCAGGCACATGAGCCCATTAATTTCCTCTTTGTTTAAGGAAGTTTAAGTGGGATTTTCTGTCCTTCCTTAGATCTAACTATCTAGCTATTTAACTTTGCAAACTATCTCACTTCCCTTTCAAGAGACATCCTTCTTTTTTTTCCTCAAAATTTTTAAACAAAGTTTGTGACTCAGTCTTCTAAAAGATTAGTCACAAGATTTGGAAAGGGAAAGAATTATGATATATTGTTCTTATGAAAGGTACAATTTATTGTGAAATACACAAAAGATTCATTCTCAAGAGAATGTACTGGGAGGCACAAAAGTAAAAGATTTGGAATGAGTGCTGCTTTTCAAGAATCTCCAGATTGTTGTGGACAATATACTTAGTTTGGTAGAGATGATATTCTCCTACTCAGATCCTAGACCCAACAGGTCTTAGGAAGCCACAGGAAGGCTTACTTACCAGCCTTTTATACCATCAACTTAATGTTCCTGAAATTATAATATAACAATATTTTATGATTGTGAAGTCACTTAGCAAGCCAGGTCACCTGTATCTATTACCCACAATTCATGTACAATTTTGTATTATGCCATTGTCTGCAGATTATAAAGTAATTAAAATGTATATTATTGTGTTTACCCAATATGCAACATAGCTACATCACGATGACCAGTCTGGGAATGTAGCATCAAAGGGCCTAACCGGGTACCATCACAATTGTGTCTATTGCTTTCATTCACAAATACCTTAACAGACAGGGAATTAGATACTGGGAGTAGGGCAAAGGCAGCAGATCCTCAGAGAAATTTATCTGTTTGAAATTTGTGATGTAGTTAACATGGAACAAAAGCACTGGGATATTCTCCCCCTTTCCACGATAGGAAAGTTCCAGCCCATGATGGTACAGAGCAGTCAATTAGCCAATCAAGTTACTGATTTTGGTTATTAGACAAGCAACAAAGGACAAAAAATTGTAGGGCTACGATATTATCTTTAGTATATCTAATGGTATAGAGTGATTTAAAATGAGAGAACCCTAAAAACTAACCTTGAAAATCCTACCTCAAGGCTGGGATTGATACTCCATTCCTGTAGGTTACCATGATAAAAAAGAATCTTCTATTTTTTATAACCATAAAGCTGAAGCTACTAAATATCAAATACAGAAACTGATTCTCTGGGACGCTTAACTACAAGACCAGCTAAATTCACGACCTCACTAATTCTTTTATATGAAAGATATGATATTGATAGGAAATTAAGGGTATCATTGAAATAAGGGTATCCCAGGAGGATTCAAAGGATTTGGAAACTCTCAATTCTTCAAAATGCTCTGTAATGTTCCCACTGTGTCTTTCTTGCCATACAGATCTAATAATTTACCCAATTCAAACATTTATAGCCTCTCTACTGTTCCAATTGGTGAAATGCAAAATCAGAATAGAGAATATAAGTATTATACCCAAAATAAGTTTTGTATATTTAAAAGTTTATATTATAAAAATGGTATTTTGTACAGGAGTATTTTGGGAACACTCAATCATGAAGAGTAGAGTATGATTTTGGATCAGGCTTACGTCTTTGTTACAGGTGAACATACAACAATTTGGAATTCAACAGCTTGCAGGTAGCTAATTGTGATTCTAAGAATTTGTTGGTTTAGTCAAAGCAAAACTAGATCAACAGGTGGCTTATGCTAGGTAATATTTAAAGTCCCTGCTCGCACTCTCAACAATAGCCAAATTATGGAAAGAGCCTAAATGTCTATCAACTGATGAATGGATAAAGAAATTGTGGTTTATATACACAATGGAGTACTACGTGGCAATGAGAAAGAATGAAATATGGCCCTTTGTAGCAACATGGATGGAACTGGAGAGTGTGATGCTAAGTGAAATAAGCCATACAGAGAAAGACAGATACCATATGTTTTCACTCCTATGTGGATCCTGAGAAACTTAACAGAAACCCATGGGGGAGGAGAAGGAAAAAAAAAAGAGGTTAGAGTGGAAGAGAGCCAAAGCATGAGACTCTTAAAAACTGAGAACAGGGGCGCCTGGGTGGCTCAGTCAGTTAAGCGGCAGTCTTCGGCTCAGGTCATGATCTCACCGTCCGTGAGTTCGAGCCCCACGTCGGGCTCTGTGCTGACAGCTCAGAGCCTGGAGCCTGGAGCCTGTTTCAGATTCTGTGTCTCCCTCTCTCTGACCCTCCCCCATTCATGCTCTGTCTCTGTCTGTCTCAAAAATAAAAAACAAAAACTGAGAACAAACTGAGGGTTGATGGGGGTGGGAGGGAGGGGAGGGTGGGTGATGGATATTGAGGAGGGCACCTTTTGGGATGAGCACTGGGTGTTGTATGGAAACCAATTTGACAATAAATTTCATATATTGAAAATAAATAAATAAATAAATAAAGTCCCTGCTCTGATACAAAAGAAGGAATTCAAAGACTACAGGAGAAAGTAATGTTAGATAGGATCCATCCTGTACATGTCCCCTCCCTATTTTCATTGCCAGGGTCCAGACAACTCTTAACTCTTTTTTTCAATTAGGAAAAGGCTAATGATGGAAGTCCTAGTTTCTCTGAAAAAAAAAAAAAATGCTCTACTTGGCTCTTAATTCTAGTAAACAGAAATAGAATAAAAATGTGATCCCTGATCTCACCAGGATTAGCAATAAGCCAAACCCAGCAGGGCCAAGACTGTGTTATTAACCTCCAGAAAGGAAATGTCACCTGCTAGAAGATCACACCGTTCCTATGGCCTCCATCTTCCAGATGTTTCCACTCAAATTAAATCCCAATGACAGTAAATTTGATTACTCAAATGTGGCCCTGGTGTCTGCCTGAGAATTAATCAGTCATGGCTAGAAATAGGGCTTGATTACATTCACTAGAGCATCACTTTGAACATGATGGATCACTCTCCTTTGGTCTATTATGTTCTTTTTTACTTGGTCCTTAACCCATGTACACAAACACACACACACACACACACACACACACACACACACCTTTGTTCCCTTAATCCAAAAATGTCACCACCTAATAAGATCTAAACTGTCCCCTGCACATGTACTTCCTCCCCACCAGTGTACAATGTCCAGTTATACCCTGAAACCCAACTAGTGTTCTTTGCCCTATAGAAATAATCCAAAACTTCCACTTTTCCTTCCCAACATAATAACTCATGTTAAAAATTAAAGGGAGGGCTGCCTGGGTGGCTCAGCTGGCTAAGCATTAGACTTTGGTTCAAGTCATGATCTCACGGTTCATAGGTTTCAGCCCCACATCAGGCTTTGCAGACACTTGAACCTGGAGCCTACTTCGGATTCTGGGTCTGCCCCTCTCCCTGCCCCTCCCCCACTCATGCTCTGTCTCTCTCTCTCTCAAAAAGAAATAAACATTTAAAAAAACTAAAAAATAAATTAAAGGGAGACAGTATAAGGATTTGTTATTTGCCTTGTGCTGGTAAATTGTTAACAACTTTCGGGGGGGGATAGGTCTTGATTTATAGTGTTTGCTGATTTCGATAAACACTTCCACTATGGCCAACTTTGAGTTACCAAAGTAAAGTCACTGAACTGCAGAGGGAAAGAGATGTGTACCATCAGCTCTGTAAGTAAATACAAAATGGCTCCAGCACGCCTATACAATTTTACAATCAGGAATTGGGGAGATTCTGGAGTTTGAGACCCTATTGATTCTTGCCGCAGGCATATTTAGGTCATTTGCATTTATCTTCTGGCCCTCAAAATCTCCCTTACTGATAAAATTCACTGATGTTCTGTAACATAAGGAATTAATCAAGTATTGAGCCAGGATCCAATTGTCTCCCCCAAACTTTTTTATATCTCTTTTTTTTATATTTACTAAATTAACTCATCCCATTTGAAGAAAGACTGGATCAATTTTCATAGTATATACATTTAGTGTTACAATAGCATCATTTTCTTAAGCTTCCTCTTTTTCAAGATGGGGAATGGCTCAGTTCAGAAAAATAAATAATATACGAGTATCTGGTTGAGTCTCAGATCTCTTTGTCCGACTGTGATTTTTTCCATTAAGTTATTTCTATATATATAAATTCAAGTTGGTTAACATACAGTATAGCCTTGGCTTACAGAGTAGAATCCAGTGATTAATCTCTTACATACAACACCCAGTGCTCATCCCAACAAGTGCCTTCCTCGATGCCCATCACCTGTCTCTCCCACCCACTTCCCCTCCATCAACCTCAGTTTGTTTTCTGTATTTAAGAGTTTCTTATAGTTTTCTCTCTATTTGTACTTTTTTCCCTTCCCTTCCTCTTTGGTCAGTTATTACAGTTTTCATATTCCACATATGAATGAAATCATATGATATCTGTATTTCTCTGCCTGACTTATTTCACTTAGCATAATACCCTCTAGCTCCATCCACATTGTTGCAAAAGGCAAGATTTCATTCTTTTTCATCACTGTGTAATATTCCATTGTGTGTGTATGTGTGTGTGTGTGCATGCACATGTGTGTAACATCTTTATTCATTCTTCAATCAATGGACATTTGGGCTCTTTCCATAATTTGGCTCTTGTTAGTAGTGGTGCTGTAAACATTGGGGTGCATGTGCCCATTTGAATCAGCATTTACATATCCTTCAGATAAATATCTAGTAGTGCAACTGGTGGATTATAGGGTAGTTCTATTTTTAACTTTTTGAGGACTCTCCATACTGTTTTTCAGAGTGGCTGCACCAGTTTGCATTCCCACTAACAGTGCAAAAGAGTTCCCCTATCTCCGCATCCTTGCCAACATCTATTGTTTCCCGAGTTGTTCATTTTAGCCATTCTGACAGGTGTGAGGTGATATCTCATCAAGGTTTTGATTTGTATTTCTCTGATGATGAGTGATCTTGAGTATATTTTCATGTGTCTGTTAGCCAGCTGGATATCCTCTTTTGAAAAGTGTCTATTCATGTCTTCTGCCCATTTCCTCACTGTATTTTTTTTGGCTGTCGAGTTTGATAAATTCTTTATAGATTTTGGATACTAGCCCTTTATCCAGTAGGTCATTTGCAAATATATTCTCCCATTCTGTCAGTTGCCTTTAAGTTTTGTTGATTGCTTCCTTTGCTGTACAGAAGCTTTTCATCTTGATGAGGTACCAATAATTCATTTCTGCTTTTACTTCCCCTGCCTCCAGAGACATGTCAAGTAAGAAGTTGCTACAGCTGAGGTCAAAGAGGTTACTGACTATTTACTCCTGTAGGATTTGGGTGGTTCCCTGTCTCAAATTTAATCTCTGATCCATTTCAAATGTATTTTTGTGTATGGTGTAAGAAACTGGTCCAGTTTCATTCTTTTGCATGTTGCTGTCCTGTATTCCCAGCAGCATTTGTTGAAGAGACCGTCTTTTTTCCAAATTGGATACTGTTTCCTGCTCTGTTGATGATTAGTTGTCCATATATTTGTGGGTCCATTTCTCGGTTCTCTATTCTATTCCACTGGTCTGTGTGTCTGTTTTTGTGCCAATACCATACTGTCTTGATGATTATAGCTTTGTAATACAACTTGAATTCTGGAATTGTGAGGCCTCTAGCTTTGGTTTTCTTATTCAACATTACTTTGGCTACTCAGGGTCTTCTGTGGTTCCATACAAATTTGAGGATTGTTTGTTCCATCTCTGTGAAGAATGCGCATGTTATTTTCATAGGGATTGCATTAAATGTGTAGATTGCTTTGAGTAGTATCAACATTTTAACAATGTTTGTTCTTCCAATCCATGAGCATGGAATGTTTTCCATTTCTTTGTGTCTTATTCAATTTCTTTCATAAGCTTTCTATAGTTTTCAGCACACAAATATTTTACCTCTTTGGTTAGGTTTATTCCTAGGTAGCTTCTTGTCTTGGGTACAACTGCAAATGGGATCCATTCATGGATATCTCTTTCTGCTGCTTCATTTTTTGGTTTATAGAAATGCAACCAATTTCTATTCAATGATCTTATATCCTGCAACTTTGCTGAATTCATGTAGTTTTTAACAGTTTTTTTTCTGAAAATCCAGTGGAGCTTCATTAATTCAATCAAGTAGAAATAGTCAATTTTATTTCCTTATAACACATGATAAACTGACTGCAGCAGACATCCCTTACCAGACCATGTGCTACTCTAGGAGTATTGCACTCACTTTACTCCCCATCCCCATTATGTAACTATATACCTGTCTGCTTCAATTTATGATAAATATAATATAAGCTTCCCTAAAGGGAGAAGTGTTGTATGTTTTGTTCCAAGGATAGTTTCTGGCATCAAAGAGAAGGAAAGAAGTTAAGAGGGAGGGGAAAAAGAGAGGGGAGAAATGTTAAAAGAACATCTAATATGATAAAATCATAAAATCTTGAACCTTAAGAGTATCCAATGTTACCTCATCCAACAGCCTCATTTAGAGATTAAGAGATGGAATCCTGAAGAGGCCAAAATATTTGTCCACGGATAGTACATCTATAATTGCCAAATCATAATACAAGTAATAGAACATAGGTATCCTCACCTTATAAAAGGCAGTCTGCTCTTAGCCTTTCAGTTAGAAAATTGAGATAAAAAATGGCAAACTGCCATGGAGATATGCAGATAAGTATACAAATAAAACAAAAAGCTGAAGAGATTATTTTCTTATACACCACAACTCTGTAAAAAGCATATTTTTTAAGTGGACTAGATAAAGCACACCAAAACTCTTGGATTATTGTTTTCAGCTTTCTTATTCTAAATTAACCTTAAAGTGATCAAGTTGACAATAAAGTTTCTTTTACCAAAACACAGATGACTTCCCTCCATGTGGCTTCCAGCACATTCTGTGGGGAGAGGGCATCTCAAACTGTGTTATTTTGGTATTGCACTGTTTGAGGGTCACAAACCCTTTCATAGAAGCAGGCAGAGTACATATGTTTGAAAAGCAAATGTTTTTGTTATCTTTGTTATCTTCTCCTTCACGTCTCCTGCATAATCCAAATTTGTATACCCCATAATGGAAAGAAGAAAGAATCATCTGATTCTGTTCAGTAAAAGAACATTTTTTGAAACACAAATAATATAATATTTAAATATCACTAATAAAATACTATAATAAAATAAATTGAATTTTGTTTCTATAGTTTGATCTATGAATCAAAATCTTTATCTCAGTGAATAAAGTGATTTCTGAATGTATAAAGCTTGCTTTATCAAAATGCTGAATTAAAGAAAAACAACTAAGTCACTTTGAGTATCAGAAAAGACCCAACTCTCTCAATCTCATCTGATCATGAAATGAACCATATTATCATTGCAGGATAGAACATCCAATTAAGCTTTCTTAGAATTTGGAAGCTTCTGTTCTGGGGCATAGTTCTGTAATGACACTCAGTAGATGAAGCTTTCACTTTCCCTAGTTGAAAGCTGCTTTTTCTTAGAGATGAAAATTGTGCCAATCAAATTTGAATTTTTCTAGAACAAGTAGGTGATTTAGGAAAAGACCAATGCATATCATCTGTAGCACTAAAAAATTATGTTATTTCAGTCATCCTCTCAATATAACTTTAGCTGCAAATGTACACAAAGGGTCTAAAAAAACTGAATAAAAAGGGGTGGTTATATAAGTTCGGGGAAGGAATGAGTTATGGCTAACAAAAATGACACACTGGGAAAGTTTGAAAATTTGGGTAATAATTCACCCAGTCTTTCTGTGTTCCAGGTAATCCAGTTTCTCATTTATGGAATGACGATGAAGAGAAGGAAAGAGAATGAATTATTAACCAAGCACATACTCTGCAAGATACTGGGTAAGTTACAAATCTCTCTGACATGAATACAATATTATTGAGAATATATGTCAAAAAGATAAGATGCTAACAAAAAAGAAGCTTTGTAGGATGAGGCATTTAGATAAACCTTGACAGAATATGTAGAATTGAACTAATCCTTGAAAGTTCAGTAGGATATTTAAAGCCAGTGAAGCAAAGGGAAAGGGTCATAATATTACAGCTTGGAGAAAAATAAAAGGGATGCTATATATAGATCCCACTTATATGGATTCAGAATCAGATGCAACTAAGTTTGCCCTAAATAGGATACAGGAACCTAGTTACTTACCCTCAGTGTAAACTAATAATAATAATAATAATAATAATAATAATAGCTAATCAATAGTAAGTGCTTATTACCTTCCAGTGATTGTTTTAAAGACTTCTACATGCATGAATTCATATAATATTCATAAAATATGTGAATTCATTAATTTATGATCATGTCCTTTTTGCAGCTGCTGGAATTGAGACATACAGATGTTAAAAAATTTGCCGAAAGCCCATTCAGCGAATAAGTGGTGCATCAGGACTCCAACAATAAATGGAAACAGGTTTTTTTTACTTAAATTATTTTAAAATAATAAACTAAAAATCTCTATAAGACACAGGATACAACAACTTTTCTAATCAAAAAACTCTGTAAACTCTCTAAAAACTCTGTTTTTGTTGTAGTTCTCCCATTTTCTTCACTGAGATTACTGCATTAAATCTCTCTTATATAATGACTATTCAAAAGAGAGCAAGTTACATGGAAATGGAAATCAGGCAAAAATATTTATTTAGCCAGGAGTCATTGTTCTTCTTGAAATTACTAGATATAGTAAATTAACCCAGGGCAATATTGTACTGCTGTATCAAAATGATACAAAATGTGAGTAATTTCACGAGTCATTTATCAAATGCAGAGCTGAATAAATTACTGAGAGTTCAAACAAACTTTAGGTACCACATGTTAAGAAAAAATTAACAAACACTTAAGAAAGAAAACATTCAATATTATATGCACATATATTTGTAGGGTGTGGGTGCGGTGTGTGTGTGTGTATATGTGTGTGTAAATTCACAGCAATTAAATGCACATTACAGATTGTCTGTAAACTTTCATATTTTGAATTGATTATAACATACAGTGTTTTGTGTGCTTGCTTCTGAAGTGCTATTTGTTATTTTCAACCACATAAACTAGGAGGATCAAGGGAAAGCAACTTAAAGACATAACTCAACTAGATATAAGTATGTAGAAAATATTCATGAAACCCTGGTTATCTTCATCAGTTCTGAACAAGAGTTCCAAAAGTAGCAGTCTGCTTACTCTTAACAAAGATAAAATTTGTCTCTTCATTTAGGACACTTTTTCATATTTAAGGCAAAGTGTATAGTAATTTCCTAGTCACGTCAATTATTGTACAACAGAATGGAGGTTATTTTTTTTTAACCTGTTGAGATCTAAAAAGTATTTCAGTGTCTCCCTTTAGCTTTCAGGATAAAATGTGGAATCTTTGTCTGTAACTAATAACCCTCCAGGATCTGGTCCTCTGACTACCTCTCTAAGTTGCAGCTTCTGACATTACCCCATAGTCACTAACAGTCACTGTTTTGATGTATTATTTGTAGCTTCAAGTATGCATAAGTACTGGCACATGCTCTTATGACATTCTAAAATTTCTATCCTTCTCCCTCTTACTAATCTGGCTAAGTCATGTTCATCCCTTTACCATGGTCATCCTTTTCCAAAAGCCTTTCCTAACAGTACAGTACGATTCTGTCCATGGTTCTAAGGAGTCTTATGTATCATAGCACTTGCATTATGTGGCATCACAGTAGTGGATTTTTTTTTTGGTCTCCTTTACAGAAGTAAGCTATTCAAGGACTTATGTCAAAGACTTACATCATATTTGACTTTGCCCTATAAGGCACCTGGCTGTTGCAGAATGATTTACTGACTAATTTCAATAATTCAATGTCTGGTTTGATTCTTTATAACCAGTCTACAAGGATTCAAGTTATTTAAGCATGTTTTTAAAATGGATCCTTACATGTCCATTTACTGGATATGTGCATGAAAATAGCAAGAGAGAAATGGTAGCACGTCAATTTCTCAGTCCTTGCTTCTCCACAAGAACTCCATTTCACCTTCTTTTCCTCCCTGGTCATTTTCTTCCAGACACTAATGAGCCTGAGCATGCTTTCTGGGGAAATATTGTAACAAAGTAAAAGTAATGTCAGTGGCTCACCCTTAGTACAAGGATCTATCTTACTAATTGTGAAGAGAGTAAGGTTTTTCATGAGGCATCATCATAATAGAATAAATGTCATGCCAAAGGCAGCCAACTTTTCTAACAACCCCTCAGAACTCTTGGGCGTAAAAGTGGAGTTAGTTTCTCAACCAGCCTCTCAACCTAATGTTACCTCAGGAGTAGTAGCTGAAATGCTTATTACTTTTTGATTACATTTCCTTTTAAAATCTATTGGTTCAAAAACTTTATCAGTGACTTTGAGAGACAGATTTAATAAATGGGAACATTCTTCCAGCTGGGACCTTTTGAAACAGCATAAAGTTATATTTAGTTTCTGAACACATTTTGAGTCAAAATATGATTATTGAAATATTAATATTGTTTATTCTATCTTTCCCTTCTATCTTCTTATCTTCCAAAAAGAGATCCCTTACATAGGCTGACTATGGTCAACTTCTTCTTCATAACTGCCAGAGTAAGATAATCAAAAACAAAATACACAGAAATATTATTTTCTCTATACCCTATTAGACACCTTTACTTTCCTAGATAATTTCTTCAGTTATGGAATCATAACACCTTTATAAAACAGTATCAATTTGACATTGATATTGTTCTTGAATCAGTGCTTAATCCTACGCCCTAAGAAAACAATTCTGGAACAACTGTTAGAACAAGCCTCACCACAGCTGCTTGTCAGTAATGTTGATATGGTTAGTATTACATAATGCCTCCCCAAATACAGCAACTGTATTTGCTCAAAAGGTATGTTATAAAAGATGTACTCAATAAATATTTCTTGAATAAAACCTGAGTAAACTACCAGATAAACTTTAAAGGAATTGCACTATAATTCCAAATCCAATATACACCATTTCATATATTAGTTCTTAAAAATGTTTGTGATGAAATTCAACCATGCTTTTTTAAAGAAAATAAGGGCTTTTAAAAATTAAATGAATGTTTTTATGGAGCAAATAACTACTCCCCGATTTGTTTCCTTTATATAACTTCTATTCTCTATTCTTACATTTATGATTACTCATTCTGTCTGCTCCATACTAGGGGATAAGTAAACCTACAGGGAAAATAATTTCTGTTTGTCTTGTATAATTAGGTCAAGGATAGAAAAGTCATGAAGTTTTGGAAGACGGCAAAGAAAATATATATTAACATCAGCATTACTCTTCTTTAGTGTTTGAGGACATGAAAAGGGAATTTATGATATTTGGGTTGTGGATCAGGGTATCTTTTCTTCTGAATAGGTCAACATGCATCTTTGAAAGAGTTATAAAATTCTGGGATTTGAATGTCTCCCAAATGTCAGAATATTATCATCTATTTCAAGCTTTATATACTACAATGCTTTTTCTTTTACATAATTTTACAAGATAAAATTCTGTTACATTGCTGTCAGTCATTTTAAATTTCAGTGATTGTCATTCAGTTTCAGATTCTCACATGAAATTTAGGCAAAGGTTAACTCTTCCCTATCTAAAAATTTGTTATTCAGAAGTGCCAAAAAGCATACAGAATGCTTTAAATAAATTACTTCAGGGGTGCATGAGTGGCTCAGTCGGTTAAGCGTCTGACTCGTTTCAGCTCAGATCACGATCTCATGGTTTGTGGGTTCAAGCCCTGCCATGAGGCTCTGCATTGACAGCGTGCAGAGCCTGCTTGGTATTCTGTCTCCCTCTCTCTCTGCCCCTCCCCCACTTGCTGTCTATATCTCTTTCAAAATAAATTTTAAAATATAAAAATAAACTTAAAAAAATAATTTACTTCAAAGTAAGAAAAGAAAGGACCTTACTAATTAAAAGCCAACAAGTCACAATTACATTGCTTAAGTGTAAATACTGGCTACACAGGGACAGAAAGCTGTGGGTAACTTTTATTTTTTCCTACTTTTTGATTTTTATAATTTTCTTTAATGAAAACTATGCCATTATTACTATTCTTCCTCTTTAAATGATTTCATTTCATTCTTTAATGAAAATTTGAAAATATGTGTTTTAAACAATAATCTTTTTCATTTCTATGATGAAAAGCAAATACAAAATTGGTATATAACTTTTATATAAGCAATATGAGATATTTAGAATCTGCACTATGAATATTGGCACAGGTCTTTACAATAAAATTCTATTGATACTATATACACTGAAACACTAGAAACCATGTGGCAGATACTGGCACTAAGAAATCATCTAGTGGTAGAAAAGTACCAATAATAAAAAAGAATATTCAAGTAAAAGATGAATGTCCTTTGCAAATATGTAAAGGTGACAATTATGTGGCCAAAATACTAGATCTCAGCAGTTCAGAGAAATGTTAGGATCATTACCGCCACTCTAATCCTTTTTATTAACATAGACTATAAAGAGTTCATGTAGCAATCATGGTAACTTTTTTTTAATTGTTCAAATTATCAATTCCTCACTCTTGGGGTTTGATGGCTTTATGCAAATGTACATAGCTAAGGATTGAAAGATGTCCTAAGAAAGAACAGTATCATTTTTTAAGTAAAGTCCATGGGTCTTGGTTTCTGAACAGAAAAATCAAAACCAAACACTGAGTTAAGAAGAAATGGAAGGATAAAAAGCATTGAAAACAATCAACTCTGGGAAGAAAATAAAGAATCCACAAGGGTATAAGGACTATGTTCTCAGAAAAGAAGAGAAAGTTGGGGGGAAAAAGTCTTAAACAAAAATTAAGCATTTTTTCTGGAAAAGACAGGAGAAGATACCCCAAAATTGTTTATTCATATAATAATGGGATACAATGATGGAACTAATTTTCCCAACATTTTCAAATGGAGGGAACGATCATAACATTAGCTAGTTTTATAGCAAATACGTATTTCCAAGAGGGGGGTGAGATGTGGCTCTATTCCACAAAAATGTCTATGTATTAAATTTATGCTGTCAAAGCTGTTTTATCACCTTTTCCTCTCCAAAATTAAACTCTTCTGGCACAACTAAACCCAATTGGCACACGTAGAAAATGATTGATTTTAGCTTTAGTTCGTATCTAAATACATAGCGCAGTGAAAATAAATGAAGAAACAACATATAGTGTGTTATCTGATGGGTATAATAATGTTAATTACCACTTTGCACTAAAAAGTAACAGCACTTAGAAACTTCATATTATCTCCTTCATTAAATAATATGTGTGATAACCATAACAGAAGATTTTATTTCTTCAGACCCCACTCAGCATGATGTAGGCTTAATCTAACAAAATCAGTGGGATCCTTGAACACTTAATTCATGCTGTCAGAAATGTATTAGAAAATAAATGAAGTGTGATGATCATTTTTAAAGTAAACTTGACAGGTATCAAAGAGAAAATGTAGTATCATTTAATTAATGAATTAAACATCTAAAAATTATAGAATCATAAATTTTAGAGCTCAGGGGGACTTTAAAAATCATTTGGAGCCAATGTCTCCATTTTCTCATTGAGATAAAAACCAGAGAGGTAAATTTACTTTAAACAGATCACAGAGTAACATTTTGTGCTTCCTGTATACTAAGAGCGAGTGACAATCAGGAAGAAACCAATCATAAAAAAGAGTCCCTTCAGAAATATCACATTTGTCAGTTTACCTCCTTTTATTTATTTTTTTAAATTTTTTTTTAATGTTTATTTATTTTTGAGACAGAGGAAGACAGAGCGTGAACAGGGGAGGGTCAGAGAGAGGGAGACACAGAATCTGAAGCACGCTCCAGGCTCCGAGCTATCAGCATAGAGCCCGATGCGGGGCTTGAACTCACGGAGTGTGAGATCATGACCTGAGCCGAAGTCGGATGCTTAACCAACTGAGCCACCCAGGCGCCCCAGTTTACCTCCTTTTTAAGTTGGAGTCACATTTATGAACATCTACTTGATGGTGGCAATTGATACGATATGGATCATGATTAGGAAATTCAGTGTCCTAAGAGTAGATCTAAGAAGAAAGAACCTCTAACAGGAAAATCAATCTGACCCAAAATCAAGACACTTCTAATCCGAAGGCATCCTTTTTCACGTTAGTTGTCTTTTCTTTTTATCAAGGGGATTGGATCTAATTGTCACAGGACGTATTATGCACCGCTTTAAAATATTAATTCCCACCAATAATTATTTGTAAAAGTACAGTCAAAGAAAAGCCTTTACTTGGACCCAAATTAAGATAACTTTTATCGAGCCAACACCCTCTCAGGAATCTAGACCTATTAACCATTTGCTTAAGAGGAAAAAGTATCAGTGAAGAGACTGATGCACAGGTTCTATGGCCAGCAAAGAGAGAAGGGAAATGAAGAAGACTTCCCAGCCTCTATCCACAGTTCAGGCTCATGGACTGGACCTGAAGCCTTAGAAGGAAAACATATTTATAGACTTGTTCTGATGCAGGAATTTTAGGAAACACGGCACAATGTTTGCATCTCAAAGGTCTACAGCTTGGGAGTTCCAGGAGACATTATTTGACCAGGGTAGCAACTGGCCAGCAGTCCCAGCAAAGCTCTGCCAGATGTAGTGGAGCTAAGTGTCCATGAGAGAGGCACAGTGAGGAGCTCTGACTGCTGGGCAAATCCAGGAACTTCCAGAAATACACTGGTGAACCTTTCAAAGAGCTGAGGTCTGTTGTGGAAAAGTAGGAGAACTGTGTTCAGTGAAATCTGGATAGAAATGCAAAAACCTTATTTGGTGAGGCAGGTGAAGAAGCTGAACCCAAATACTACTTTAAAATACAGATGTTATGACCACAGGTCACTAAAGCCGAAATGGTCTCTATAGGTTATATAGTTCAGCCCCATTTGATTTCAGATGAGGAAAGTGAAGTCTCGAGACATTATTTCCTTCTCAAGTTCATACTCTTTAATAGAGCCAGACCTTATGATATCTGCTTCTAGTCAATCATGGTACAGCTTTCTTTCACTGTTGGTCTGTTTCACTTATTTTAAATAGCTTTGCATTTAGCATCTAGGGTTTTTTTTTTAATTTCTGAGAAGTGAGAATTTTTTTAATAGAATGTGAGTTTTGCAGTTTTAGAAATACTAGTTATTGTAAATACCAAATGTTTCCCTGAACTAGCTCTTTGAAAGAGCTTTGATATAAAAAGTTCTTTCCAAAATAACTCCTTTGTAATGCCATAAAGAGCATCTGAGGACAATTTATCTTTTCTATGCCATTCATCTTATATCTTTACATTTAAAGTGCTGGTACAGAGTTTTGATTATAAAGACAAAAATGTTGAAATCGAATGCATCATTGAGCTGAAAATGTGTCCAGTGAAATCTTGCTGCTGCCTGGTCTTTTTTTATACTTTCAGAATGAAATGGTTTAAAGTTAGAAAGAGGAACGCCACATGCTGACTTGAGAAGTTAATGATAATTTCAAATTAAGTACCATATGTTAATGTGTAGTTAAATATTGAATTGAGAAAGACGTGGCCACCACATATATATGGAAGCACAGACTTCCTCTGTATTATATAATTAGCAGAGATTATCTTCCTTATCACCATTAGAATAAGAGTAAGAATTGTGAGTTTTAATTTTAGCTCACTTTCTAACTGCTTGGTTTTCTAGAAGAATATGTATGTAGACTTTCTCATCTAATAAAATACAGCACCACAGATACTGTATTGATTCATGAAGACAACAAATGAGTTACTGATGTCGAATGTAATATGGACTAATATTATCTCATACAAATCAAGAATTGTTTCAGGTAACCAAGGAATAATTAGTAGGTGAATTTTTCCGACCATATGTATTCACTTCACAGTTTGAGTTTTATTAACAATCAAATAAAATATGTGGAAGTTTACTTTAAATTTTAAAGTTCCATTGAAATATAAGTTGTTGTTGCTGTTGCTAACTACTGAATAAACATTCCCATATAGCTATTGAGGCTATTCTACCAGTAGTCCCTTCCATCAGTGTGCTGTGGCTTGCAGTTGGATAGCATTGCTCTCAAGGTAAAATAGAAGATATGTTATTTCTATTTCATACTGAATTTATGGGATGCTGATAACTTGGCCAACTGTATCTTGACTGAGAGACACTACTCTATTCTCATAAGATCAACTTTGTGGTCACTTCTCTCTCCAAATCCTAACATTGGCATTGGGGTTTGAATTTTTTTAATTCTATTTTGGATAAATAACTAATAATTTTATCCCAGCACTACTTAAGAACCAAGAGCAAAGGAAAAGACAAAGGAGTCAACCACACCTTACTGAGTGGGAGAACAACAAGACCCTAACATAAAACAGAGAGCTATAGGGAGAGAGAGAAAGAAGACATTTAATTTTTTTCTAATTACTAGCTCAGAGGAGAAACAATCCATCTTAAGCCCCATCACATATACAGACACACAATATGGTAAATTCAAAGAATCATCAACCCATGGCCTCTAGACAGCTGACCAGAAAAGTTAAGAACTCTCCTCACAGAATTCCAAACGGACTGTGGTCTGTTTCTGCCCCATTTTGAAGTTGCTCTTCTTTCATTGGTCACCTGTATCACTTGATACACAAAGTAACAATCAAGAGTCAAGCCCATTAACATCACTCTACAGATAGATGCTGTGCCTTGCCCATTTGTCTAGGAGGGCATTCTCTCAGATATCTAAGTCTGTCTTGACTGATGGTTTTTATTATGTACTATAAACAATTTTCTATCTAGCAATATATCAAAATCCTCTTCGTGATTAACATTTTAGCCAATACCATGTTCTATCATCATTTAGGTAATTTAGAAGACAGCATGTGGATATCACTTCCTATTCTGTATGGTATGTGCACTCACGTTTTCTACAAGCATTGACTTCTTATCTTTAGTAGAGTTCCAATGAGCCAGACTGATTATCCTAAATTAATTTTCCTTCTTCACCTACTTTTTTTAAGCAGGAAGAATAAAAAGCGATGGCAGAGAACAGTTAGCAAGCATTCTGCGATCAGTCCTCTGTGGAAAAGAAGACTCAAGTTTGAGCTAGATATGGGTATTCAGAGTAGAGAGTTTACATAATTTACAGATATGTATGTAGAAGAGAAAGTTTAGAGGTTGTATCCTTAGCCTCTCCCACCTCAAGTACCTGGGTAGGTCCTCTTTGGGGATGCTCCCCACTTCTAACCTATCAGAGCTTATTTTTTTAATTAAAGTAAAATTAACATACAGTATTATATTAGTTTCAGGTTCACATAGTGATTCAACAATTCTGTACATTACTCAGTGTCCATCAAGTTAAATCACACTTAATCCCTTTCATCTATTTTATCCATCTCCCCATCCACCTACCCTCTGGTAACAACCAGTTTGTTCTCTGTATTTAAGAGTCCTTTGTTTTTTTCATTTGTTTTGTTTCTTAAATTCTACATATGAGTGACATCATATGGGATTTCTCTTTTACTGACATTTCACTTAGCATTATACCCTCTGGATCCATCCATAATATGGTAATATTCTAGTGTGTATGTGTGTGTGTGTGTGTGTGTGTGTATGTGTGTGTGTGTATACACACACATATATGTGCCATTATACACATACATATACATGTATAAATATATATACAGCTACACATACATACCACATCTTCTTTCCCATTCATCTATGAATGGACACTTGCATTGTTTCCATATCTTGGCTACTGTAAATAATGCTACAATAAACATAGGGGTTGCATTTATCTTTTCAAATTAGTGTTTTCATCTTCTTTGGGTACGTGCCCAGTAGTGGAATTACTGGATCATATGGTAATTTTACTTTTAAATTTTGTTAGGAAACTGCACACTGTTTTCCACAGTAGCTATACCAATTTATATTCCCAGAAAGAGCGCACAAGTGTTCCTTCCCATTTCTCCACATCCTCGCCAACAGGAGGATTTATTTCTGTTTTTTTTTTTTTTTTTGCCATTCTGACAAGTGTCAAGTGATATCTTATTGCAGTTTTAATTTGCATTGCCCTTATAACACAAATACATGAAAGATAAATAACATACTACTTAGCAATGAATGAGTCAACCAAGAAATCAAAGAGGAAATCAAAAAGTACGTGAGAATAAAGGAAAATGAAAACACAAGGGTCCAAATTCTTTGTAATGCAGCCAAAGCAGTTCTAAGAGGGAAGTGTATAGCAATATAGGCCTACTTCAAGAAACAAGAAAAATCTCAAATAAACAACCTAACTTTATACCTCCAGGAACTGGAAAAAATAAACAAAGCCCTAAGTCAGTAGAAGAAGGGAAATAATCAAGATAAGAGAAAAAAAAAAAACACAATAAAACAGATGAAAACAAGAGCTCATTCTCTGAAAAGATAAACAAAATTGATAAATTTTAGTCACATTAATAATTAAAATGGAGAGAGAAAGTACTCAAATCAAATCAGAAATAAAGGAGAAATAGCTAACACCACAGAAATACAAAGGGTTATAAGAGAATATTATGAAAACCTCTATGCCAGCAAATTGGGCAACCAAGAAGAATGGGTAAATTCCTAAGAACATAACTTTCCCAAACTGAATTAGGAGGAAACTTGAGAGCTTGAACAGACTCATTACTAGCAATAAAATTGAATCAGTAATCAAAAAACTCCCAACAAACCAAAGTCCCAGCCAAATGGCTTCACAGGTGAATTCTACCAGATATTTAAAAGAGAGTTAATACCTATTCTCCTCAAACTATTCCAAAAAATAGAAGAGAAAAGAAAGCTTCCAAATTCATTCAATAAGGCCAGCATTACCTTGATACCAAAACCAAATAAAAACACTACAAAAAAACCTGCAAACCACTATCTCTGTACAACACCAACACAAAATCCCCAACAAAATATTAGCAAACTGAACCCAACAATATATTTTAAAAAATAATTCACAAAGAGCAAGTAGGATTTATCCCTAGGATTTGCAGATGACATGATACTAGAGAAAGAAAACCCTAAAGATGCCACCAAAAAACTCCTAGAATAAATGAATTCAGCATAGCTGCAGGATACAAAATTAACATAAGAAATCTGTTGCATTTCTATACCAATAATAACGTGGAAGAAAGAGACAATAAAGAAACAGTCCCATGTACAATTGCACCAAAAATAATAAAATACCTAGGAATAAACTTAAACAATGAGTTGAATGACCTGTACTATGAAAACTAAAACCATGATGAAAGATACTGGTGATGACAAAAACAAAGGGAAAGATATTCCATGCTCACAGACTGAGGGAACAAATACTATTAAAATTTCCATACAAACCAAAGCAATTTTTCACCGAACTAGAACAAATGTTCCTAAAATTTATGTAGAACTACAAAAGACCCCAAATAGCCCAAGTAATCTTGAGAAAGAAAAACAAAGCTCAAAGTATCACAACCCCATATTTCAAAACATAGTACAAAGCTATACTGACCAAAACAGTATGGTACTGGCACAAAGACATATCATTCAATAGAAGAGAGCCTAAAAATAATAATTATATGATTATAAGAGCAATTAATCTATGACAAAGGAGGCAAGAATATGCAATGGAAAAAAGACAGTCTCTTCCATAAATGGTGCTGGAAAACTGGACATTTACATGCAAAATAATGAAATGGGGCCACTCTCTTACACCATACACAAAAACAAACTCAAAATGGATTAAAGATCTAAATGTCAGACTTGAAACCATAAAATTCCAAGAATATAGAGAATAGTTTCTTTGCCATCAGCCATAGATAACCTTTCCTAGGGAAACAAAAGCCCAGTTAAACTATTGGGACTGTATGACAATAAAAAAGTCTGTTGCACAGCAAAGGAAACCATCAACAAAACAAAAAGACAATCCACTAAATAGGAGACGATATTTGCAAATGATCTAACCAATAAGGAGTTAATATCCAAAATACATAAATAACTTCCTTCACCTATTCTTAATGAACCCTAGCTGATCACTGTCTTCAAAAAGCATATGAGAGATATGAGAAATCTCCCCCGTGGGGAAAGCAAGAAAATTGAAATTCTCTAAAATGGGTACTATACCTCTAATAGAGCCAAGGATCAGCTTGAATTCACCCTCTGAACTCTCTTGACACTGTACTCTTCTGCTGTCCACTGTATTCTTTAAGGCTCAGTTCCTTGTGTACTTTGTCTCGTTTAGCAGCCTCTTGGACAGAGAGGAGATGTCTACCCGCTGGGTAAGCCTGCAAGGCACCCAGCAGACCAGGGCACACAGTAATTGTTTGATAATTATGAATTTAACCTTTTGCACTTACAGTGAGTTCATGGATAAACAATTTCTTATACTGGGCTTATAATAAGTTTGCATACAAAATTATCTGATGAACTCTCTTATTAAATAAATAATATAAAATAACTCTGTTTAGCCATATTTTCATTTGAAATGACCATTTTATAAAGTGCCATCTGCGAAGCTTGGTAAATGATTCCTCAGTGTCAAGAATTCGATAATCTGCATTCAATAAGTGAATCATTTTATCCCCTTCTCCTCCATACAATCAGTGTCAATATAATATCCAAGGGGAGAGAGCATAAAGCATGTTTGGACACTGCAATAAATTCGATTACATTAACACCAAATTAAGCCTATCTTCATTTTGATATTATAAAAAAGCAGCAGGAGGTTTGACTAGATAACTTGCTTTTACTTTATTAAATTCCTTATGTTACAGGCAGCGGGATTGAGTGCTCCCTAGGAGTGAATTAAGACATTTGGGCCTTGTCTTACTCAAAACAGTGTGGCTCCAAGTCAGGCTTTTACAATTCACTTTACTGGGGCCACCAGAGGGAGATTAAGGAGAGCTCCCTAGTTTCTTGGCTGTTTATTGCCTTCTTTATGCAGAAGGGTTTTCCTCCTACTTCAGGGCATGAAATATCATGCTTCGGCATGAGGCAAGCAGAAGACTGACTTGTCCCAACAGGGCCATCTTGTTGTCCAGGACAAATGTTATATAAATAAGAGAAGTGTCCTCATCCCTGACCATTTTAGAGGGAACTAAAACCCTACAGCCCTACCTCCTTTCAGTCAACACATATTTATAGCTGTTTTGCTCCACCTCAACAATGCTAATTAATTAAATGTTTGCTTAGTGGCCTAAAAGAGTATACCTTCTAAAGCTTCAGACAAACACGAAGAGGACTTAGATTCTGGCTATAAAGGAGAAAAGTCATTTCTAAAATGTGACAATCCTAGGGCACCTGGATGACTCAGTCGGTTGAACATCCTACTCTTGATTTCAGCTCAGGTCTTGATCTCACAGTTCAGGAGATTAAACCCCACATGGGGCTTGGTGCTGACAGCGTGAAACCTGCTGGGGAATCTCTCTCTCTCTCTCTCTCTCTCTCTCTCTCTCTCTGCCCCTCTCCTGCTCATGCTCTTTTTTCTCTCTCTCAATATAAATTTGAAAAAATAGTAATAAATAAATTCTAAAAAGATAAAATGTGAGAACCCTTATTCACAATGCGATGCTGGTAAAGAGGGCACCTAAATAAAAGGGACCTAAATAAAACGGAGTCAACTTGAATCATCCTCAACAGTTCGTACAGCTAACACCTAGCGCATCTCCGTCCTCAGCCAAGTCTAATGAAGCTCCAATGTGCAGCTTTCTAATGATTCTTCCACTTTCCCTTCTCAGCTTCTTGCTTCTCCTTTCATTGTGGTGTTCAAAATCTGTTTCTGTAGTCAGGTTGGTATTTTGTTTGATAGAACTTGGCACATTTTGCCTGACTGTAACCACATTATGAAGTCGGCCACACATTATCCTACCATCAATTACCAGGGACATGAATCTTCTCGTCTGTTGTTAAGGATTTCATTTCCTCTAGTAAAATGTGCTTTCCTGTGGCAGCTGCAGAAGAGCATTCATCGCAACTGAAAAGGGAAGGCTGAGAGGCAGGGCCACCTACCAGCTGGAATCCACAGGGACCACTGGGGAGTCCAATGGGGCACCAGTCTTCCTTACCAAGACACAAACAACATTTTTCTCAATGTGTTCCCTCTCGGTACATGCCCTCTAGATTTTCTGCAGGGCCACATTCTGGACTGGAGAAGAGGAAGGGGTACTTTCCTGCTCAAGACCAAATCAAGAACAAATTTTTTAAGTGATTGGTCAAACTGTAGAGAAAAGGCTCCTGATACCTTGTAACATAGACCATAAACTTTAATTGAAAAAAGCACAGAAAAAACAACCCTCAATTTTTCATAGCCTATTTTATATGTTTGCAGGTGCGACACATTTAACTAGGAAAAGGAGACATCACTGATTTTGATACACATCAAAAAAAGGATTATGCATTGATGGAATACTTTGGGTATGTTATAAACTGTGCTGTGTAAGAATACTAAGTGGCATGAAACATTTTCATGTCACATAAGAAAAGAGAACATTCACCGTAATTGCTAATCACTCCTTTCCAATATTTTTTTACATTTATTTATTTTTGAGAAACAGAGAGTGAGCAGGGGAGGGGCAGAGAGAGAGGGATACAGAATCAGAAGCAGGTTCCAGGCTCCAAGCTGTCAGCACAGAGCCCGACCTGGGGCTAGAACTCACAAACATGAGAAATCATGACCTGAGCCGAAGATGAAGTTGTCCTATGCTCAACCCACTGAGCCACCCAGGTGCCCCATTAATCACCCCTTTTCAAGGCCCATCCACTCTCTTGTTCTCTGTCACACCCAGTTGACATAACAGGAGCCCTGCTTAAAGCCACCTATCTGCCTAATCCATGCCTGCCCCTGGGCATCAGAGAATGCTAATGAAAAGCACTCAACCCTACTGACAGATTTCCCCTAGTACTTTTAAGCACATACCTCCAGTAAACCCTCAGCATGTCTCTAGTCATTTGGTTCTCCCATAATCCAAGATGTTATTCCAGATGTCTTTATTCAAACTGCCAATAGTCCCTCCTCATTCTTTCCTCCCTCTTAGTCCAAGACCATATTCTCATCACCCAATCCACCTATTGGCTTTCCTATGTGTATATGTAAATGCTCTTCTTTCTCTCCAATTCTAATAAAATGTACTGTCCCTAAACCTGTATAAGTCCAAACACATACCTCCTTCCCCTGATGCCAGCCTATCCTTCCTCCTTCAGTCCAGGACTTTGCTCCTGCATTTTACGCCTCATCTACCTGCAAAACTCTTTCTTTCTCCATCTCGTTATCACCCAGTCCCATAACTGAAGTACATGTATTCAATGACAATACAACACACAATTTCCATCTCCAGCTCTGACTTCTCCCCTGAACTATGTAGATTTGTATACATAAATAAGAGTTGCATTAACTGCGCATCTTTTGTATACATTGGGCAGCTCGCATGTATTAAAACCACAAGAGAGGGGCGCCTGGGTGGCTCGGTCGGTTAAGCGTCCGACTTCGGCTCAGGTCATGATCTCACGGTCCGTGAGTTCGAGCCCCGCGTCGGGCTCTGTGCTGACTGCTCAGAGCCTGGAGCCTGTTTCAGATTCTGTGTCTCCCTCTCTCTCTGCCCCTCCCCTGTTCATGCTCTGTCTCTCTCTGTCTCAAAAATAAATAAACGTTAAAAAACAAATTAAAAAAAAAAAAAGAGAATTATGTATTCTCCACTTCCCCCCTATATATCCTCCCCACCATTATTTATCCTTCTGAGGAGATGGTAATATCATTGTTCCTATGGCTCACACTAAAAATCCATGGGTCATCTTTTATAATCCTCTTTTCCTCAAAGCCTAAATCCAATTTGCTAGCAAGAATTGTATAGTTACACAAAATAGAGTCTAACGGCAGCAGCTCATTACCTACCACTTAAGTTCAATTTATCATCATTTTTCATCTAGAGTAACTTTCTAACTGGTCGAGCTTTTCTACTTTTGTTCCCAAAGGTCTCTTCTTCACAGTATCCAAAGTGATCTTTTTTATAAAATGTAATTCAAGTTCTATCACTCATATGACCAAAATCACCTAATGACTTCATACTTGTAGTAATGTTAACCACTTAGTTATATATTTTTTTAATACATTCATGGTCCTATGATACGTACTGGTCTGAAAAGTTTTTTAAGACTAATTAATTCATCCATTTAGAAAATATTTGTCAAATACCCACAATGTTCCAGGCACTATTCTAGCCTCTGGAGATAAAAAGATGAAGAAAAGAATCCTATAAGGAGTTACTCTATTTCCTTGGATGTTCCACAGCACATAAACATTGACTTTTCCTGCTGACAAAAATAGTACATGTTCACTATATAAAATTTTAAAAATACAGAAAACAGAAGATATGTAATATACTACATGCTTATATTATGTTCGTATTCCTCCTATGCTTTTCTGTATTTTACTGAACTGTATTATCCCTGTGGGCATAGCCTATGTTCTCTTCTTTCTTTAGTATCCAGGTCAGGATACTCCATCCCTGTTGACTTTTGGAATTTACTTCACTGCCGAGTTGGCTTCTCAAAGTCTAGAACATTCTTTCTTCATCAAGGTCTCCTGCTCTGAGGGCTCAAGGACGAGTTTCTACCTGTCTTTCTAGAGAATCCTCCCTTAATGTATATATTACTCCCTTAATGTAATGTATATATTACCTCTCAATCAAAAAAGCAAGAGGAGCCCCACACTTCACACACGTGTCTTCCAGTTCTGTTAATGTAACCTCCAGCATAAGAAAAGGGAAGAACTTGGTAGGGGTTGTTTTTTTAGGGAGAAAAACAAAACGAAACAGTCAAATCAGAGATCCTGGGGAATTTTTTGGTTGATTCTAATAGTGTCAGCAAGTTTTTGCTGCCATTCATAAATATTAAGAAATAGAAAAGTCAAGCAAAAGCATGAAAACTTCAAATAAAAATCAAAAGCCCTGTGAGAATGTAGTTTTACCATAGAACCACTGCACAGCCTGGAATCATAAAGGGAAGCACCAGGGAACTGATTAACTAGGACTGTGGTGACAGTAAGTTAGAAAATACATTTTCTCTTCCAATGCAGAGCATTTGATGGCCCTGAATGATACAGTGCAATGCCACACACCTCAGGGACACCAATTTAAATCCAAGCAGGGTCATTTGTCAGAGCACAAGTCATTTGTGCCTAATAGCATTTTATTAGCCCATGTGAAATGTTCAAAGTTCAGAACCTAGTTCTTAGGGGATGTGACTACATTATCAAGCATACTACTCAATTTGCTCCCACTTGGTACCTCCAACGATAAACCATGTCCACATAAGACAAGAGAACAAAGCAGCAAATAATGGCTATCAGAGCAGATAATTTTATAATTATCATAGCAACAGCAACAAAACCACCTGGTATTTAGGTAGTACCTTATACAGAGTATTTTACAAAGCACTTTTATGTTTACTATTTATCTCTTTTAATGAACTTACAAGATTGACTAATTTACAAAGTAGTACCACTTTTATTTTACAAAGGAGGAAACTTCAAGTTCAGATTTGCTAAGTAACTTGTACCTTGATTTATCACCAGAACTCAAATCCTAACCATCAATAGAACTGAAACAGGACTCTAAACTGGGCACTCAGATTTCAAGTCTACCATTGTCTCTTGGACAGCATGTTATCTCTTTTAAGAGTCTGACAATTAAGCTCTTTAGGGGCACCTGGGTGGCTCAGTCGGTTAAGCGTCCGACTTCAGCTCAGGGCATGATCTCATGGTTCCCGAGTTCGAGGCCCGTGTCTTCAGACTTTGTGCTGATGGCTTGGAAACTAGAGCCTGGAGCCTGCTTCAGATTCTGTGTCTCCCACTTTCTCTGCCCCTCCCCAACTCGTGCTTTCTCTCTCTCACTCGCTGTCTCTCAAAAATGAATAAACATTAAAAAATTTTTTTAAAAACACAAGTTCTTTAGAATAAAGTAATTTCATCAACTGAACCATTTAGAGAATAAATGGTTGTCCAGATGTTTTTTCCTAGTGTAGAAATGTATTATTTCATAGTAGAGCAATTATGTGGTACTTTTAGGATAATCAGTTGAGTATGCTAAGATTACTCACAGTGGAAAACTTACATTTGTTCTTTCTTCAAGTCCATAATAAAATTAATAATTTTATAGCAGAAAACATTTATTGGTTGGTTAACATGTGGCAATCTTTCTTTTTAAACCTCATACCAGCTTAACAAAATGAGCATTATAACCCTATTTTTCATATAGAAACTCAAGCATAAAAAGGTTAAGAAACCAAAACAAACCCAGAAAAAGGAATGGAACCACTGGGATACAATTCCTATCACTCCAGCTTCAAAGCTTGCTCCTCAATCGTTACACTTTCACCAAGAGGATAAGCACACAGCAGAATCATTAAGGAAACGTCTCTGAGGAAGGTACAAGGAAAACTAGACATTGAAAACCTGCATTACTATTTAACGGTTCATCTGATCAAGAAAAAATGCACAATACTGTTTTCTCAAGTACTATACTATTGTCCCAAGAAAATTATCAAAGGGTATATATTTTACAAATAGAATTATCATGATATACTAACAGAACAAATGCAAGCATGATACCCATTTAACAGTAGATATTCAAGGAGTTAGTATTGAGTGTAAAAGATACTGTGAACTCTGAGGTCTTAGCAATACAAGGAATTTAGGATTAAAAAAGAAAACGAAGGGGGCGCCTGGGTGGCTCAGTTGGTTGAGTGTCCGACTTCAGCTCAGGTCATGATCTCACAGTCCATGAGTTCAAGCCCCGCGTCAGGCTCTGTGCTGACAGCTCGGAGCCTGGAGCCTGCTTCAGATTCTATGTCTCCCTCTCTCTCTGACCCTCCCCTGCTCATGCTCTGTCTCTCTCTGTCTCAAAAATAAATAAAAACATAAAAAAAAAAAAAACGAAGAAGAATATACACACCTGCAGTCTTGGAAAGCCCTGGGTGGAGCTGCTGCAACCTGCAACAAACTGCAAACGAAATAAAAGCTGTGATAGCCATGGTTCTCAAACTTTAGTGAGCATTGGAATCACCTGGAGAACCTGTTCCTGAGTAGATTCTTGCACTTCACCCCTTAAGCTCCTGATTCAGAAGGTCTGGGAGGGGTGTGAGAATTAGCATTTCTAACAAGTTTCCAGGTGATGCTGATGTTTCTGGTTCAGGAACCACGCTCTGAGAACTATCTCCGTAGAGGTTCACCAGAATTCTAAGAGAGCATAGAGTAAGATGTAATAATAAGCTTTCCAAAGCAGGAAAAAAAAAATCATGGAGAGCTTAGTCTTTGAACTGTACTTTGACAAAGGAGGAGAATTTCAGCTATTGAGAGATAATGTGCTTCTGTCTCCAGAGGAGGCATAATCCTTCAGGGTCACTCATCCTTCTCTCATCCTAGTGATCTGGTGGCCTCACTCTGCTCGTGCAGAATGGAACGAAAGTTATAAAACCATCTCTCTCTCTCACAACTCAATACACACTGATATTTTCTTGGCTTCATCTGGGGTCCTGACATTGCAGAAAGGAATGAAAGAATACTTTTAACATATTTTAAGCCCTATTAAATTCCTTCTTTATTCCATTTCAAATAATCTCAATTTCCTCTGAGACTATATGTTTTGTATTGTCCAAACCTGACTTTTACATTCTAGGAATGATCAATAATGTGGATGAAATGTTGGTCAAGTTTTCTTTCATACATTTGTTTGATTGATTGTAATGGCTGAAGTAAGTCACAATTCCCCAAGTAAGTGTCCTTCCTACTCTTATCCCAAAAGGCAAAATAATAAATGGAAACAATTCTAAAAGCCTTTTAACTGTATGCTAGAGCTAGAGAATAATCAAAGGGATAATGTACTGACTCATGAGGATAGTTTTATTTCCCCTTCCTCGATCATTTTACCACGTGATCTTAAAGAAATCATTTAAATTCTCACTGCTTTAATTTGCACATTTGTAAAACGGTGATAATATTTGCCATGAGGTTTAGTTAATGCTTGAAAATGCTTTTGAGATCATTGGAAAAGGAGAGAATAAAATAGTATTACTCTTCACTGAACTTTGGAACTCAAACTATAAAACAAGAGGATCTACACTCCTTCAGCAACCAACCAGTAGAGAAGGAATTTTTCTACAACTAAGCTGCTCACTGTCATGACAAATGTATATTGGACTCCAATATTGTCAAGTACTTTACAATCATTCCTTCTAATGGTTTTTATTCCATTTCTCTTGCCGACGGAACAACTAATGGGAAGATAATTCAAATACTATCTGTCAGTCTAAGAGTGAAAAAATACCTTTTCCATAAGGGCCAGGTAGTAAATATTTTAGGCTGTAGGACACATATGAGCATAGAATCACATATGACCATGATTATGAGTTACGCTTAAAGCTGGGATAAGTAATCATCACTAGTCATTATCATTTTAAATTTTCCCCTAAAAAACATCAGCAGTTCCTTCCCTCTTTCATTTTATTTTATTATTTATTCAGATTTGGAGACTAAAACATAGGTGAAATTTGCTACCTAAATATTTGCTTTTTTAGTTGAAAAGTGGACCATTAAAAAGATAATACTGGTGCTTTCAAGTTCCGTTTTCCCAAAAACAATTTATTAAATCAAGTTAGTTGATTTTAGTACTCCAAACACAAACCATTCTGTTTCATTCACGTTTTCTATTTTGTTTTGCCTGCTGCTTCATTACTTGTGTTTCCTCATGAGCCTTTTGAGAAAATAATGTCATTTCTTCAGTTGTGCAAATTGAAAACCTATTTTTAAAGAGCTGTGCCCTAGCTGTTTTGATTATCCTACATTCCATTCCCCTCTTCATTTATTTAAAAAATAAAGAGACTATATATAAGTCCCCATGTCTCTCCTGGGAGTTATAGAAGCCGGTTTTATTCTTATTAACACGTTTACACACATTTTGTTTTCTTATTGCAGTGATAGTTTACCTTTCTGTTTACTTCTCTGTTTACATTGACTTTAAGAAGTTTTGTCTAAAGCACTCTATATAAAGATTCCTAATCAGCTCTCCATTTAAAACTATATAAGGTAGAAATAGTGAGTTTCACAATTTAAGTTACCACAGTTTACAAAATGGAAGGTAGTTGAAAGGTTTTTGCTTCCTTGTGGTTATAATTAAAAATTTTAAGATTAGGACTTCTCCTTTAACTGAGATGAACTTCTACATAAAGTTCCTCATAAATCCATGGAAGTCAATCAAACATTTCTTATTATAGGTTAATATAGAAGCAATTATGTTTAGTCTTATGTTATAGAAAATGAGAAAGGCAGTTATTTTTAATATATGACTGTAATCTCACAACTTAATGTATTTAAAGCCATTTTTTTTCTGGTTTTTCTTTCCCTGCAGTGTGTACTTCTAAAATAAGCCAATCAGTCTTGACACATGGAAGTCACACTGTGCTGTTTTCCTCACACTCATGCCATAATTAGAAATCAATCAATCATAGAACTGTCTTCCCAGAACTATGATTTAGCATTATGTCCTCAGCTTTTATTGAGGACTGATATAATAAAGTACTCTATGAAGAAACTTTCTGTAGTTCTGATAAAACTGCTATTAAAGATACCACCCATTATATTATTCAATATCTTCACACACTCACATTTTATGGGATTTTTCCAAGGTTCCAAGCAAGAAAAATATTTTCTCTTTTGATTTTATTTGGTCTTTTATAATTTAAAAAACCGTATTAAACTAATAAACTCAGCACTAAGTTGTAGGATACAAAATCAATATATAAAAATTAGTTGTATCTCCATATGCTAACAATAAGCAATCCAGAAAAAAAATTAAGAAAACATCTCCAGGGAAACACAATTCAAAACCACAAAGAAGTATCACCTCACGCCTGTTATGAGGGCCATTACCCAAATAGCAGAAAATAGCAAGTGTTGGTAAGGATGTGGAGAAGTTGAAACATGCACACTTTTCGTGGGAATGCAAAATGGTAAGGGCACTCTGGAAAAACAGTATGTAGGTTCCTCCAAAAATTGAAAATAGCACTACCATATGATCCTACACTCCCACACTGGGTAGATATCCAAAAGAACTGAAAATAGGATTTTGAAGATATATTTGCACTCCTGTGTTCATTAAAGCATTATTCATTATAGCCAAAATGTAATCAACCTAAATATCCATCAATGGATGAATGAATAAATGTAGTGTGCATATACAATGGAATATTACTCAGCCTTTAAAAAAGAAGAAAACCCTATCACATCCTTCAACACAGATGACCCTTCAGGACATGATGCCGGTGAAATGAATCAGTCAAAGCAGGACAAATACTGCATGATTCCACTTATACAAGTTAT
Organism: Panthera uncia; assembly: GCF_023721935.1. Classification (NCBI taxonomy): domain Eukaryota; kingdom Metazoa; phylum Chordata; class Mammalia; order Carnivora; family Felidae; genus Panthera; species Panthera uncia. Next base: position 88,499,057 of record NC_064816.1, on the reverse strand, counting down.
CCATAACAGTCAAACTCCTAGAAGCAAAGTAGAATGATGGTTGCCGAAGGCGAAAGGGAGGACAGACATGGTGTTGTTAAACAGGTATCACTTTTCAGGCATGCAAGATGAAAACTTCTAGACTCCTGTTATACAACATGGTGCTCATAGTTAACAATACTGTACTGGACATTTGAAAATTTGAGAGGGTAGACTTTATGTGTTTTTTACCGCAATAAAAAAAATTAAACTACAGGACTTTTAGAGGAAAACGTAAAAGAAAATCTTCATGACCAAGAGTTTAAAAAATATATCTTAGAAGGACAAAGGCATGATTCAAAAAACAAAAAACTGATAATTGAATTCCATCAAAATTATGTACTTCTACTCTTTGAAAGACACTCTTAAGGGGATTAATAGACAAGCTGCCAAGTGGGAGAAAATATGTGCAAATCACTTATCTAATAAAAGACCTATATCCTGAATATATAAAGAACTTTGAAAACACAAGAAAAATGGGGAAAATGTTTGAATAGACAGTCTACCAAACAAAATATACAGGTTTAAATGGAAAGCACACCAAAGACACACACACACACACACACACACACACACACACACAAAGCATATAAATATATACTCACTAGCATTAGTTATCAAGGCAATGAAAAGTCACTATACATTTCTTATAACTTCTTAAGTTAAAAATTTCCACTCTACAAAATGATGGTAAGGCTGTAAAGTAACTAGTGAAGTAATGAGAACTGTTGTATGCTGCTGATAAAAATGTAAAATGCCACAAACATTTTTTAAAACACTTGGGCAGTTTCTTAAATAGTTAAATACATACACTCCATATGACCTAGCTATTCCAGTCCTTGTATTTACCTAAGAGAAATGAAAAAATATGTTCATACAAAGACTTGTATGTCATTCAGAGAGGCTCTATTAATATAAGCCAAAACTCAAAACATCCCAAATGTCCATCAACAGGTAAATGGATAAACAAAACTGAAGTATATTCATAGAATGGAATACTACTCAGCAAATAAAGGGAACGGGCTCCTGGATGAATGTTGATATAATCAAGGTGAGTGAAGGAAGCCGGGAAAAAAAGACTATATTCTGTATGATTCCATTTATATAAAACTCAATGAAATGCAAACTAATCTGTCGTGACAGAAAGCAGAGCAGTGGTTGCCTGGGAATGGGGATGGTGTGCAATAGGGTACAAAGGGCAAGACATGATTATAATGGGGCACATTGGGAAACCCTTTGTCAGAGGGTGATTGGAGGCAGCGGTTATGTTCATTATCCACATTCTAGTGAAGAATCTACAGACGTATACATATGTCCAAACCCATCAAATATCATACTTTAAGTGTGTTTAGTGTGTTATCAATTATACCTCAGTAAAGCTGTTAAACATTTTCCTCAGGAAGCTCTGAAATGATCTGCGTTGTGCTTTAAAAGGGTGACTATGATGCCACATTCTCTAAGATAAAAGGGAGACTGAGGCTAGGAGTTCAGTATAAAGGTATTTTGCAGTAGTCCTGTGAGAGGTCATAAGAGACAGGGTTGGACAATTTGTGTGGAAATGCAGAAGAATGAACGATTCAGTACTGTTGGCTACCTGACAGGATATCCCCCTATTCCACAAACAAAAGCTGAAAGCAGTTTGGCCTCAGAAAGTCCATTGTAGTTTTATAAAGCATGACAATTTTTTTCCTTCAAGTTCATTCTCAAGTTTGCCAGAAAGGCAAAGGAATATTCCATAACTTCATCATACTAATTAGGTTCACGATCATGTATTAAACCAATGAGTATCTTCTTATCACCTGCTGACTCTGGGCAAGGCTCTGGACTAGTCACTAAGATAGAGGGAATTCCACACACAGGTGCTGGCGCAGAGGGGTTGCCAATGCACTTAGCAAGACGAACAACAGAATTAAAAGATTGCCTCTCAGAGCCAGAAGTGATTTATTGCTCTGGTGTTAATGCCCAAGGTTTCCAGATTTGGCTTTTAATTAGCGTCCTATGTATCTATACATATAATTTTTAGGATATCATGCATGTACCAATTACCATGGTGACAGGTATAGTCCAAAAGTCCAACATCTATCTTGAGCGAAAGCTTTGTGCCCCTACATCAACCTGTTTGTCATAGGCTGGCCTCAGGACAAATAAAATTACATATAAATGCACCCTGACTTTTATTTCCCATCCCAGGTTCTAAATAATTTCGCTGTAACTCTTTGGGGATGACATTCATGAAAAACCCTATAATCTTCGTTATTGTATTTCTCGGCGGCAGGTACTTCCAAAGCTGTGATTTATCTAAATTGTATTTTTGTCAAAGTGTTATAAAGGGGATAATGTGAAAAGTCTATTGGGATATTGTTAGTAAATTTATAAAATTACTTTCTATATCCAGTTAGACCAAGCAATTTTTTCACTCGTTGCTTTTAGGGCAGGCTTATGGATCATTGAAGACTTCAAGGGAATAAAAGTTAAGCACCTAAACTAAAGATTCTTTGTCTAAAACCATGCCCGTTAGGACAAGTTTATCATTTATGGGACTCAAGGATAGCCTTTAGATGAATGATCTGAGCCTAAGGCCACAAAACTACACACAGATATTTCCAGAATTCTTCCTCTTGCCCACTTTACACTGTTCCTTCAGATCTAGTACTGAAGTATTCATCCCAGTACCATATATGTACCACAGAAGCATATTCTCACTGCTGCTTGATCCAACCAAGGTGGCAGTCCATCCTTTGGGGTTTACTCCAAAGAGAGGTTGGTCTCATGTAATGGATGTTCTTTAGCACTGCTATCTCATTCGGTGGCCAAAAGGAGCCGATGGTACAAAACACCGAGGAGGGTCTGACTTCCTCTGGTCTTGTGCACATGGGGTCTATTAGCAATGCTAGAGCACCAAAGAATTTTGGAGTCTCACCTTACTCTTCGATGGTGTTATGCTGAGCAGTTGGTGAATAGGAAACATTTGAGATTCTGAGTTCTGGAACCCTTAACCCTATGTCTGGAACCTTTTAGTCTTAACCATCCAGGAAATTTCTGTGGATCCAAGAGAAACATAAAAGGCCTATGAACCAAAAGTAGGTAGCATAAAGTCCAAACTAAAGCTAGCTGGGACTAGCAGCCAGATAACCATGTATTGCAAAAACTTTTAGCAACAATTAGAACATTAAGCAATATAGCAAAATAGCAATATAGAAATAGCAATTAAGCAATATAGAAATAAGCAAAGTGAGCGAGCAGAAGAACTATCAAAATCAGACTAATTCGGGGCACCTGGGTGGCTCAGTCAGCTAAGCATCTGACTCTTGATTTCAATTTAGGTCATGATCTCATGTTTCATGAGATCAAGCCCCACCTCAGGCCGCACACTGACAGCACAGAGCCTGCTTGGGATTCTCACTCTCCCTCTTTGCCCCCTCCCTCACTTATGCACACTCTCTTTCTCAAAATAAATGAATAAAAATAAAAAAATAAAAAGACTGATTAATTTCCTATATTCTAAGATATTTCAGATTAGTTCATTTAGTTGCTGGGTTACAAAATTGAATAAAAAAAAAAAAAAAAAAAAAAGGAGTGCCTGAGTGGCTCAGTCGGTTGAGCGTCCGACTTTGGCTCAAGTCACGATCTCAAGGTTCATGAGTTCAAGCCCCACATCAGGCTCTGTGCTGACAGCTCAGTGCCTGGAGCCTGCTTCAGATTCTGTGTCTGCCTCTCTCTCTGCTCCTTCCCTGCTCATGTTCTGCTTCTCTCTCTCTTTCTCTTTCTTTCTCTCTCTCAAAAATAAATAAACATTAAAAAAAAACAAGGAAAACTGGGGTGCCTTGGTGGCTAAGTCAGTTAAGCATCTGATTCTTGATTTTGGTTCAGGTCATGAGATCAAACAGGAATATGCATCAGGGTCTGTGCTGACAGCACTGAGCCTACTTGGGATTCTTTCTCTCCCTCTCTCTCTGCCCCTCTCCTACCCAGACATGCAAGCACACTCTCTCTAAATAAATAAATAAATAAACAAACAAACAAACATTAAAAAGAGAAAGAGACAAGGAAAACTGATAATTTGTCCCAGATCAGCAGAGACTAAGAAGACAAGGGAACTAAATGAGTGTGGCATCCTGGACTAGATTCTGGAACAGAAGGAAATTAATGGTAAAACTGGTGAAATCTGAATAAAGTTTAGTTCATAGTAATGTATCAATGTTAGTTTCTTAGATTTGACAAATATACCACAGTAATGGAAGATGATACCATTAGGGAAACTAAAATTGGGTGGGGGTTTTAAACGGATTCTCTGTGCTATCTTTGCAATGTTTCTGTAAATCTAACATTATTTCAAAATAAAAAGCTTGTTTAAAAATGAATAAGACAAGATTCTTATCCTGGAGTAGTTGGAGCACAATTGGGAAGACATTAGAGTAAAGACACCAACTCAATTCTAGCACTAAATGATTTAACGAAAAAATGCACAAGGCTCAACGGTGCACAGGACCTGCAGAGCTCCTAGACTAATCTAGGATTTAATGAAATACCCAAGATCAGTCCTAAAGGATATGTAGGAATGGCAGGAAAAGGAAAAAGTGACCAGAATTACAGGTAGAAGGAAGGGCATGAAGTGTATGGAGAACAGAAAATCTGGAAGGACAAAGGGTAGGACTAGAGACAGGACCAGATCAGACCGTGTGAGGCTCATGTGCCTGGAGCTCCACCTGGAGATGATGGTGAATAAAATCACCAGATCTGCAACAGCATACAGATATATTTTTGGAGGCAGAGCTGAAAGTAGGGACACAAATTGAGAATCTTTTGTAATGGCGTGAATTAGGCAGAAAGAGTAGATATGGAGAGAGGAGTATAAATTGAGAACTACAGAGGAAGTAAAACAAGCAGGATTTAGTAAACCTAAATGGAGGCCATTTAGTATATGCAGAAATTACCTAGCAGACAAAAAAAAATGTCTTCAGGTTATCATTGTGCTATAACATGATACAGTAATTTTCAAACATAAATCTCTGACTTGTGAAGAAAAGGTGAAAGTAGGCTTCGTAAACTCTACTGCAGATACCATACAAAAACTTGCGGTCGACAAGGCACCATAAATTCATGCTTTTAAAACCTATATGCTTGAAACATAATGGTAATTGATAAAATATTCAAGGGGAAACCAAAAACACATAGCTAGCTTGGAAATAAGCTAAGATCTCTGTGAACCAGAACAAAGACTCAAAACCTTTTCTTTAAAAAAAAAAAACTTTTCTAAAATGCAAAGTTTATGTTTTAAAAAAAGGAAATAGGAAATGAGTTTAAAAGAAAACAATAAATCTGAATATGGGAACCAAAATCACAACATACATTTTTAAAAGCAATAAATAAAGGAGAAATTTTCAAATTTCAAACAAAACATTTGACCAAAGTAAACAGAGCATAAGGGTAGAAACTGCAGCCAACGTTGTGCAACTGAAATTTTATATGTGAGTGGTTATATCCTTATCTGTTTATTTCTTTGGGAAACTGGTCATTTCCATATCTTATGACTCTTTTAGGAACCATCAGTACCAGGATCTCTAACTGATAATAAATAAATGACAGCAATGAGACTCCAATTCCTTTTCTTGAAATAAATAGTGCTGCAAAACTAAAAATGCTGCTATATGGGCATTTAAAGCACTTCCATAGTGTCTATCACACAATAAGCCCTCAATAACTCCATTATTCCCCTAAGCATCAATTATATATATATATATATATAATTATATATAGAGAGAGAGATATAGATATATAGAGAGATATATATAGAGATATATATAGATATATATATAGATATATTATTATTATTATTACCATCATTCTTCCACATTCTCAGCGTTAGAGATGATACAAGGTATGTGATAAACCATGACCCCTTTCCACTCTCTTCTATGAAGATCTACCAGCTCTAACTTGGTTTTGATTTCCAAAGACCTCTGAAAATTCCCTTGTCATCATTTCATTTCACTTTGCAAAACACGTTCCCTTTTTCCCCTTTATTTCTTGTTTTCCCAATAATAAGAACCCCTTTTGATTACTTTGTTTCTGTAAACAGTGCCATCATTATTCCAGGCTTGAAACCTCAAACTAATCTTTTAATCTTCTATCTTCCTGTTCAATTCAATTAACCATCATCCAATAGAAAAACAAAATGTGTCCTTTAAATCTCTCTCACATCTGTCCATTTCTTTCTGTCATCATCACCAGCTTTAGGGTTTTAGAAACTCATTGCTAGCTAGCTATTAGTACACCCTATCTGATTTGATTCCCCAGGTCTCCTTAACTAAACCTTCCCCTTTACACAACAATTTGTAAATATTGTATTCAGTGAGCTGGACTCAATAAGGTGCAGGTAGAAAACAGGATTATTTTTTAAAATTTATTTATTTAAATTCAAGTTAGTTAACATACAGTGTAGTACTGGTTTCAGGAGTAGAATTTAGTGATTCATCACTTAGATATGACACCCAGTGCTCATCACAAGTGCCCTCCTTAATGCCCATCAACCATTTAGCCCATCCCCCACCCATCTCCCTTCCAGCAACCCTGTTTGTTCTCTGTATTTAAGAGTTTCTTATGGTTTGCCTCCTTGTGTTTATCTTATCGTTCCTTCCCTTCCTCTATGTTCATCTGTTCTGTTTTTTAAATTCCACATATGAGTGAAACCCCAAGATATTTGTCATTTTGTTCTGCATTCAAACATGCTGAACTAATTCTCTCCCTGCATCTACCATAAGTCACAGGAACATCACAAAATTTTCTAGGCTCTTTTGATCACAAACAGTCTCATTCTGGTCCATAACAATTTAAAAAATCTTCCTCTCCTTCTCCCTGCCCCTGAGAGAGTCTTTATCAGATTTAAGCCCAATGCAGGGTTTCTTCTCTACTTCTCTGTCACTTTCTTCTCTACTCCACCTTTGGCTTTTCTAAAGGACACCTCACGAGCCAGGACCTTGAAACAGGGTAATTAGAGATAAACAGAGTCGTGTCATGTGGTTAACAGAGGTGTTTCTCCTTCTGGATATGATGGATGAACAAGTACTGTTTCATTTCAATTCCTTTCTCATTTGGGCAGCACTTTGATAGGTTTTCCAAAGACCTCTCTTAGCATTGCTGACTGCAGTTATCCAGACACAGAACATAGCTCCCCTACAAGGGCAATAGGTGGACATATAACCTACAGGCACCTCTGTCCAGAGAAACTCCCTCTGGTCTGTTCACCCTCATACATTTCAAAGATGGAAGTGAGCATTCAGGACACTGGCAGCAACAGGTCTCCAATCCACTAGCATGCTAGGCACTGGCAATCGTGCGGGATTCAAAGCAGGTATGTGATCCCTCTTAGTCTCCATTTCCAGTGAAAAGTTCCTTTTTTATAGTTTGTTAGTTTTTTTCAATTCACACTTTTATGAAAAATCATCATATGCTCATAAGGCCCATAGGCTATTTTCTTAGTCTAAGATTCTTAATCTAAAGCCATCTCTAATCTTCTCTGCCTGGTCATTCTAATCTATTCCCTACTACTGAGCGAACCTGGACATCCTCTGCTGCCCCAGATTTAATCATTAGTTTCTAAATTCTGGACTTCTTGAATCTCCAGCCTCTACCCCACTTTCCACTCCCAGTCAGGATTCTGTTTTTAATCTTTATTTTCAATGAAACTGTGAATTTGTTTAAATCACACAGAAAAGGAATTAATTGGAGGGATGGTGGAGAGTTCACAGAATCAATTGGAAAGCTAGAGAAGTATATGTGGAAGGAAATTATGAAAGGAAGAAATCCAAGATTACATAATAGGGATGACCTGTTGGGGAGGCCCTCAACATTATCAAACTCTCATCATTATAGCACTGGGCCTTCCAGTCTTCTGTAGCCACAGCAAATGATCTCTCTCCCTGGCCTTTTTTCCTTTGCTTTATTTCCACAAGATTTAAACTGCCAGGCAAAAACACATGCTTAGCCATCACTGACTCAAATGTCTACAACTCAAAAACCATGGGGCAAGGAAAAGTTGCTTAGCATTAGAAATTAGTCAAATGTATTATTTGGGGCACATAATATGATTGTTTTTATAAAATCCCAAGAGGATATATTAAAAGTAACTAGAATTCTGGGAATGCAAGCTGGTGCAGCCACTCTGGAAAACAGTATGGAGGTTCCTCAAAAAACTAAAAATAGAATACCCTACGACCCAGCAACTGCGCTACTAGGCATTTATCCAAGAGATACAGATGTGGTGTTTTGAAGGGACACATGCACCTCCATGTTTATAGCAGCACTATCAACAATAGCCAAAGTATGAAAAGAGCCCAAATGTCCATCAATGGATGAATGGATAAAGAAGATGTGGTATATATATATACAATGGAGTGTTTACTCAGCAACCAAAAAGAATGAAATCCTGCCATTTGCAACTATGTGGATGGAACTGGAGGGTATTATGCTAAGTGAAATTAGTCAGTCAGAGAAAGACAAAAATCATATGACTTCACTCATATGAGGACTTTAAGAGACAAAACAGATGAACATAAGGGAAGGGAAACAAAAATAATATAAAAACAGGGAGGAGGACAAAATAGAAGAGACTCATAAATATGGAGAACAAACTGAGGGTTATGGGAGAGGTTGTGGGAAGGGAGATGGGCTAAATGGGTAATGGGCACTAAGGAATCTACTGAAATCATTGTTACACTATATGCTAATTTAGATGTAAATTAAAAAAAATAAAAAATAAAACAAGTTAATAAAAAATAAAGAAATAAAATAATAGTTAAGTTTTAAAAAATAAATGTTTAGGTACTACAGGTAAAATCTGGCTTGCTTCCTAGCCTCAGGACTGCAAATAATAAGAGGCTTATAAAAGTCCAATCTGATATTACTCATAAAAATTTCTATCAAAGCAAACTTCAGAAGACCATATGGCAAATTAACACACTTGCTGCACCTATGTAAATAATCAGGTCAAATCTAATGAGACAAATCATATTTTGTGACGAAGATAATCTTTCTTTGAGATTGTTTTTGATCAAAGGAAGGTAGAATTGTAATAAAGAAATCAGGCCTGTCTGATAGAAATTTAACTGACTCCCCCCACATCCCCTGAGAAAAACAAGTTTTGTCTCCATTTGCAATTCATTTCACCATTCTTTTACCCTATAAAAATGTTTGCTTTTTTGACTTTTCTTTTGAGTCAGTTATATCTGCTTGGTTTCCTCATATCATGGGAGTAAAATAAAACTTTAACCCATGTTTATTTTTATCTATAGGAAAGTCATTTTTTTACTTTGTTACCTTTTAAAAGTATATTTAACTTTTGAATACCTTTCTAAGGTTAGATCACACAGTTGATATGTTATATGAAGTATGATTTAACAAAAAGGATTTATAAGAAGTGCTTGGCTTGCATTCGCATATAATCTGGGTGACAACTTAAATAGACCTTAAGTATCATTTCAGTTTCATAGTCTATTCCTCATCCATTTTCCACTATGATTCCCTCTAGCAAACAAGTCTAGAGAATCAGAAGCTGTGCAGAGGAATTAAGAAATGACTTCGGCTATCACACGCTAGTAAAACAAGACAAACTTTTCTGGAAGCCATTTCTTGAAAATTTGCCATATGCAATTTATCCCCTAACCAAATCATATTTCACTCTCTTTACTTATGCTTCATTTCTGCTTTTTCTGGTTGTGTATGGATATTTTAAAACTAATGTTTCTTCTCATTAGCTTAGAGAAAATTATTATATTGTCTACTTTAGTTATATGAAACTAAATAAACTCTCATTACACTTTTGGCTTGCAAAACAAGACTTATTATAGTTGTTGGTATTTGGTAAGACTACGTATCTTCTTAGGTCCCTCGGCACGGATTGTATGTATGTTAGTGTGTGTGTGTAAAGGGCTGAAGATTCTTGATCTCATTCCTATCACTGTGGCTATGGATTCCTAGTATGAACTATTCAGAAGACAGGAAAAGACAAGGAAATAAACGGTAGTTGATTCCGTAACCTGAAGTGCAGTTATGAACCCTAGGTCTTCCTATAAAATGTGGATTATTATCGCCTACTTTCATTAAGTCTATTGTTCATCTATTACCCATGTAACCCGACAGTACTAAACTTTACAGATTAAAGTATCTATGTAGTAAAAAAAAAAAAAATTAGGATTCAAGGGATATATCCACAAAGCAACTGGACACAAGACATATACGCAAAAACTCAGTATCCCTCTTATATACAAAAATAAACAAAACTACAATGACAAGGACGTCAATGGCTTAAACAGGAAAAACGAAACATAGAAGAAAACTTATGAAGAAACCTATAAACACTAATTCAGATGCGTAACAGAAGAATTTAATAAAAACATTACTTTGGGGTGGAAAGACTATTTTAAAGTAGCTCTTTTTGGGAGTGTCTGGGTGGCTCAGTTGGTTAAGCATCCAACTCTTGATTTTGGATCTGGTCACAATCTCACAGCTGGTGGGATCAAGCCCCATATCTGGCTCTGCATTGGCAGTGTGGAGCCTGCCTGGGATTCTCTCTCTCTCCCTCTTTCTCTGCTCCTCCCCTGCTCATGCTCCCTCTCTCTCTTTCCCAAAATAAATAAACTTAAAAAAATAAAAGTAAAGTAGCTCTTTTTTACTCTACCTATAATCCAGGATGAATCTGGATTATGAATTGTAACTGTGCCCCTCCTTATTGAACAACAGGAATTTGGTGTGTGAATTTAAATTGGTTAATTTGACTGAACCTATTTATCTTTTATGTGGGGAAGGAGTGGTGTGTGTGTGTGTGTGTGTGTGTGTGTGTGTGTGTGTGTTCTAGAAATGTATTTGAAATTGGCATATAAACAAATAGAGAATTACGGATACTTAGACTAACAAACATACTTGATAGTAAACATAAAGTAATTACACAGAAAAAATAGCTAAGTTCATGAAAGAATTGTGGCATCCATATTTCTACCTAAAGAAATGTTCATATTTTAAATCTGAAATCCCACTAAGGAAAGAATGTTAATTTTTAGCTTATTTTCCAACGTGTCAATCATTAAATATGGCCACTTATTCATGGGCAATTTCCATTGTACCTTCCATCTCATTCAGAAACTATTAGGTTAGATTATTCTTAGTTTTTTGTGCCCTTTTGTTCTGCTATTGGGGGTTTGGGCAGATAAGAATCGATGGGATCTAAGAACATTAAATTCTTAGTTGAAGAACCTCCCATCTAATTATCAGGTTATACTCCAGACACAATGCCATTACTGATGGAGACTTGATGAGGGTTGGGAATTAGAGCAAAAAATAAATAAAGTTAAGAACAATTAGGGAATTATTGCAAATTGCTGGAACATACAGAGTATACAGCGGATGTCTAGACCAAGACTTGTTTTTTACTCCCCTGCCCCTCACAGCTTCCCTTCACCAACTCCTGTGATTGAAAAATATCAGAATGTCAAAAGTCCCTTGTAACCATACGGAACCCTGAAGCGCTGCCTCATATCACTGTTATTGCTCTCAAGTGTTTCTGCTAGATCTCCAAATCCCCACACACTGTCTGCTTGGTGTAGAGCCACTGGGGGAGGCTAACTAACCTTGCTGCACTCCAGTTTGTCCCATTCCTCATTTCAGAATAAAGTCAATGTGCTCTCACTATTCATTTTTTTATCTTGATGAAGTGACATGTGGATTTGTTTACAGAAAAAAAAATGAAAACAAAACAGAGACAAATAAATAAAATGGGAGTGTTATTCACCTAAACATCTTCTTGCAGATACAGATAGACTCAAGTGAATCTATTGGTTAGTTAAGTCCTTGCTGGTAATATCCCTTGACTGAAAAGATAATTCTTTCATAACTAAGAATATTTAAGCTCCCTTTGTTTGGAGACAGAATATAATGTAAAATGTAAATATAATGTAAAAATGTACCAGAACCAAGTCCCCTTTTTCATGGTGATCTAAGTAGTCCCTGATATAGATAAGATGTCTCTCCCACCCACCCATCCATTCAGAAAGACAAGGCATTCATTCACTCATTCAACAAACATTTACTGGACAGGTACTAGGGCCAAACACTGCAAACTCAGTCTTGATCAAAAAAGACAAAAATTCATATCCATGGACTTGTACACTCCCGTGGGGAGAGACAGACAATAAACAAAATCAACAGATAAGCCATTCTCTGGCTCTACATTAGCGTACTTCAACCACAGTGTTCCTTGAGGCCACAAAGTTTATGGTGTCTACTGACTTTGGGCTGGTTGGGATCTTGTTTCTAATAATTTTCTCTGCTACTTTTCCTTCTTGCTGGTCATCTCTGCTCCAAGCGTTTTTCTTTGCTACTACATCCAATTCCAGAAATGTCTGTGATTTAATGAGTTTCTGCTAAAAACAGTACTACCCCCAGCAAGGCCCATTAAATACACAGAGGTGCAGTGACTGGAAAAGAACCATTGTTTATTATATTTCAAGAAGAAATAAGCCGGGGATGTACATTATTTATAAAATGTTTATGATGTCATCTAACACTAACATAAATACAGACTGACAAAATATAATAAACACGGCAGCTGTTTCCTCTACCATTTTAGTGTTTGACTCTTATTTCAGAGTTCAGGTTTTCATATTTTCATTCTTCAACCTTTTATGCTACTGACTGGGCTAGTAATATGTTAATTAATCTTCATGCAAGATCTCATTACATAGCCAGTTAAATACAATAAATCATACATTCAAGATGTAAAAAGATAACACATATTTTTGAAACAACTTTGTTAGAAATAAAAGTTATAAAACTTATTGGGCTCTGCAAATAAATTTGGTGGGTGTGAATGCTCTAAGTCTGAACTCAAAAAGCTAAATTTCTAATTTGGTTTTCTTTGAAGTAATGGAGCTTCTGTCTATTTTAACACCTCTAGTGTTAAGATAAGTCTTTGTAGATTCAGAGATTAAGTAAACATTGATTTGGAAGTATTTGTACTTCATCTTTTTGATAAGTGTGTTTTAAGAACAATAAAGAGGGGCACCTGAGTGGCTCAGTCGGTTAAGCGTCCAACTTCAGCTCAGGTTATGATCTCACGGTTCGTGAGTCTGAGTCCCACATCAGGCTCTGTGCTGACAGCTCAGAGCCTGGAGCCTGTTTTGGATTCTGTGTCTCCCTCTCTCTCTGTCCCTCCCCCACTAACGCTCTGTCTCTCTCTGTTTCTCAAAAATAAATAAATGTAAAAAAAAAAATGAGATTTATTTGTCACGTAGGAGTGAAAATATTACGAATGCCCTTACTGCTTTGGTATTTCATTAAAGACAGTGTATCTATTGCAGATGAAGCCTGAAAAGAGAAGGAATGGACAAAGTCTATTGAGCAACAGATAGTAGGGCAGGGAGGGGAGCAGAAGAGACATGACACATCCTCCCTTTATCTTTTCCTAATAGACGAGGTATTTAGGAAAATCAAAATAGCCATATATGTAAGAGACTGTCTATTTAAAAAAAAATCATTGATGGCACTCCTGGGTGGCTGAGTTGGTTAAGCGTTGGCTTGGGCTCAGGTCATGATCTCATAGTTTGTGAGTTCAAGCTCCACCTCAGGCTCTGTGCTGCCAGCGTGGAGTCTGTTTCAGATCCTCTGTCTCCCTCTCTCTCTGCATCTCCCCTGCACTCTCTCTTTCAAAAATAAATAAACATTTAAAAAAGAAATAAAAAATTCATTGATTATGGTATTTTTAATAGTTCTATTGTGAAGGGCAATCATTTTTCAGATTATAATTCTGTACTAAGAACTCTGCTTTAGTGAAAATATGGGCTTGTCATAACATGTTAATTATAAATTTATCCTGACTATAAAATTAAACATGTTATTGATTTATGATAGAGAAGGTGTTAATAATGACCAATAAACTATTTAGGAGTCGGAAATGGGACAGTAAATGTCATTGTAAAGAATAAATTTGTGCAAACTTATCTCTCTTTTCTGGGACACTAACCTTCAAAACACAGTAAGAGGTGATGTAAGTCGGCACTACCCACTGTGCTGCCCATGACCATTAACTACAGGTCCACAACAGGATAGGGGAGGAGCTGAGAGGATGGTTTTCTAAACTTTTATAGTTATTTGGTAGAGTAAGATTCTATCTGTTTAATCTAATGAGAACTATGGACCCATATTATTTATTTTGCATATTTCATTTTTCTACTAATTTATTTTACAAAAGTATCTCTCTGAAGTATACAGAAATCAAAAATAAAGAAAAAGAAGAAAAAGGACATGCCTTCACCAAACTTAGAAAACAAACAGAAAAACACCAATCAAACAAAAAGAATAGGTGTGGGGAAACAGAGGTTGGGCTTTGTTTTCTTTTACTTGCAAAGGGAATTTTTTGGACAAAAATTCTATCACAGATGTTAAGACAACTTTTTGGAGGATTTTTTTTTAATTTGTTTCCTCCTCTCCAGTCCCCGTTTTCCTTCATTGTTGGTAACTCACTCTAGCATTGATTTGATTGGGTCAAATATATTGCTTTCATAAGCTTCGACAAGGCACACTTTTTTCCATTTTATTTTAATTTGTCAATAACCTCAACAACTGTCCTTTAATTTTTTCACATATGCACATACTTCTAATAGAAGTTTAGGACTTAACCAGAGTCAGTTTGAGATCCTTGGTGTTACAGTAGGTAATTGGTTGCTTATCTCTCTTTTTCACTCCTGCCATAGATTTATCCATACTCAGTGAGTGTCAGTGGCAAAATGTGGCTGGTCTTTGTCAAGCTTTCTTTTCATAGGCTCTTGGTGGCTTAGAATTGGAACTAATGGAAAAATTCTTACAATCAAGAGACTATACTCCCACCACTATCACATCAGCTTAGCGACAGAAGCAAACAGTCATGTATGTTTAGTTTTTCCCTCTTCTCCAGCTTGTGTATTACCACAGCTGTCTGTACACGATAAGTATATTGAGGGAGCAAAGAAAAACAACAAATAAGGAAGGCTAAATATTTTCAACCCCATGAAATAATCAAGTTCTTTACCTACTGAGCAAATTCCTGTTGTAGAAAGCACAAGTGAAAGTTAAAGTCTGAAGGACAACTAAGAAAAACACCCTGAGAGAGCAGATCCTAATATGTGAAAATTCGGTGAGAAAAAATCTACCTATCATTTTTTCCGCACCCTGCTTTAAAAAAGCTATTGATTGGTTTTATTCCTTTTATTTTGTTTTATAACCTGTTTTTGTTTTTTATTTTTATGTATTTTTTCAAGTTTTTATTTCAATTCCAGCCAGTTAACATACAGTGTTATATTAGTTTCAAGTGTACAATATAGGGATTCAACAATTCCATACATCACTCAGTGCTTATCATGACAAGTACACTCCTTAATCCCATCATTTATTTCTCCCATCCCCCCAGCAACCTCCTCTCTGGTAACCATCAGTTTGTTCTCTATAGTTAAGGGTCTGTTTCTTGCTTTGTCTCTCTCTCTCTCTCTCTCTCTCTCTCTCTCTCTCTCTCTCTCTGTTTTTCCCCCCTTTGCCTGTTTGGTTTCTTAAATCATTGGCTTTACTCTTGAGCAGAGATAAAATTACAGGAGCTTTCAAAAGGCAATTCTTTAGTATTGGCAATAAAGAAGACTGAACTGCTGATACTTGCAACAACATGGACGAATCTCAGAAACATTATGCAGAGTGAAAGAAGCCAGACACAAAAGAGGGTACACAGATTGGATTCACTTATATGAACTTCTACCAGAAAAACAAAACTTATCTTAATAGTAAAAAACCAGCATGAGGATTACATCCTGAGTGTGAGGGGTAGAAGTGCTGACTTACCACAGAATTTTCTGGAGTCCTTATAATATTTAGTATCTTGATAGGAGTTTGGATCACACCTGTGTATGCATTTGTCAAACCTCATCAAATGGTACACTTGAGATATATGCATTTTTCTATATGAAAATGTTATATATGTATGTATATTAAAAATAGCAACATAACAAGTATAGAACCCATTGATTATATGCATTAATTAAGTTAGAATTAAGTGTACAAATGTCTATAACTCCTTTTGAAATTCCATTTAAAAACAGAGACAGGTAGGTAGAGATTAGGGTAGATGGACAGATATGCAAATATCCATAGATAAGCAAATATAGAAAAATATTAATTGTAGAATCTTAATCTACATGAGGACTATGGGTGTTCACCACACAATCCTTTCAACCTTTCTGTATGTTTGAAATTTTCTCATAATAAAAGTTTTATTGGGAGAAAAGCAATTTTGGCCTCTCTGAGCCTGAATGAATCTCCCCAAGACTCTGTCAAGTGCTTTGAAATGGTCCTCATTAAGTACTACAAGATCATTTTCCAGTATCTTTCACTTGAAATGAAAACTCAGATGGGATGCAAAAAAATACTGAGAAGAAGAAACCCCATGATTCATATACCTGGTACTAGCAGTATTTCATTTAATTCTTGAAAGAACTTCTTAAATTCAGTATTGTTTTGAGTGCCAAGATCATGTTTTTTAGTAACAACACCCTCTTAAGTTCCATGGTCACTTAAAAGAAAACAGAAATTAATGTTTCACACAATGCTATAGATTTTATTGATGTCTTGATGCCTTTAGGGGTAATGGGGGAAATTTTTTTTTTTTAATTCTAAAGCTCGCAAATAAACATTCTGATGAATCATTTAAAAAGAGAAAAAATACCTTTCTCCTACCATTCTCATAAGAATGCAATCCCTTCTCTTTGACAGGGAATACCTTAGAAGACCCTTTTCTGTCTTCTGGTGAGCCTCAGCAATGTATGGCATTTAAGTCAATATCTTGGTGCTTGATATCACAGTCAAGCCAAATATTAATCTTTAAGATACAAGAATTACAATCGTACAATGTCTTTCCTCTGTTTATACCTCAGACCCTGGAGAAGTGCAAGTGCAACTAGCTCCAAGCAAAGGAGCAAAACGAATGGAAGGAATGATGTTCCATGAAAAACAACAATTTGGTTTGGGAGATAAAATGTTGGCTTAAGCTCATAAAAACGGGGTAGAGAACAGATTCTGAAGTTCATAGCTCTCCAAGTTGGGTATCTAGAAAGGCATGCAGTCTTCCAACTTAAGCCCATAAATAGCTATCATACAGAAATTTACAAAGAAATCACAGTTTAGAAAACATTCTTAGAACCACACAGCTAGCATAGGGAACCGAAGCTCAAACATTGAATGGTTTTCCTCTGCACCAAGTTATGATTTATACCATGTGAACTGGTTTACTAGATCAGGATCCAGATACGTTGCTAAAAACTAAGCACTGAGGACAATAGCAGCTCTCATCTGAAAAGAGAACAATATTGGCATGTGAAACCCTACCAGGAGATGGTAGGACTGGATGGAGTGTCAGGAGAGTCAAGAACACAGAAAGAAAACATCAGACAAGGTGTAAAGACCGTAAAAAGGAAAAGACAAAGTAAACTTCATCCATTTCCCAGTTACACATTATTCTAACTGGTTATTTCCATAGCAGAGATAGGATCAACATTAACCACAGTTTGTCCAGCACAGTTCTGGTTTATTCCTTTGGTCCTCTGGATTATAAATTTCATGGATACCCTAATTAGAAAGCAGAGATTTATACTGACAAGTGATTCATTAGAAAAAAAAAGAGGGGGGCTTATGAGAAGGGGCCTTTTTAAGTCAAATGTAATTGTAATTAAACTGTAGCCCATAGTATTTTGTGTAGCTATCTTTTTAGTAACCCTGCTGTTGACTCATTGGCTTATTACTTCTTAGAGAATCAATCCAATCAGGATGATGTTTTATGGGGAAGCTTTGAGCTCACAAAAATTTTGTTCTTCTTTCAAAAAGTGGTCTCTCTGGTCTAGGCATATGGCCCAGATTCTCAGGTAATTTTTCCCCAACTATCACACTTTCATTATTATATAATGTCTATTTCATGTTCAATATGAATTTTTATTTATGCTTTCAAATATCATATGAAATCTGCTTAAAGAATAGGAAACCATCATCTCTGGTTCTTAAATTTCAGTCCTCAATTTACCTTGTACTTATCGCTTATTTTAGTTATGTGGTGAAATAAATACAATGATTTAAAGATGAAATAGACTGAAGAAAATCTCATTTAACTTCCTGCAAAACCAAGATAAAGGTTCTAAGTTTGTTGAGCTATTACATAGTGACAATTTATTACAAGCCATTTATACTTTGTCAAACTGCTACAAAGATGTGTGTTATCTGCATCATGCAAACGGACTGCCTTGGTAGAGTTCAAAATAAATTGATTGTGCAAGCCATGTCACTGATAAGACTGATAGAGGAAGGGAATGTGGGTGTGCATCCCCCTAAAGGATCTTTGTAAGAATTGGAGCCTCTCTTGCATACATCACAGCATTAACTAACTATATAACCTTGGACATATCATCACAAGCCTCTAGATGTCAGTTTCCTCGTTTGCATAATTAAGATGTTAGGTTTGAGACCTTTTCCAGCTTGGGTGCCTGGATGGCACAGCCAGTTGAGCATCTGACTTTGGCTCAGGTCATGATCTCACCACTCATGGTTTCAAACCCCATGTCGGGCTTTGCATCGACAGCGTGGAGCCTGCTTCAGATTCTATGTCTCCCTCTCTCTCCGCCTCTCCCTTGCTGGCACTCTCTCACTCTCAAAAATAAATAAACACTTGTAAAAATTTTTTAAAGACCTTCCCACCTGTGAAACAATGTAATATTTGGATCACAATTTGAAAAAAAAATCATTCACATGTCTTATGCCTTTTGAATCTTGAACAAAATATATATATAACTTAAGGACACACTGAATGCTTAGTGTGCATCAAACATTGTGCCCGTACTTTCCTTATGGTGTAGCATTTGATATTTAAACTAATCCTGTGAAGAAGCTGAGGAGGGATCACATACCTGAGGGTAAGATACTAAAGCAAAAAATAGAACAAATATTTACAAAATCACCCAACACCATAGAATTAGGAAGTGGCGGCACCAAGCATCAAGGCCAGGCCTCTTAATTCCAAACCCAATGTTACTAATCAAAAGCATATCCTGCTTCCTTTCCCTCTAATTCCGATGCGGGCATGTGGAGTTGGCACTCTGAAGAAAAGCTATCTGTTGCTCTGACAGTAAGTAACTAAATAAATTCTGACAAGACTTTTCCCGGGACCACGGTTTCCTCATTTTTAAGTGACAGACTCAGTAAGATGGCTTCCAAGACCTAACCTTCTGTGGCGATTATTTGACTGCATACCATGTCTAATCTCAAGTCCTTTTCTGATGCCAATAAAAACATGACTTAAGTTACATAATTCACCTCACTATTGCAATGACCTGAGCAAACAAGTGGTGGTAGTTCAAAACTGGTTTTTTTATAGTGAAGATGGAGAAGAGCAAAGAAATTTGAAAGACATTTTGGAAAAACAAGGTCTACAGACTTCAGTTACAGACTGGCCATAAAGCATGAGAGAAATTGGAGGAGGAAGGACCCTTTGATTTCTGGCTTTTATAAAAGGCTGATGCCATGTGATTCACAGTTGGCCAAGAGCGTTTGATAAAGGGACAAGAGTATTTAGTATAGATCTAATTTTCAATTTCATAGTTAAACATTTGCATCTGACATAAGATTTGCTGCTGGTCCTTCCCAGTGAGAGAACAGCAGGCCTTGTGGGAAAATATATTTGCACAATAATCTGAAGGAGTAGAGCAGTAAGGGCACCTATGAAATAGGAAAGAAAAAGTCTTAGTCCTTTCTCATCATTCTATAAATATGCTTATATAGATAGATATAGATCACATTTATATTTCAAAGATCCACAATCAGAGCCCTATGCACATGGTTCCTGTGTTCAGTCTAGATTCTCTCTACAGCACAGCCATCCTTACGTGCTGAGTATGTTTTTGGGGTTTGGCATAGACTCACTCCCAGGCTGACATGAAAAAAACGGAACTAAAATTTCACTGATGATAGGCGCTTATTGGTGCTTTTCTTCTCTTTCACAGAGCTCAGTCTAAATGTTTCAGATTTTAGGTCATAATCTTAAATCTATTTTCATGGGATTATGTTCTCTTGAGGAATATGCAAGAGGAATAAGATGATTGTCCCTCTAGGACTCAAAAACAGGAAAAAAAAAAACCCTCATAATAAATAATACTGGCAAAAGCCTTCTCTATTTCAAAATTTCTCCATAAAATCCCCCATGAACATTTTTCTTCAAATCCATTCTCTTACTACATCCTTTATTTGGGCCAGGCATAATATGATAATTAATATTCAAACTTGGCAGCTGCTTAGGAAGGAAGGAGGATTTCACTCTGTAATTCTACAGCTGTTATAATTGCTGCTACAGCAGTTCACTATTCCTGATTTTCAGCAAAATAAAGATTCAATACATAGATCATTGTCTCTTAGTTCTCAAATGTCATTTTTGATGGTGTCTAGAGAATATTTTTGAATTATACTTTTTAGAAGTTGCTAACAGGCAGAACCTAGTGGTTTATGATTCTCTTCTCTATAATAGCCAAGGGAGCATTAA
Organism: Panthera uncia; assembly: GCF_023721935.1. Classification (NCBI taxonomy): domain Eukaryota; kingdom Metazoa; phylum Chordata; class Mammalia; order Carnivora; family Felidae; genus Panthera; species Panthera uncia. The sequence goes on along the minus strand of NC_064816.1, from coordinate 88,478,458 downwards.
TACCAGTAGTAGGAAACAGCACATAATGTTAACACACACAGTGTCATTGATATAGATACATTTTCCAAGTGTATATAATTTATATCATCTTTATTTATTGCAATATTCATGTATACTTTTATTATTAATCTTTATGACTTAATATATTAAGATCAATATATTTATTTATAAATATGAATTTATTATAAAAATGAAAATTATATCATTATAGTTTAAGCTAAAAGATGAGTTTTTTCCAAAGATGTACTAAAATAAACTTATACCTATTTCTGGTAGACTGCTTTTAAAGATGACTCTCAATGATCCCCACTGCCTGATGTTCATGCCCTTGTACAAGCCTCTCCTCTTGAGTATGGATTTGACCTAGAGACTTGCTCCTAATGAACAGAATACAGCAAAAGTGATATGATGTCACTTCCATGACACCCTGGCAGCACCTTGACCAGCACAATTAACTCTTAACCTTTAGAGGTGGGACCCATGCATTAGTATTTATTTTTAAGGTCTCTTGGTAATTCTACTTGCAGCCAAAGTTGAGAAACACTACCAGAAATTTAGGACTGTGCCAAGGAAGGGCCCTTGAACCTTCTCTTTTCTCTAGTAACCATTATTCCTTTAGTGATCTCACCAAAGAGTTTCACTGCTCTAAATACTATGCAGGCACCTAAGACTCATTATCTAGATATCTGTATTTCCAGCATGGATTTCTCCTTGAAATCCAGACCTCTATAGCCAACTACCAACTCAATTGCATACTATTCCAAATAAGCATTTTAAAACTGTGCTCTTGACCTTACCCCCCAATTTTTTCCTCCATTAACTTCCCCTCAGTAATTGACAATCCCACCCTTCAAATACTTGAGGAAGGAAATGTGTATCTCACATATACTCAGCAAATCTGTAGGTTCTATTTTGAAAATATATCCAGAATTCAACCTTCTCCTGATTCTGCGGCTTCAGGTTCCCCTAGGGATTCTTGGATCTCTCCCATAATCCCCCCTCCCAAAACTTAAATGTGAAGACTATAATCCAGCAATTCTACTCATAAGTGTCTACCCTAAAAACATACCTGTGTATGTGTACATATACTTACAAACATGTTTAGTGCAGCTTTGTTAACAGTGAAACATTTAAAGTAAAACTGGTGCATTTATTCTTGGGGGGAAAAAGGAGAGGTGCCTGGGTGGCTTAGTCAGTTGCGTGTCTGACTTCAGCACAGGTCATGATCTCAGAATTCATGAGTTCGAACCCCACATCCAGCTGTGTGCTGACAGCTCAGAGCCTGGAGCCTGCCTTGGATTCTATGTCTCCCTCTCTCTGCCCCTCCCCCACTCGTTCTCGCTCGTTCTCTCTCTCTCTCTCTCTCTCTCTCTCTTTCTCTCTCTCTCTCTCCCTCTCTCTCTCTCTCTCTCAGTCTCTGTCTCTTAAGCTACTACTACCCGGGTCCAAGCTGCTGTTATATATCACCTGATACATAGCAAAAGCCTCTTAAGTGCCCCATTGCTTCCTTTCTTTCTCTTTACACTCTATGATCCACACTGCAACCAGAGCAATCCTTTTAAAATATGTTAAATCATTTCACTCGTGAGATCAATGGTTCCTACTCTCACTAAGAATAAAACTCAAAATCATTACAGTGATGTAAAAGAACTTACAAGATCTACTTTTCCCAACCATGACCTCCCGGTCTTCATCTTCTAGAACATAAGTCCAGCCACCCTGGCCAACTTGGCATTTACCACACACTCCAGGTTTACTGCCACCTCATGGCCTTTGCTATGATCATACTGCCTGAAACATCCTTCAGAAATCTATGTGTGCATTTCCTTATTGTATTCTTCTTCTTTATTTTTTTTAAGTTTATTTTGAGAGAGAGAGAGAGAGAGAGAAGGGGTTGGGGAGGGGCAGAGAGAGAAAGAGAGAGAATCCCAAGCACGCTCTGCCCTGTTAGCATGAAACCCAATGTGGGGCTCAAACTCACGAACCATGAGATCATGACCATGAAACCAAGAGGTGGATGCTTAACCGACTGGGCCACCCAGGAACCCCTCCTTATTGTTTTCTAATCTCTGCTTAAATGCCACCTTCTTAGTGAAGCCTTTCCAGACCCTCTTTAAAACTGCAAACCCCCTCCATATCACCCTTTCTTATTTACTTTTTCTTTATAGTCCTTATCACTATTTAAACATGTATACACACATACAAACACAAACAGATATGTATGTATATATACACACTGTTGGGAAGGAATAATTTTTTCTTCTATTCTTGAGGTTCTTTTGGCTGGTCTAAAAATCAAACTGACACAAAACAGGTTAACCTGAAAAAATTACACTTAGTTGTATACATATGGGGAATCCACATAAACACAAGAGATGCCAAAGACAGGCAAGATGAGGTATGTATGTTATTCTGGACATACATAAGAGGTGGAGTCTGGGGTTTCAAAGACAAAGAAGAAAATTCATAGGAAGATGAAAGAGTAAACGTTTGCTAAAGGAATATTTGTTGGGCCATCCAGAAACAATAGGACATAGGACTTTGATCAAACAGGCCTTGCTAGTTTCCTTCCTATCTATCATATCTGTTCATATTATACTGTAGTTATCTATGGTGATAGCTCCCACCTTGGAGAAGTTCCTCTGTCTAAATACTTCTGGGCAGTTAGGTGAGAAGGCAAAAAAATAAAAAAATTAAAAAAATAAAGAAAAAGGAAAGGAAAGGAAAGGAAAGGAAAAAAAAAATTCTTGAGTCTTCTTTTATTTAAAAATAATCAGCCTAAAATAATCCACAAGCCAAAGAGGCATATTTTGGGATGGCAAATTTTGCTCTCCTATAACATACATACAAACATACACATCAATATTATTGTCTGCCTCTGTCCATAAGAATGTAGAAATCCAGAAGAGATTTCTGCCTGCTTTGTTCACTGTCAGTTTGGTTCACAAGAATAGTGTTTGGCACACAGTAAGCACTTTATTAATAATATTTGCTGTATTATTAGTGACAAATCTTGTTTGCTTCGGGAAAAAAAATGTGATAAACAAAATTTTACTATTTCCTAATGAATGGCAACTACATAAACTTGGGGGGAAAGGTATTTTACAACTTAGAGATAGATTTTATTACATTTTACTTAGAACCATTCATGAATTTTTAATAAGTCTTTCCTTTGAGACTGTGGCCATAAACTGTGGGACAACTTTCCATTCTCGTGGATGTACTATATTATATTCCTCCGCCACAGATTACATTGCTAGGGCCATCCATGGAGCCAGGCATTAAAATAAATCTATATAAATGTTTAATTACAGCCAGCTTCCCATTCCTGTCTTGTGAAGTACAAGTTTTTGTACAGTGAAGAAAAATGACAACAGCCACACACTTTATTATTAATCACCATTGATTCTTTTAGGTTCCTGACTTGTCAGTAACATCGTTTTTCAACCTGATATGGTTGTACTCCAAGTAACTAAGCCATCACCTTAAAACCCAGTTATTTTTCAAGGTTATAATCTTTTAAAAATTTTTTTAATGTTATTTATTTTTGAGCGAGAGAGAGAGAGAGAGAGAGAGAGCAGGGGAGGGGCAGAGAGAGAGGGAGATACAGAATCCAAAGCAGGGTCCAGGCTCTGAGCTGTCAGCACAGAGCCCAACTCAGAGCCTGAACCCACGAACCATGAGATCATGACCTAAACCGAAGTCAGAAGCTTAACCGACTGAGCCACCTAGGCACCCCAAGGTTATAATCTTTAAAAATTAACTATTTAAAATTCTGCCAAGCTATCCACTAAGTCAAGAGGATATGTTTCTTATTCATTTAAATGTTATTTCTTACTCTGTAATGTTTAATAAGGACATAAGTCCTTTTTTGTCTGAAAAGCCAATTTTGTGATAGAATGTTGTTGTCAAAAATCCATTTCAACACATAGTTAAGTGGTGGTTTGCACTGATAGATTAAAGTTTTCCAAGATAAATTATTCTGAATAAAAGAGGTTGACAGAATGATTGCATCTTTGCAAAGAGACAAAGAGAACTCATTTATAATATAATGATTACAATTTAGGTAATGCTTAATATATGCCAGGAACTTCATACAGATTTACTCATAAAACCCATGCAATATCTGGAGATGAATCGTATTATCCCACCTTCTAATAACAAAAAACAAGGCTTGCCAAGATCATATATCCTATATGATATCAAGGTTTCAACAAGTTTTCTTTCCAAAACTGCTTTCCCTTAGTCACTATGTTAATTTCATTGCCAAATTCAACAAATAATTCAAAAACAGCTAAGGAGAGACTTGGTTACTCAAACTAAAATGTATGACTGTATTGTTATTAGAATGATTTACACCAAAAAGTTCCCCACTAATTAAAATATTTTGAGTCTCTATATAATTGAAGGTGCCACAATCTAAGCAAATCAGCAATGAACTTGGGCACCATTTCAAATCAACTACTTTGGTACCATGCAAAAGGCAGAGGCTCTCCATTTGTGGTGACAATGTCCTCACCACAGCTTTCAAATCCTAGATATGATTTTTAACAGACAGAATTCTGATGCCACTTCCTGCTAGTATCTTCCTTGGTCCTTCTCTCACCTATTTCTGTCTCACTTAAACATTTATGAGGCCGGAGTCAGCTGTAGTAGCAACGAAGAATTGGAGTTTTGAAAGCACATCTGAAGTGGGGCTAATTTTTCCCATCACGTGTTTATCAATTAGGAGTAATAGAAAGAGGCAGGTGGGTACTTGGTTCGGCACTACAAATCTCACCTGCAAGTAGGTCCATAAATTAAAGACCCAGTTCTTACTAACAATGCAGGTTTGTGAAAGTAAAAATTTACACTGGTGGAGAAAAACAACAACAACAACAAAAAGAAAACCTCCTTCTAAAGGATTTCTATTAACCACAGAGATTTGTGTAGGATTGTCACTGAGCTCTAGGGGGCTTTCCCAAAGACTGCCAAGGTCTCAAAAGAGGAAGCCAGGTTCAAAACAGAAAGAAATGTGACCTGTTCAAAAGATTGGACCCCATGGCAGTGGCCAAGAATCCAGTTTTCTGATAGTGTTCAAAGAAGCATAGTGTCTCTAACCAAATGTATGGGTGCAAGATGAAGGGTCCCAAGAAGGTTTAGCTGGCTCGTCTCATGAGTTCTATAGAACAGAGTTCTTCCCCATCATATAAATTATTACAATCTATTAACAACAACAACACTAAGAAATTACTATGTATTGCCAGATATTGGACTACATGAATTATCTCATTAGAGGGGTCAAAACAGAGCTCTGAGAGAAGTATGGATAATATCCCATTTTCAGATAACAAAACCAAAAGAGCTTGTCTAAGTTTATGGAGCAAGAAAGTTATAGAGGCAGAATTTGAAATGAGGATATCTGACTCCGGAGCTGAGTAATATACTGTATGGTAGCATATTATACTTATTCATCTTCCCATCACTAGATTCACAGCATCTGGCAATGAGTCTAGGAAGGATTCAAGAAAGATCAACTGAACACATAAATGACAGAGGCAATATCCGGACCATAACATGTAAAGTGTCAAGCCTTTATTCCTTTAAATAACTTAACTCCACTAAAGAGCAAGAAAAAAAAAGGCTAAACATATACTAACATACCCAGAGACCACCTCTAAAACAGGGGTTAGCACACTTTTTCCATAAAAGGCTAGACAGTAAATGCTTTAGGCTTTGCAGGCAATACAGATTTCTGTAGCAACCACTCAGTTCTGACATTATAAGAAGCCTATGTATTATACAATACACAAATTAATGAGTGTGGTATGTCATAATAAAACTTTATTTATGGACACTAAAATTTGAATTTCATGTAATTTTCACACGTCATGAAACATTATCCTACTTTTGATATTTTTTCAACCGTTTTACAATGTAAAATGCATCCTCAGTGCGTGGGCCATGTATCCCAAAGCCAGGAAGCAGTCTGGAGTTGGCACACAGGCCATAGCTGGTTGGCCCCTACCTTAAATCACTTTTGCAATCGCCTTACCAATAGAAAGATTTTGAAAGGCAACAGAGATGTGACTCAAAATTAAGTGAGATTCACCCAAATATGCTGTGTTGTTTTGGGGTCTTTTGGGGAAGAAATGACTGACATACAGAAAGTAGAGCCATTTAAACATTGGAGTTGTGCAGATGAACAAGTCAAAGAACAATGAAGTAGTAAAAGTGAGAGGAAGAATTCTGGTCTCCAGTTAACTAGCAGGAATTATGTCATTTATAAGATAATGAGAGAGGGGTGCCTGGGTGGCTCAGTCGGTTGAGCGTCCGACTTTGGCTCAGGTCATGGTCTCATGGTTCATGGGTTTGAGCCGCGCGTCGGGCTCTGTGCTAACAGCTCAGAGCCTGGAGCCTGCTTCAGATTCTATGTCTCCCTCTCTCTCTGCCCCTCCCCTGCTCATACTCTGTCTCTGTCTCTCAAAAATGAATAAACGTTAAAAAATTAAAAAAAAAAAAGATAATGAGAGAGACAAGAGGACACTTATTTTAGGCACCAGACACATTCAGAAACAGGTCAGAAAGATAACATCGGTTACCTAAGGCCTCACTACATCTCCTTCAGCCAAGATGGCAATTAAATGATCTTTTTTAAGTGAGCGAATTCAAATTCTTCATGCTCGGTCATTAAAATATACCTAAATAGTTAGACTGTACATAAGAAGAGAGAATACAGATCTGGGTGTTCTATTTTTCATCTACACTGGAAGACTGAAGAAGCCTCCATTTCTGTCAAACCAGATTTCCCCCCCGTCCTTTCAAAAGAATTTCTGCAGCCAGCCCAGACAGCTGACTGGGGCCAGAGAAAACCACATAGTCATGCAGGTGGAACAGAGGCAAAACCTTTTATCCTCCTCTGGCCACATCCTTCTCCCTGTCCTCACAGAAACTACAGAGTCCTTCACCTTTCTCAAGTGCTAACCAACCCCCTCTTCTCTCCAGCTCTCCTCTCTGCTGATGACCTTGTTTCTGTGGCACAGAGAATTTGGAGCTGTCAGGAAGAACGGCCTTCAACTTCCTGCCCTCTGAGTGACAAACATCAGGATCTCATCCTCACTCTTCCTTTCAAGTCTCAGAAGCTGAAATGTTTCTTTGCCTTGTTTCAGGCAAGTCCCTCTACCTGTGACCTCCATCCAGCTGCCCCACCCCCATCTCATCTGGCATAAGGACTTTGTTCCATTTCTCTACCCTCTCTTCTGCATTGTCACATGTCCCCTCTTTCACTGCTCTGTCTGCACAGCTTGTAAATACACAGCTCTCTCTCGGGGTGTAAACAAATTCAGGAACCTGGATCCTGTCCACCTGGCATTGGCCTGCAACTCTGCTTGTACCTCATGGAAACTTCATATCCAGTCCTTCAGAACATGCAACTTTCTGTCCACATCCTCACCTCCCATTCACTCACGAGACCCCCCGCAGCCCAGGCTCACCATGGTACTAAAACATCTCTGGCAAATATTCCCAAGACCCTTCCCTCCCCTGAATTAAATGTGTACTTTTATTGCTGTACTAATGGAAAATGTAAACATAATCCTCTATATGTCTAATTCCTAGGTTTAGTTATACTATTTTAAAGTTCTCATTAAATAATTCCAAACTGAAAATAAAGGTTTCATGTGGTCCTCATAAAACCTCTGATAAAACACCAAGCAATGAGAACGCGGTAAATCCATATCCATGTTTTCAAGATAATTTCAGGTCTCAAATGACCCAAATTTGTACCCCACTAGTTTTACCATAAGAGATAGTCAATCACTCATAACACCCGTGCTTTAAACACAAAGCGAACAAAATATATTATTTTCTCCCTTTTTTTGAATTCCTCATTTTTCTGTTTTTTTTCAGTAATGATTATAATTCATTATAAATGCAGAAAGTAAAAGTCTTTCCATACTCTGTCCTCCCCCAAAACATCTATTATTATAATTGCCACTAAGCTGCCTAGACCTCCATCCATAAAGAACATATGTGTATGTATGTATGTGCAATCTGGTCAAAATTCTAATTCTCTTTGGTCTCATTTTACCCAACATCTTCTTAACATCTGACACAACTGATTCCTTCTCTTTTCTGGACACACTCACTTCTCTTATTCAACGAAATTGATTTTATACTTAAAACACCTTCTTTCCTTTAGCCTACTTCTCTTACACACCGAATTCTAACAGATTAGTTCAGGAAGTCATGTTATCTCAGCTGGACAGCTACATTCAACTTCTAACTGGTCTCTCTGCCTCTATTCTTGCCCATCTCTAATATATATTTCATACTGCTACAAACATAATATTTTTCCAATGAAATATGATCATGTCACTTTTCCAGCTGAAGGGCTCCAATGACTTCCTTGGATGAAACTCATACTGCCCAACACAAAATGTAAGACCATACATGATCCGACCCCCATTTAACTTGTCATCCTTAGCATTTACCAAGTCACCTTCTCACACATCATGATTTGGCAAAATGAAACTATAGTTCTTTGAATTTGCTCCTTCTACCTGGATTACCACTATCACATCCTCCCCTATCTCTACAGTCTGCTTAAGAGACAACTCACCTTTGAATACTCGGTTTAAGTAATATCATTCTGATGAATGCTTTCTTTCCCCTAAGCCTTCAGGTAAAACTCAACATGCCTGTTTTATAGTTTCTTGTATTTTTAGAAAAATTTTAAGCCTACCTGCACCTAATGAATTATAAGCTATTTGAAGGAAAAGACTGAGCCTGAGCTGTTGCTATATCCCTAACAAATTTTTTAGGGATACTTTGCTCATTTATGGAGACTATTTACTGAGCATCTATAATGACTTGGATATTATTCTAGACATCTTATATTCATTATCTCATCTAATATTCACAATTACCCCATCTCTACTTTACAGATCAAAAACCAAGGGATGATATAGTCTAAATAACTTAACCAATGTTATGCAGCTAGTAAATGTGGAGCCAGAATTCAAGTATGGCCATGGTAGTGTGGTTTCTTCTCCCACAAAGTAGCTCTGACTTAGCATTTGATACTGTTATTATTTATTCTGTCCTATGTGATTTATCCCCAATTTATGCCCCATCCTCAATAAGAGACAATGGATCCTACTCCCTTCTTTGGGCTTGAGAGAACACTCAATATACAATCAATACAATATAATATACAATATATTGTATAATGTATTATACAATATAAAAAGAAATTTTTACCATATCTGCCTACATAGAAATCAAGAGAGATGAAATTTCCTTTATAAATCCAAGATCGTAGGTTGCCATATTCTAGCTATAATTCCATTGTTCTACATATGTCCTGGTTTGGTTCTAATTTGTCCATTATTATTTTATCAGAAGAGCAGCTAAGTTGCTGGTAGATGAAATATTTCTGTTAAGTTCATGTCATAATTTTGAACACTTTGAAGTTTGGATGTAGAGTAACTGAAGCTACAGAAATCTATCTTTACAAACTTCCTGGTGGTTGACTGATATTTACTAAATACAATTCCTCTAAAATTATATATTATCTCACCACTCTTGCTGTGCCATTAAATCATTCATAAGATTGTCTGTACATGTACAGACCTTGGACCCTAATACTCCAGCATGGACATTGAATGTATTTGTATTTATAGTATCAAAAAAAGGTATAGAAAGTATTTATATTTGCAAATGGGAATTACATAGAGAATTGCTCATTTCTAATAATGTGCAATATCAATGTGCCAAAAGGACACCAATTATTAACTAAGTATAAAATATACTCTGAGGGGCGCCTGGGTGGCTCAGTCAGTTGAGTGTCCGACTTTGGCTCAGTTCATGATCTCGCGGTCTGTGAGTTTGAGCCCCACATCGGGCTCTGTGCTGACAACTCAGAGCCTGGAGCCTGCTTCGGATTCTGTGTCTCCCTCTCTCTCTGCCCCTCCCACGCTCATGCTCTGTCTCTCTCTGTGTCAAAAATGAATAAACATTAAAAAATAAATAAATAAATAAAATATACTCTGAGTTGAGCATTAAAACAATCCACTTTATTCATAAATATAGAGTAAAGTAATTTTCTTTAAAATATAAAATTAAAAGGAAATTAGCAACTGTTCTTTTATTTATAAGAAAGAAGTTAACTGTGTTGTGTGTAAATAAAAAGTTTAAGACATAGTGTAAACACTGCAGTGTAAAGAGGGAAAATGCTACCAGAAGACACAGTGGATCTGATCAGGGCTTACAAAAAAACATAGTTGTTTATATGTAACTTTATTTCTTAGCCTCAGGGGTAACCGTTTCATTCTGGAGAGGCAATATACTTTGCCAGAAAAATCTGTTTTCCATTATTGATCTAAAGGAATCATTAAAAATTCCATATCCTTAAAAAATGTGCTTCCACATTCACTGAATAGTTTCTTATGCACATTTGACTTGTTGCCCAATACATTACACACACAACAATGACTATCACATGCCTACTAAGTATCTGGAATTTCTAAACCAATGCTTCTGTGTATTTCTAATTACTTTACGTCAATTTTTTTTTTCCTTTGATATTGACTGAATGTCGTCTCAACAGAAGACAACACAGTCAAAATGCCCTTGCAGTTAAAGCACTGGGGTCAAAATACCTGCTATGATCAACCACTGTGCAAGGGCTAAAGTCATGATATATTATAAATCTGACCATCCCAGAGCCTTTAGTGTTGTTGGGAGTAGAGAAGTAAGGCATTAGAGAAGTTGGCTGTTACACAAAGCAAGAAGCAATCCAGGTGTTGCTCAAGTCCTCTCAAATCACGAGTCATTAATTTGAGCAAGAAATTCTGAGCTGGAATAAAATAAGTTTGGAATAAAATAATTTTAAAAGCCACAACTACAGTCTTCAAGTGGCCATTTTATAGCAGTCTATTTCATGAGGTTCACTCAGCATCTACCATTAAATAACTCATTTACAGATCAAGAATTTTGGAGAAAGTTTCTTCGTGTATGGTATTTTTAAAAATCTGATGGTTTTAGTGATCTAATATTAAGAAAGCATTTTACATGCTGAGTAGGAAAAGATTCACTTCTCCTAAGTGTTTCTCTTTTTCTTTCAAACTACTACCACACTCACAACGCTTCTGACACCAGATGGGTGGGTTTTGTTCCCCACACAAAGCAGTCTTCTGTGACACCAGCTGGGGGTCCTACAATTCAATTCAGTTTTGACACTAAAAAGAATTAGTGCAAACCCCACGGGGTAAGGGCTCAGTCTCACAAGACTGTCCCACCCCCACTTCAGATACCAAGCCCAAGTAGTATGTTCCCAGCTTACCCACAACTTCTCAAACTTGGTTCCCATGACCCCCTGCTTGGAATTGATTATTTGCTAGAATAGCTCAAAGAACTCAAGGAAACACCTCCATTTACCAGTTCTTTATATAATAAAGAATATGATAAAGGATACAGGTGAACAGCCAGATGAAGAGATACATTGAGGCATTTTAGGATCCCGAGCACAAGAGTTTCTGTCCCTGTGGTGTTGGACTCCACCACCATCCCAGCAGGTAGATGTGTTCACCAACACAAAAGCTCTCCTAACCTCTTACTTTGGGGATTTTTATGGAAGCTTCATCACGTAGGTGTGATCAATCATTAACTCCATTTCCAGCCCCTATGCCCACTCTGGAGAATGGGAGATGGGGTTGAAAATTCCAAGCTTCTAATTATGGCTTGGTCTTTCTGAGGAACAGCTCACATCCAGGAGTCCACCAAAAGTCACCTCATTTGAACAAAAGACACTGCCAGCATCCAGGAAATTCCTAGGGATTTAGGAGCTCTGTGTCAGGAACCAGGGGCAAGGATCATTATATATACATATTTCTCATTATTTCACACATGCCTAAACAAATTATTTTTAGGCCTCAAATCCATCAGCTAACATATATACAATTCATACAAATTCTTAACCACAGCTTCAAAAATAATGTAAAGAATACTTGCTCTGTTCCTAGCACTATGTATGAGCTTTACCTCTAACTGCATCTTTGAAAGCCTCTAAGAACCATATGAATTGATACAAGTACAGCCCCAATTTTACAGATAATGAAACAGTCAAAAGGCATAGAGGTGGTTTAAATTTAAATTTTGAACCCAAGAAACCTGAATCTCATAGCCCATGCTGTTATTCAATATATTATTCTAAGAGCAACCCAACAGCCAAATGAGGAATATATAGAATCAAAGGGTTGTATGATAGATAGATAGATAGATAGATAGATAGATGATAGATAGATAGACAGACATGCCTGCAGACATTTAAATTTATTTATAAATTTCTTTTTTATTGTTTTATTTATTTTTGAGAGAGAGGGTGAGGGGAGACAGAGAGAGACAGAGACAGAGCATGAGCCAGAGAGGGATAGAGAGAGAGGGAGACACAGAATCTGAAGCAGGCTCCGGGCTCTGACCTGTCAGCACAGAGCCCAACACGGGGCTTGAAGTCGTGAACCGTGAGATCACGATCTGAGCCAAAGTCAACCAACTGAGCCACCCAAGTGCCTCTATATATTTTTATCATATATACTCAGTTGCCAAGACCTATCAAATACGAGCTCCATACTTTATGCTTAATAATATACTGAGAAAATATTCAACTTCAGCTTTTCTGAAAAAAAAATCCAAAGGTTTTCTGTTCTATGTATTGTTTGCCTGACTTAAATTATTATTGCAAATGAAAATGTTAGTTACTATATGTAAATCTGTTTATATTAAAATTTAATAAACGCAAAATGCTACATTACAAATATTCATTCAACAAAAGTTCCTTTTAAAATCTTATTTTATTTTTTTTAATTTTTCATAAACCTTTTTTCAGATAGGAAAAAGCAAACCAGATGACCATTAATCACGTTACATTTTGACATTCTATGACAAAAGTGAAAGCTCTTTTTTTTTAATCTAGTACTCTGTTGAAAGAAAAAATAAAAGAAACTAGTCTCCCACCATATTAAATATTAGACAATTATAATAACCAATATTAGAAGCTATCTGATAGTTGTCAAAAATTAGCAATAAACATGAATTTTAGCTGGCTCTTGCCATGCCTGAAACTTATTTAAGAACCTACCAGAACAAATGAAATTTTGTTCTATTTCTTAAGGCCCTGTTTCAAAAACCTGTTGCCTCTGCTGACATTAACAATAGCCCTTCGAAACCTCATAGCCATCATCTAAAACAGCAACTCTCAGAGTGTGCTCTTATGACCCCCCAAGACCCTGTCTGGGGGTCGGAGAGCTCAAAACTATTTTCAAAATAATACTAAGATATTATTTGTATTTTTCACTCCCATTCTCTTCCAATTATACAATGCAGTTTCCCAGAGGGCTACATAATGCGTACTACCATGACAAACTAGTGCAGAAGGTAATGTGAGAATTCAGTGATCTTCTATTAGTCGGAGATATTAAGGAGAGCTGCAAAAATCTAAAACAATACCCCCATTATGACTATTTTTTTTGAAAACTATAGTTCTTTTAAATAAATATGTCATTTGACATTAACAAGCAATGAAGGTATTATTTTGAAATGAACATATAAATTTTGAATACATATAAATCTGTATTAACTTTTCTCAGTTTCAATTACCAACACAGAAAATATAGATAGATATAAACAAAAGCTCTTTGAAGTCCTCAATAATTGTTAAAGGGGATTTTGAGAACCACTGATCTAAAGCACTCATTATTTGTCCATTCCTTACTCTTTCTGTGCTTAGCTTATTGACTATTATCATCCTTGATGTGTTGTTCCATTTTTGGTTGTCTGTTACCTTACAAAATCTAAGACAGTACAAAGTCTTCTGATTCCTACTTTTGAACAGACAAATTAGTCTCAGTCAATGATTCCATCTGAGGGTATGATACATCAGATGGTGCTATTCCAAAGACAGACTTGACAGAATCTGTTCTGAACAACACGATGCTTTATCTGGAATATGCCATGCCATTATGGAAGTCTGGGAACTTATTGTTAAAGAAAAATTTGTTAAACTTTATTGTTAAACTTCTTGATGTCTGGGAATTTTCATGTTGGTATTATGTAAGATGATGAATTATATTCAAAGCATTTAGACCCTCAACATATCAGACTCCATACTGGGCCTTCCACAGGTTCAATACTGATAAGGGCCAGCCCAGACCATCCATATGCCTGACTTGGAGCCTGGCCTGAGTGGCTCAGAACAGAGGAAAAGGAATTCCTCTCAGCAGCTTTGAACACTTTTTGCCAGTCGCTCCATTTCGAAACATTCTCTCCCTTTATGATTACCCCACCATATCCCTCTGGTTCTACTCCTATCTCTAATTATAATTGTCCATTCCCTAAACAAAGGTCTTTCACAGTGATTTCTCCTCAGCCTTTTTTACTAATCATCCCATAGGATGAGAACTTCCATACCAAAGTGTGCAGATATCAGCCCTATCCAAATGACCTTCAAATCACAAGTCTAACCTTGACTTTGCTCATGACTACAAGACCTCAATTCCTAATGGACTATTAAATGGGTGTTTTGCTAGCTTCTCTCATAACCTACAAAATCAAACTCACTATTTTCCCCAACAAACAAAAAACACTTAAAATTGCTCCTCTCCTTCTATTTTACTCATTCTCAGCTATAGGAGATTTTTCTAAGGGACATTTGCCAACATCTGGAGACATTTTTGGGTTGTCACAACTGGGGAAGGGGGTGTTACTTGCATCAGGTGAGTAGGACTGCTGACGTTACTAAGTATCCTACAGTACACAGGACAGCACCCACAAAAAGGAATCATCTGGCCCAATGTTAACATTGCTTAAGTTGAGACATACTGCTCTATTCCTATCATTCATCCATCGTCCGTCAAGCCAAGCAAGTGATCCATGGCTCTGGCACAGATGTGGATCCCAGGAGCCTTCACAGCTGGATTTGAAACTCAAGTAGCTCGAGGTCCTGAAGCAATAAGGGCCTGAATACAGTAGGTTGGCCTCCACGGTGAAGGTGGGTTGAAAATCAAATGGACGGTAACTGAAAGCAGTGTTAAGTTGGAAAGTTCATCTGAAATATCAACACATGATAAACACTGCATTGGAAAGGGGATGCTAGACTATATGTCATTTTTCAAAAGGTTGAGTTAAGTATTAATTCCACGATTCAAATATCTCAGGCATGTTGAGAATTAAAAATAGGCATGAGAACAGAAATAGAGAGCATTTTCGTGCAGAAGGTATCTTAGATTGCTGCATTTGTACCTGGGTCCCACCTGTTGAGAAGACAGAAGAATGATGGATGCCTGCTCCTTATTTCAAGCTGGTGAGAGAGAGTTCATAGAGATCACTCAGAGTTTTTTTGGTTTATTGTTTTTATTTGAGAGAGACAGCGTGAGGAAGGGAGAGAGAGAGACAGAGACAGAGAGAGAATCTTAAGCAGACTCCACACTCAGCACAGAGCCCATCATGGGGCTTGATCCCACAACCCTGGGATCAAGACTTGAGCCAAAATCAAGAGCCGGACGCTCAAGTGACTGAGCCACCCAGGCATCCTGAGATCACTGTATTGATGTGATCTTCTGTATTTGATGTGTCTTCTGTATTTGTGGAGAGGTGGTAACTTATTGTTGGACTCCTACTTGGACAATCAAGAGGTTGAGATGGGTTGGACAGTAGTTTTAGAAGCAGCATGCTGCTGACTGAGGATAAATTTGTTTTCCTAAAGCCTGTCTTGACCAAAAACGTATTCATGCCTCCCATCGACCAGATGAAGATCAGCCAGCATGTGAGCTGTATTAGAGCCTCTCCTGTAAAGACTGCCTGTGATGAGCTCTCGGCAGACACGTGCTCAAGATGCACCAAGGAATTGCTAAGAGCTGCAGAGGAGTAAGTCACTAGCTGAAATCGGAAAACTTGCATCTGCATCAAGGAAATTATAGGTGAGACTCTCCTAGATATGCAAGGGTCTCTAAAGATCCCACAAAAGTGTTTACAAGAGAATCAATTTTAATCATCTGATAAGCTGAGAAGGCAAAATCTTGTTACAATGGTAGTGAAAACACAAAACTTTTGCATCTCCCTTCTCTCTCCTTCCTCCCCCTGGATCTAGCAAATTAAACAAAGAGAAGAAATTCCAGGACTGAAGCCACCAGCAGCCATTGCAAAGCATGTCCCAGCTTGGCAAGGGATAGTGGGAGAAGACTTCAACTTTAAATCACTTTCTGAGTGTTATTGTTATTTGACTGAATATTCTTCTTATTGAACCGAGACAAATTATTTAAAACAACTCTAATTCTTACTCTTATCTAAGAATGAACAGAAAAGTTATGGAGTCTGCTCATGTTTGTATCCAGTGACAGGGAGAATACTATCCCTACTAAGCAGTATAAAAAGATCAGTGGGGGGGGGGGGCACCTGTGTGTGATTCAGTGGGTTAAGCATCAAACTCTTGATATCAGCTTAGGTCATGATCGCATGGTTCATGAGTTCAAGCCTCACATAAGTTTGAGCCCTGCATCTGGCTCTGTGCTGACAGCATGGAGCCTGCTTGGAATTCTCTCTCTCTCTCCTCTCTCTGCCCCTCCCCCACTCATGTGTGCTCACATGCATGTGCTCCCCACCCCTCTCAAAATAAATAAATAAACATTTTTAAAAAGATTAGTGGGACACTGTTTTTTTAATGGGGTTGCTCTTATGATTACAGTTCCCACATGTATATCAATTCTTAGGTGTGGGCAGTGAGGCAAAACCTGGATTTAACTGAGGTATCTGGTGCCATTCAGCCCAACAATACCAATGCATTTGCAAGAAGCAAACTAAAGAAGGGATCCAGGACATTCCCTGTATTTATGGGAGTCATTGAGCAACTACTAGGTGAAGGGAATATAACCTTAAAATGCTAAGATTTGGATATCACCCAAGTTAGAGCACCCAGTCCCCCCCTCACAATCCGTATGGAATCAATCATCAATCAAATCTACCTCCAGAATATTCTACAGCCACTCCTCTCCATTCCCACTACTCTGGTTTCGCTTGTCAAGTTCTCATTCCTGGATCTCCCAGCTGGTCTTTCTTGCACAGGATCTAACCATAGTCATACTTGACTCAGTTTCAAGAGAGTAGAAATGTGGTTACAGCAGGGAGACAGAGGAAATGGGAAGATACTGGTCAAAGGGTCCAAAGTTGCTGTTATGTAGGATGAATAAGTCTAGAGATCTAATGGTCAGAATGATGACTATAATGTATAATACTGTATTGTACACCGGAAGTTTGCTGAAAGAGTAGATTTCAGGTGCTCTCACAACAGACACACACACACACATATTAACAAATGAATATGCCAATTAGCTTGACTGTAATAGTCATTTCACTAAGTATATCAAAACATCATGTACACCTTTCATATATACAATTTTATTTAAAAAAAATAAAAGAGCTACATTCCTTAAGTTTATTTATTTATTTTGAGAAAGAGACAGTATGAGCAGGGAGGGGCACAGAGAGACAGAGAGAGAATCCCAAGCAGGCTCCGCGCTGCCAGCGCGAAGTCCAAGGCAGGCCTCGAACACACAAACCTTGAAGTCATAACCTGAGCCTAAATCAAGAGTCAGAAGCTCAACCAACTGACCTACCCAGGTGCCCCAAAAGAGCTATATTCTTAAAGCCCAAGTCTGAACATGTCACTCTTCAACTTGACAACCTTTAGGGGCACCTGTTTTAGCGGACAAAATCTAAACACTTTACCATGACATTCAGGGCTCTCCATGGTGTAGCCTCAATGTACTCTGCAGTATTCACCTCCTGTTACACACGTGCACACGTACACGTGTGCACACAAACACACACACACTCACACCACAATGCCTAACCATTCTGGACTGTTTGCCATTGCCCAAATAGGTCATGCATTTTCTTGTCACTATGCTTCTTCTGATATTTTTACTTTAATCCCGATTACTCTTTCCCCAGTCCCACTGTCCATTGCCTTCCTCTCCAGCTTTTAAAACTCTACTCATTGTTCTGGGTCCAGCTTAAGGTAGAGCTAGTAAAGCACTATCTGGCCTCTGAGTCAGAATTACCCCCCTTCCTCTGAGCCCCAGCTATTTTTTCCACACTTATTTGCACCACTTGTTTTCACTCTAACTTATAATATAGATCATTTATGTCTGTCTCCCCCAACAGTTAGTAAATCTCTTGACAGCTTACCTACAACAGACAATCAATAGATTTTGTTGAACTGAATTAAAAGCTACTGACCAAAGTCCTTTCTTCCACACTTTTAACTTTTCTAGAATATGCCATTCTTAGGTTTTATTACCCACTGATCGCTCCTGTTTCAGCTAAAATGACCTAGAAGAAGCAATTTATTTCTTTTGTAAAGAACCCAGGACTAACTTTTTTTTAAAACATGGAGGTGAAACAGAATTTTTTAAATGTACCTTTTTTAATCAAGCACTGCTAAAGCTAAATAGATGAATTTCTAAGAACAGTGATGTGTTTCTCTTTTTGAAGCATAGGTTTGTTTTTAAGGGAAAGCAGCTAAAAAATAAATGATCTAGACTTGATTTTAAAGATACCCAATAATTCTGACCACATAGCAAAACAGTTTCTTTCCCTTAATAGATCAGCATTCTGTCTTCTTTTTTTCTTCTTCTCTCTCTCTTTTTTTTTTTAAATGTCTGACTTAGGTGTTACCTTTTAAGTGGATGAGGCAAAGATTATGTGATTAAAAATATTCAATGACTTTAGAACTCCAAAAGCCTCATGATCCATAGCCCATTTCATATGTGCTATTTTCATCCTGCCCCTGCAGAAGTAATAACCCTCTCCTCCGTGGCAAGCATGGAACTAATCTCATCATAGCAGAGTTCTATGTTCTTTTTCCCTACTGAACTTTGGATGTCCGGAGGGCAAAGACTGCCCTATTCACGTTTGTTCCCCTACCACAGTGATTAACATTTTATAAGCACTCAACACATAAGTGCTAATTAAGTGAAAGACAAAATAAAGACAATGAAGTTTAACAGCAATTTGACATCATGGATAAAAGATGGTCTTTGGAGTCAAAAGACTTGAGTGTAAATATTATTTCATAGTTTACAAAGAATTTTTATAAACAAAACCCAAGAATCCTACAAAGTGATAGGACAGCCCTAAGTACTGTTAGCAAGATATTTCTCTCTTCCATATTTATAATAGAATAGCATTTCCTGGCACCCTTGGGATTGAGTGGGACCACGTGACCAGCCAATGAGTTGAGTATGCAAGTGACATCTGTCACCTCCAGACTAGACCACTTAGTTGACAATGCGATATTCTTGAGCCTTCTCTCTGTCCTCTGGCATAGAGAAAGACAGCATTCCACACGCTCTGTCAGCTTGAGTCCGAGTGACTATGAGAAGAACAACCCCACTCTCTCCTGCAAATCTTTAAAGAACATGTTGCTTAGGTGAGCAACAACTTTAAAAGGGTTCTTTAAAGCCGCTGGGATTTGTAGGTCATTTGCTCGCACAGGATAACCTACCCTATCTGACTGATACAGGCAGGCAAAACAAGCACTGATTCCACAGTTAATAGGTAACAAAACTGAGTTGCAGAAAAACCAAGGGACATTTTTAAGATTGTATTAGTCAATAGCTAGAAGGGTAGTAAGCAGCAGAAATAGACTTCATTGCAAGGATTTCTGACTACAAATGTAGGGCATTTGTATACCTGGTTTAAAGGAAAAAAATGTTTGATGCATTTATCTAATTGAACACAATGGTATATGTATGTATGTATGTGTTATATACATATGTATACACATATATACACTTTTAGAACAGGTGTAGGATAAAATGGAAGTAATCAAAATGATAAATTCTGGTATAATTCTTTTAGAATATTTAATTTTAGTCTTCTTTAGTGAAAACTTTTAACCTTCTTTTTAAACCTAAAATTGTTTATAATTTTAATTAACAAAGAAAAGTCTGAAATTTTAGAATTGTTTATACATGCCAACTATCTTGAGTTTTTGGAATGATGTTTAGAAAAAAAATACATTTTTTTGTTTATTTGGAAAATGGACTTTAATTCTAATTAAGCTATCTGAAGATTATTTCCAGTAATTAGACACCTTATAATTATATACTCTTGTCAAAGTTACTTGCATCTTTAGAATTACTACCAGAAAAACAAGAAACATTTTATATATTTACAATTATTAAACTGAGTATTATGTGGATTATGAACTAAAATAGAATTTTCTGTTTTTGTCATGTAATCTCAGAATTTGCATGTCTTTGCTGAAATTCATTGTGCTTTTTCTTATTCTCATTAACTGTGACAAATAATATATAAACAAACTAATCTTTGTGTGGAACAGTAAAAAGTATTTTCAAGAACGGTAATCAAATATCATTTATACTTTGCTGTGTAGGCTACTATCAATGTCCTTCCTCTTTCCACCAGCAATTTTTATCTTCAGGGAACTGAAAACGTTTTCTCTAGTTTTAACCTCATTCTTCAAGCACATTAGACAAAGGGACTGGGGAACAATGTACATCATTGAGAAGCCATTTCAACTCAAATATACCCATACACAAAACATGAAACCCTGGTTGGTTTTCATGATTATTGTATTCCTCTGAAAATTTTAACCACTTAATGATCTAGGATCAATTGACAAAAGTACCTGTACAGATGCTTCAGAGAGAAAAAAAATCTACAAAACAATAATTATCAAATAAGTAATTTATATTCCCCACTATGATAATCATATCCAGACATAACAATGTCAGAACACTAGAAAAGTATAACATCAGAAAAGGATGGTAGGTTGAATCAGCTAAGGATCTTTGACTGAAGGCAGCAGAAAACAACCCTTATTAACTTACAAAAATTGAATGTATTGGAAGGACGCTGACTATCTCACAGAATGCCAAGGGAAAGTTAAGGTCTTGGGAAAAATAAGGACAGATAGTTGAGGGGTGCTTCTAACCCATAACAAAAGGAGTTGTCACCACTACTGAAATGAATTGATTCAAAACGTTTGCTGTCCTTGTGACAAGGTCAAGATTCCTACAAGGAAAAATCTGATTCTCCTAGCCTCAGTCACATCCACAAACTCTGGCCAGGAAAGGCTGTGTGGCTCTTCCACTCCCTGTCCTACCATAACCAAGCAGGAGAGGTGGTGGAGGAAAGACAATTCTCAGGGGACAATTGGCATGTTCTAGCAAAATAAGGAGGAATAGATGCTAAGCGTTCACAAATCTGATGTTCAGTTGTTTTAGAGTCTAAAGCAGAAAGAGAGTTCTTGGAGGCTTTATTAAGTTCCCATCTTAATCCCTCTGTGATACCAACAGAGTTTTGAAAAATAAGACAGGATAACAGATAGGGTTCAGGTACATAGAAGGCTTATTTTCACACATACCTGCCCAATAAGATTCACCTTTAGGATTCTGTGGAAGTTAACAAAAGATGTGATAAGTAATGAAGTCTTCTTTCCACGGGTCAGTTATCTAGTGAACTCTGGGATTTCAGCTGAGGAAGCACTTAGCTTACTGGCAATGATCCTATTTCCAAGCAAGGTCACATTCTACAGTTAGGACTTCAACATATGAATTGTGAGGGGGTCACACTTGAACCTGTCACAGCAAGATTCTGGCCTCAGGATGTACCAGAAGTGATACTGCTCTTGTTATCCAACTTGTAGCAACTAACCAGTCATGACAGCAGATGATCCGTGGTCTCCTGTACCCTGCAGTTTTGACTGGGCATAAGGCATGTACTAACATTTTACTCTTTCTATCATCCCCCTTTTACAAACTAGTTACCTTCCCACAATACTTGGCTGGTGCATATATATATATATATATATATATATATTATGTATATGTATATATATGCCATGTGTATATATATATATATGTATGGCTATGGATATATATATATATAGCCATACATACTGGCACTGGCATCCTTTAAATGCACCAGTTAAAAACAGTTAAAAACAAAAAGGAGGGCTAGGACTAGACTCCGGGGAAAGTATTCAAATTTTTAGGTGAGGCTGATAGGGAACTGACCTCTTGCATATGAAAAATGTCTAACTTTCCACAGCCACACTTCTGATACACCCATCAGGTGCTCACTCCTCTATTCAGGTACAAAAACTACAGGCAATCTCTGCCACCACTGAGAAATGCCCAGTTTCCCTCATCAATGCTGACTTCTCACAGACTTCATAATCTCTCAGGGCTGTTCAGAGTCATAAAAATTACTAAGCCTTCATACCATATCTACCAACTATTAGAGTCACTGCTCTAGAAAACAGCAGGTTAATATATAAGAACATCATGAACATCCATTTTATGGATGGATATGCATTGCAGAGAAAATTTCTCAAAAGTTCAAATTTTGCTGTTTGAATCTTTTACATGGCTCTTCATAGAATTTCTGACTTTGTAACATGTGAGTCTTTATACTCGCATTAGAATGGTATCACTAATAATGTTGTTTAATTTATTCCAGTTGCTTAGATATGTTTTCAGTGACCAATCACATTGAAAGAAAAAAATTCTATTTCTATTTTAATATGTTGAATACCTTCTAGTAGAACTTCTCCCTCCAATTTTTTAAACAATCTTATAAAACAAGTTTTGAACTTCTTTGTGTGAAATTATTAAAATGTTCAAAATCTGTGTGGCCCTTTCCAGGATTAGAAGAAAAATGGGAAACACAACAGAGAAAACATTCTACTTATAATTAGATCCCAGGGAAGCACTTGCACTAAAACTCAGATTACTTGAAAAGATCCTTGCTTTGGCTTTGTACCTGAATTTGAAATCATGAAGACTGCTTCTGATTAGTTTTAAAATAGAACTGCAAGATTAATTGCTATACATATTCACTGGAGTTTTCAAACGGGAGAAGTTCCACCAAATTATTCTAAAATGGAAAAGTAAGTGAAATGGCTTTATTCTACAGGTGCCATTTATGGGTCAGTAATTGTAAGTCATCTTTGTCAAACACAAATGTGAAAGATATTGGGGTCAGATCAAACTGGGGATAATTTCATCCAGATGCAGTAAGAATTAAATCACATAACTATATGTATACAACTTTGTTAATCACATTCATTATTTTTGTGAGTTCACAAAGAGGTAAAGCATATATTTAAACCTAATACTTCATTTTATGATTTTCAAAGTGTCTTGAATAATTTTCCTTAGTTATTCCTTACCATTCAAATTCAATTGTATAGAATTTAAATGCTTTCAATTTTACTTTTTCTTAAAATAAATAAGGTTGAAAACATAATCACAGAGTAAATCAGGATAACTTTCATCTTCCTCTCAACAACCACTATCCATTTTCATTTTGTTCTGTGCAGGCAGAGGTGTCAAAGAAGAGCCACTGACCTGGATCGTGACATTGACATTTTCCTGTGGACTCGACCAATATCAGGCACCACCAGGAGATGGCAGGAGGGAGTGGAACTGGTTGCAGGACTTCTTCCCCTAGTTTCCTCCTGTAGGGTTGCCAAGGGCTGACTGT
Source organism: Panthera uncia (assembly GCF_023721935.1). Taxonomy (NCBI): domain Eukaryota; kingdom Metazoa; phylum Chordata; class Mammalia; order Carnivora; family Felidae; genus Panthera; species Panthera uncia. The sequence goes on along the minus strand of NC_064816.1, from coordinate 88,454,911 downwards.
GTCTGTCCAACAAAAACCCAGTTCCTGTCAAGCAGCCCGCTCCATACATGTACAGCTGTCTCTACATTCAGGTACTGGGAATCATACACTCTCTTCACACCTTGAGGCCAGGATTAGGAAAGAATCTTCTTCCTAGCTACAGCATGCTGTCCTTTTCCTTGTGGTGTACCTACATTCTACCCATATCTTTGAGAATAGTCCTAAATGAAACTCTATTCAAAATATCCTAAGTTGAGGATCCCATCTAATCCCTGCTGGAACCAGGACTGATACTGTAATCAATCTAACAAGATATGCATCCCAAAAAACTAGAGGAAGAAGGGTTATTCATTTAACAAATCTGAGAAAACTGAATCCTAAGAAGACAGTGGAGTAAACAACAAAGACAAACGTTTACATGGCAGTATCTTAAAAAGTAGAGGTGAAGATGCGCAAAACTAGGAAGAAAGATTTACAAATCTGTTAAAGAACCATCTGGACTGACAGATCCCATCCTCCCTCCGCATACAGGCTTGTAGCTGCCCCTCTCCATCCCAGCAGAGGACCAGGGGTTTGTGGAAAAGAACCCTTCAGGCAGGAGTTTAGAAAATCACTTAGAGAATCCAAAAAGCTGCAGAGAAGAGAACCCAAAGACACTGGGAGCAGGAATTTCTTAAGGAAAAGGTAAATCTAGAATTACCCTACAGAGAATTCCACAATTGCCAAGCCCCATCCATGAGAACAGAGCCACCAATGTCTTTTAATATCCCATTATTAAACATGAACATATATAGTCAAGTAAAGCCAGATTTGATAAGTCTCTCCTATGAAAGTCAAGGATAACAACAACCTACAGAAATAAGCAACATGGAGATAACAAAAATGATGCATAGAAGCCAACTCTAAATAAGCCTATCGGTCATATCTTCCAATAGGTAAGAAAAGAACTTGAATCCCTGAACAAGAACAGAATGCTATAAGAAGAAATATTCTGAAAACAAAAATATGAACACTTGGACATTTAAAATACAATAGCAGAGGGGCGCCTGGGTGGCTCAGTCGGTTAAGCGGCCGACTTCGGCTCAGGTCATGATCTCGCGGTCCGTGAGTTCGAGCCCCGTGTCAGGCTCTGTGCTGACAGCTCGGAGCCTGGAGCCTGTTTCAGATTCTGTGTCTCCCTCTCTCTGACCCTCCCCCGTTCATGCTCTGTCTCTCTCTGTCTCAAAAATAAATAAACGTTTTAAAAAAATACAATCGCAGAAATAAAAATTCTTTTGGGGAGTGTTAGAGGATGAAGTTGATAAACTCCCCCCTCAAAGTATAGCAAAACACAAACTAATTAAAAATAAGAGAGGAAAAATTAAAAAAAAAAAAAAAAGAAGACCAATGCAGGAAGTCTAATATATGAATAGTAATACAGAAAACAAAAAAAATGCAAAATCAGAAATCATCAAGGAAATTATTTAAGAAAATTCTCCATGGTGAAAAATATGAGTTTTCATGCTAAAAGGAACACACTGAATAACCAGAGCATTGGATCAGAAAGAGACCAAAGCACATTTAGAACACCAAGAATAAAGGGAAACACTACAAGCATGCAAAAAGGGGAGGAAAGCGGTTATAAAGGTCTCAAAAATTATGTTATAAGACTTCTCAACAGCAACCCTAGAAATTTGAATATAAAAAGCCAATGCTCTCAACAATATAGGGCGAAATGTTGTACAGCTTAGAGTTCTATATCAAGTCAAATTCAGATATTCAACTGTCCATAGAGGGCAACCAGTCTGAGGAGAAGCAGTTTAGAATGCCTGAGAAGAACTTCAGCAGGTGTTGCCAATATACCTGAAGGGAATGAATACTTTGAAAATAAGAAGTTCAGATATGTGGCAAAGAATTTGAGACTGAATTATTGATAAATATGTCTTCAGAAATTAAGCACAAATGATAGACTCATTAATACTATGGAATAGGTGAGGAGGTATTAGTGATAAATATGTTTTAAAATTAAGCAAAAAGAAGGCTGCCTGGGTGGTTCAGTCCGTTAAGCATCCAACTCTTGATGTTGGCTCAGGTCATGAATTCACAGTTCATGAGATCAAGCCCCACATTGGGTCCTGTGCTAACAGCACGGAACCTGCTTAGGATTCTCTCCCTCTCTCTGCCCCTCCCTGATTTGCATGCATGCGTGCACTCTCTCCCTCAAAAATGAATACACTTTTAAAAATTAAGCAAAAACAATACAATTACAATTAAGTAAAAAATAAATACAGTAATGATAGTTTAGTACATGGCTCCATTCTAGATAATTTTCATATTCTGAGAAGACACATATGAATATTAATACACCAAAAATGATGATAGAAATATATTGAGACATTGGAGAAATTGGAGGTGTGCATATGAGTAGTGGTAGAATACTGGAAAATTCGGAAAAACAGAGCTAAATCCTTAGTGGAAAGGCCAAAGATAGAGCCTACAATTTTAAAAACAATGAAATAGCAATATAAGCACCTTATTTAGAGACATAGAAGTTATCATCAAAAGAATCAACCAACAAATCATGAAAATTTCAGTAGCTGATTCATTATTCCCACTTGGAAATCTTGAACTAATTACTCTCAGCCTCCCGCTGCCTTCAGTCTGCTCAACCACCTTTCCTCCCTTCAGAACAAGCAATGGTTAATTCAACCCACGCTTTCCAACCCAAGTTTTATGAGCCTAGATCTGCAATGAAAGTGATTTAATTGAATTTATTCATTCATTAATATATTTGAATTATGAAAATGTATTTCCTCAACCTAAATTAGCTCAGTTGTAGTCAAATATGGAGAATCCAGCCACTATTTATGCCCTTTCCTAAGCTCTCTGCCATCTGACTTTTCAGAGTTAGCATAATGCTATTTGGGAGTTGGCCTTGTTAACACACTTCTCCACATTTCCTACATCATAAGAAAAATTTACATTGGTCTTTCTTTAAATGCCAAGGGTTGGGTTTTTATGTAAAACTTTTTTTGATGTTTGGAAAAGTTTTGTTACCCTTCATATAAAAGTCGCAATATCAGAACAAGAAAAGGATTGCTCCTAATCCCCATACTAAATGGGGTATTATGTCATCCATGAAGGATTTTAACCAACAGTCAAAAGATGAGAGGTTCCTTAAGAGGACAAATGTCTCTGCCATACACAAGTTATTCAGTTCCTCGTCATCAGGTAGGAGTGTTACAGTGTCAGACTTCGTGAGCAGAAGATGAACAGTTGGGAATAAGCAATGCATAAGAACTTTCCCTAATGTATAGTCAACCCACTTTCTGCCTGCCCCTAACTTTACATATCTTTCCATAACTCTAAGACCTGGACGTAAAGTGCAGTCGTCAGGGATATTGCATGGATTTATGGTCTTTTCTGTAGCACTAGGGGATTCGTGCCCTGGCCAAGGATTATAATCATTCATATATGTAGAGTTTCTTTTTTTCCCTCTGTGGCAGATGTAACATTGACTTCTTATTTCAGGAAGTCAGTTAAACATGATTCATGTCAAAGATATAAGTGAGAAACCTATTTAACTATTTCTTAGCCCAAGTACAAAAAATACACTGGATGAAATGAGGGGCATAAGATGGCTTTTGTAGCAGGTGGCAAAGCCTTTAATGAAGCAATAATCATAGTTTCCCTGGGGTCAATTACCCATGGATACTTTAACATAGGGTTATGCACTTTAACCCCTAGTTCTTACACAGAAGCTGGTGGGGGTGGGAGGAGACAAGAGAGAGGGGGAGGGGTTAACTTTAGTATTTGCCAGCTTCAAGTTCAAGCCAAATCCAAACATGACACATTTCATGATATTCCCCTCCAAATCCCTAGGGCCACATTTATGGTACTTACACATTCATGGTGCAGTGATTCTGCAAAGAAAGCAAACACTGTATTATTTAGCCCATTATGATCCATTCTGATTCCTCAGCTGATGTATCAGTGCCAGGCTCTGATCTGGGCACCTCACATACATTATCTCAAGTAATCTTCACAATAATCTTTGAGGTAGGCACTGTGATACTCACTCTATGTATGAGAAAAATCAGTATTATAGAGTTGAGACCTGAGCCATGATCAGAAATCACTTTGTTATATTGCCTACTCCTCACACATCAGTGATATAATCACTGTGATCAGTGATGTAATGTGGCTTTTTTTCTCCTGAGCGAAGTCACATCTACACAGATTGCTGCCTGAGAAACCCACCTCAGAAAGACACCTTGTCTCCTCCCTGAATACCATCCCTCTTTTAGCTTGACGACTTCTAGGAACATAGAATATGAGAAATAGAAGGGAAAATAAGGTTGGTAGATACCAAGGACGGAGGGGGGGGGGGGAAGGAGATGAGGGAGAAGAGTTTAGATTTTACTTAAAAATATGTAAATAAAACAAAAATAGGAAGCAAATATGGAAAATATTAGCAAATGCTAAGTAGGTGGCATATTGGTTTCTGTTATATAATCTTTGTACTTACCTATATGTTTTATATTAAATTTTAGAAAACATGTATTTAAAATGAAAAGTAGGTCTGGGCCAAATTGGGATAAAAATGTTAATTCCACACTGATGATTTAGACTGTGGTCTAAAAGAAATAGTCAGTGAAGCTTTCTAAGAAGGAAATGACAGTCTTGGGACTCTGATCATTCTCACAGCTGAGTGAAGAATGGATTGGAAAGGGGAAAGATGAAGGTCAGGGAAATAAGTGACAAAGCCACATGCACAGTTATGATAGAAGGTGACAATCTGAGGCACGGTGAGGGCAGAGGGAATTGAGAGGGAAGGATGGAAGTGAGAAATTTCCAGTAGTGAGCTCCCTGTGACTTTGTGACTGATGGTCTGTCAGGGCCAGGGGTAGACAGAAGAGTCAAACATAATCCCAAGATTCCCAGGACAGTTGGTTAATCTGACATGAAACCAAGGAGAAAGTGCAGAGGTCTGGAAGGAAAAGTCACAGATTCAGTTTGGCACTCCCATTTAGAAGTACTGTCAGGGTACCAGAAGTGAGACATTCATAGGCAATTAGGAATGGGGGCCTAGAGCCCTGGAGAAAGATCAGGGCTGAAGACAGATAACCAAGGATCTTCTGCACAGATCTGCTCATCCAAGCCATGAAGCTAAATAAGGGTGTTCAAAAAAGGGAGCAGAGAAAAAAAAAGCAAAATGATAGAGAATGGGGGGCAGGGGGGAAAGTCTGGAAGTCTAACAGCACAATACAGTTCAGAAATACCTGTCTCACGTAAACACACCCTCAGCAAGGAAATTCTCAGGACCTTGAATACGTCCTCAGTGAGTCGGGGCAGGAAAGAATTTCCAATATATCCATTATGTCCCAGGAACAGCTGTAAGTGTTTCATAGGATAGTATTTTTCCCTCACAACAGCTCTCCAAGGTGGTAAGACGATGCCAGTTTTATAAAAGAGAATCTTGAAATTAAGAGATAAGTCAATATTTACCCAAGTTCACACAGTGAATAAGTAGCAGAGCTGGGGTTCAAATCCACATTTGAGGGCACCTGGGTGGCTCAGTCAGTTGAGGGTCTGACTTTGGCTCAAGTCATGATCTCACAGTTCATGAGTTTGAGTCCCACATTGGGTTCTCTGCTATCAGCACAGAGTCCACTTTGGATCCTCTGTCACCCACCCTCTGCCTGCCCCCTGCTCATGCTCTCTCTCTCTCTCTCTCAAAAATGAATAAACATTTTTTTTAACTCCACATTTGAATGATTCCAAATAAGATATTCTTTCCTATGAGTTCTGAAACAATCTGAGGAGCAATTTATACGTTTCTGATAGGTCATATGTTTTAGAAGGACATGGAAAATCTGTGTGTGCTATATTCCTTAAAACATGACAAAAATACTTCATTAACACTTCAGATAACCATTTGTTTGGATTTCAACAGTTATGATTTAGTCATTTTAATCTGTTTTTTTAAGAGGTGGGTGATTATACAAAGAATTTATGCGTTTGGTCTAGATATTTGTTTCTCTAACAAGAGAATCCCAGTAAAATATTTGTCTCAAATAAGTTTTTCTTCCATGCTGAGGTAAAGCGTTTAGTCAAAGCAGCAAGTGAGCAGCAAACTTTGGAGGCCTTACCTCAGTGCTGGCTCCAGGCTTGCTGGCTGCACACAAGTAAGTAATGAGTGAGAAAGTGTTAACTAAGGTCTCGGAATCAGGAGGAGTAAGTGGATGGACTGTGGAATAGCCTGATCTTTAGCAGGTGCCCAGCAAGGACACCAGCCACTGTAACATGCCCTAAACACTGTCTGTAATCCTCAGCACAGAGAACTGGTGAGAAATCTGCTTTAGAAACAGCAGTGTTAGGTGCTGTCTGTCACAAACAGAGTGACAGGTTGACACCATGAGTGCCTAGGTTAAAGCTGACGATGACCATTTACAGTGTTGAGTCTCAACCCATTCCAAGTAGTTCACTGGCAGCTCATAGTCAGGTAAAGGAGGTAAAACAAAAAAAACAAAATCCAAATCAGTACCATTGTTACCATGGAGTCGGCAGGCAAGGTATACTGAGAATCAAAGCTCTGAACGATCAAGAGAGATAACAGAGTTATGTTCTAAATCGGTGCTTAGTTCATGCTACTCCAGAAGAGGTGGCATAAAACTGACCAGGTCTGAGCTCTCCATATCAGCACTCAGTCAGAAACAATGCTTTTTAAATCCCAAATTTTAAAAAGTCTACTAAAAGATGTCATTTTAAAAATCGACATATTTTGACAATGACTCCTTGATATTGCATTGTCCTAAATATCCTGAAACACTGTGTCACCTGTATTGCTCAGGAAAACTATGAACCTTTGCCAATCAAGATACAGAATAAATTTTGCACACAGAAGCAGAAAATATCCTGTACCTTGGTCACTGACCTTGAAGGATGGAAATTATGAGGAAACTAAAGTTCTTCAAGTATGTATTTGTTTACTATCATTCTAGGTGAGCCTCATCACATATGGCCTAGAAAATATTTAAAGGACATGGAATGGATCTGGCAGAAGACTATAAAACTAAACTGTTGCCAACATAGTGTTACTAAAAGTACACAATTCTTCCCAGACAGACTAAAGAACTAGGCAAACATCAAGTCATTCTTTTTCTCTCATCTGGTGTGGAAGTGATAAACAGACTGAAAATCAACCTTGTGTTGACTTCTCGCTTTAATGCGCTGACTTGTTAATCTAATAGCTTAGTTTTATGGGCCAGCTATTTCAAATCAAGAGTCGCACTCCACGAACCCATATATTACAATACCAACTGTGCACCAGATATAAACAAGTACAGTAAGCACATGAATCAATGAGACACATGAATAAACATGTCCATGTGGCAGCAGAATACTGTTAAAAGAAAAGGAAACAGTAGTTGAAGAAAAAAATAACTCTGCTTAGGAGAATTTATATTCAATCTTCCTCTCTTTAATGGTTTTGAAAATTGAAAGCAGAAAGATACGATACATTACCAAAATAGTAAATATTCCTGTGTGATGTGTTGCATAAACTGTGTATATTCATTTTGATTTCTTTAAACCTCTTGTTCTTATAAACACTGACTCAAATCAAAGGAAATACTGACACATTCAAGGTGCCTTGCAGAACTTATTTTAATGTTTTAGCTTTACATTAATGAAGTACTTTTTGTAAACTGTATGCTCTGTTTGAAGCCAATTCAGTAAACTATCATGCACACATATCCATAAATACGTTTTTTGAATATTTTTTTAAAAAGTTTTGACTTGCAGGTGCCTTAGAAAAACATCAGAATTTGAATGTGGATTGAAATTCAGTAACTTAATATTGGTTTAGTTTCAGGACATAGTTCATGTCCATGATTAAGGCACATTTTTGTGGAATGTACAATCCATACTAATTTTCCAGATTTGGTGACTTGAAACAGAAGCTTATTGGTACTTCCAAGAAGTTTTGGGAAATCATTAATACAGCTCAGAAATATGGATGGTTTGGCATGCTGCCTTTCTGGTTTAATCTCAAACTATCCCAACTCATGGGTGAAGGAAAAAATCAGACTCATCGATTTTATTACCATATTTCATCAATTCTAAGACATTTTTACATATTTAACCTCCTGAAATTGTGATGTGTCTTTAATCTATAGCATCTTAGAATTAATTAGAAACATTTTTCTTGCAAAATGGCATATAAAATAAATGTGTATGCTACTGCTGTTGGCATTTTGGATTAGATGAAATATGATATAGTTACATCTCACTATTTCTTGGTATAATAAATATCATTTCAAATTAGTGAAAAGCAAAAGCTCTGAATTACAGAGTGTTTTTAAAATATAGTTTTATTACTTTTAACTAGTCTTAATAGCAGTTTGCAACTTAAAAACCTTACAGGAATTTTAAAGTATGAATTTGCCAGAGGGATTATATTACAGTAATAACAATAAATATAATAAGTGTTTAATATTTACCAAAGTCTATATTATAACCTTCCTGGATGCATTTTTCTTATTTAGCTCCCTTAGCTACTTGTAAAGGGAAACAAAAACTTTATCCATGCGTAAGCTATGAACCAAATTGAAAAACAAAACTAAAAGTAAGAGAGACAGGAGATCCAAATACTACCTTTGCTATTGATAGGGCTGATCGGTGAGAATATGACCTGTCTGCATATAACAGGACTGATACAGAAAGAAATAGTAGGGCTAGAAAATACATGTTCCATATCTACACATTTGAGGTAGGAATAATATTTCTACAATAAAAAAGAAAACTGAGGTACAGAGAGGTCTGACTATCAAACGCTAGAATGTATAAAGAGTGACTTTCCCAAAATCCTGTTAACAGGCTCTCTAGTTATTAATTCGTTCTAACTTCTTCTATTGATTCTATTACTAGAATTCTATTAATTCGTCCTAACAGATACAATGAGGATGAATTTCATGCCTGCCCTCCTAATCACTGGACAAGTTGCTTAACCTCTCCCTGCCTCAGTTTCCTCATCTATGAAATGGAGAACATTAATGAGATCTACCGCAAAGGGATGCGATGAAGAAGCTGACAGATAACAGATAACATGCTTAGAAGAGTCTGACAGTAGTAAACACTCAATAAATACCAGCTACTAGTAAATTGAGCCATATAAACTTGCCGTTTTAAAATCAATAATGGCCAAACATGAGCAATTTCTTAGAGTTCAACTCACTGTCATCTGAAAGAACCGCATTTGGCTAACATTTCAAGGCTAAACATGGACTCACTGGAGAATCTTTGTTATGTTATATTTGTTATATAGTATGTTATATTTACAAAAACACTTCAGTTTTCTTCACTTTTTCAGAATAGAAACTGGCAAAGTCAGAGTTGAAACATAATGAGAAGAAGCCATTCTTTTTTTTTTTTTTATTTTTTTTTTACGTTTATTTATTTTTGAGACAGAGAGAGACAGAGCATGAACGGGGGAGGGTCAGAGAGAGAGGGAGACACAGAATCTGAAACAGGCTCCAGGCTCTGAGCAGTCAGCACAGAGCCCGACGCGGGGCTTGAACTCACATACCGCGAGATCGTGACCTGGGCCGAAGTCGGACGCTTAACCGACTGAGCCACCCAGGCGCCCCAAGAAGAAGCCATTCTAATGTGATACAATCCACCCAAATTCTCACCAGAGGGTGAAACTCTTGTGTTTATTAGGTTTTCTACAGTTAAAGGGGGCTGGCGTCAAAGATCGGCATGAAAGCCACTGCCCACGCTGTATTGTAAACCCTAACAATTTAATTAAAACACTAACAAGTAAACACAAATTTTCCATTAAAAAGTTTTATGTGCTCCCAGTTTGGGGAAGAAAATCAAATATGAATGATCATTTAAGTTATTTTCCTTATCTTCTTCAAATTTGTAAAAATAAAGTAGAAGAAATAAAAACATTTTTAAAATTCTAGGAAGGTACTTAAAGACCCCTCCCCTTAATTGCCTTTTTGTAAAAATAATGCCTGATTTTTAATAAATTTACTAATGTCTGGGGCACCTGGGTGGCTCAGTCGGTTAAGAGTGCAACTCTTGATCTCAGCTCAGGTCATGGTCTCATGGTTCGTGAGTTTGAGCTCCAAGTCAGGCTACACATTGTCAGTGCAGAGCCTGCTTGGGATTTGCTCTCTCTCCCTCTCTCTCTCTGTCCTTCCCTCACTCACTCTCTCTCTTTCAAAATAAATAAATAAACTTAAAAAAAAAAGATTCTCTCTCTCTCTCTCTCTCTCTCTCTCTCTCTCTCTCTCCCTCTGCCCCTTTCCTCCGCTCTCATACTCTCTCTCAAATAAAGAAAATTAACTTTTTAAAAAATTGTTTTGGAAGAATAAATATTGTCAAAATGTCAATACCCAAAGCTATCTACACATTCAATGCAATCCCAATCAAAATTGCACCAGCATTCTTCTCGAAACTAGAACAAGCAATCCTTAAATTCATATGGAACCACAAAAGGCCCCGAATAGCCAAAGTAATTTTGAAGAAGAAGACCAAAGCAGTTGGCATCACAATCCCAGACTTTAGCCTCTACTACAAAGCTGTCATCATCAAGACAGCATGGTATTGGCACAAAAACAGACACATAGACCAATGGAATAGAACAGAAACCCCAGAACTAGACCCACAAACGTATGGCCAACTAATCTTTGACAAAGCAGGAAAGAACATCCAATGGAAAAAAGTCTCTTTAACAAATGGTGCTGGGAGAACTGGACAGCAACATGCAGAAGGTTGAAACTAGACCACTTTCTCACACCATTCACAAAAATAAACTCAAAATGGATAAAGGACCTGAATGTGAGACAGGAAACCATCAAAACCCTAGAGAAGAAAGCAGGAAAAGACCTCTCTGACCTCAGCCGTAGCAATCTCTTACTCGACACATCCCCAAAGGCAAGGGAATTAAAAGCAAAAATGAACTACTGGGACCTTATGAAGATAAAAAGCTTCTGCACAACAAAGGAAACAACCAACAAAACTAGAAGGCAACCAACGGAATGGGAAAAGATATTTGCAAATGACATATCGGACAAAGGGCTAGTATCCAAAATCTATAAAGAGCTCACCAAACTCCACACCCAAAAAACAAATAACCCAGTGAAGAAATGGGCAGAAAACATGAATAGACACTTCTCTAAAGAAGACATCCGGATGGCCAACAGGCACATGAAAAGATGCTCAACGTCGGTCCTCATCAGGGAAATACAAATCAAAACCACACTCAGATATCACCTCACGCCAGTCAGAATGGCCAAAATGAACAAATCAGGAGACTACAGATGCTGGAGAGGATGTGGAGAAACGGGAACCCTCTTGCACTGTTGGTGGGAAGGCAAATTGGTGCAGCCGCTCTGGAAAACAGTGTGGAGGTTCCTCAAAAAATTAAAAATAGACCTACCCTATGACCCAGCAATAGCACTGCTAGGAATTTACCCAAGGGATACAGGAGTACTGATGCATAGGGGCACTTGTACCCCAATGTTTATAGCAGCACTCTCAACAATGGCCAAATTATGGAAAGAGCCTAAATGTCCATCAACTGATGAATGGATAAAGAAATTGTGGTTTATATACACAATGGAGTACTACGTGGCAATGAGAAAGAACGAAATATGGCCCTTTGTAGCAACATGGATGGAACTGGAGTGTGTTATGTTAAGTGAAATAAGCCATACAGAGAAAGTCAGATACCATATGGTTTCACTCTTATGTGGATCCTGAGAAATTTAACGGAAACCCATGGGGGAGGGGAAGAAAAAAAAAAAGAGGTTAGAGTGGAAGAGAACCAAAGCCTAAGAGACTCTTAAAAACTGAGAACAAACTGAGGGTTGATGGGGGGTGGGAGGGAGGGGAGGGTGGGTGATGGGTATTGAGGAGGGTACCTGTTGGGATGAGCACTGGGTGTTGTATGGAAACCAATTTGACAATAAACTTCATAAAAAAAATTAAAAATTGTTAATGTCCATTTCCATCTTCCAGGTATTTTTATTTCTTGTTTCTTTAGAATCTTAGCAACTGGAAACAACTATTTTGCAACTTCAGTGATGATTTGCATCTTTGAAAGCTTAAGAAAAGGTTATGCTCACACCATTTTTCTTGTCACAATATTTCTTTACCTGATTTTGTTATTTTCATTAATTCCTTCCCCCATTTCATTCATTTGTTGGTTGGAGCAAAGTGTATTATAAATTTAAATACTGAAATACACACCATAATTTTTAAGAACTCATTTTTTTGTGTAACTAGTAAATTCAGTATTAACTTAATGGAAAGGGACTCCATTTTATTTTATGCTTCACCCCTTGTCAGTAGCCATATTTATGTAAGAAAATAAGACACCAATACTCCCTTTTCACTCTTCTAGCTAAATACACATTTCATATCTTCTCCCCTAATATTTATCACCACTCATTATGGCACTATTTAAAAGTGGAAGCCTTTGAAAATTTATATTCCCCATAGAAATGAGCAGAATTGCAGCATATTTTACATGCCCAATCTATACTCAGTGAATGAATCTGCTCTCAAAAGATTCCATACAGCTGAATCTGTTGGAGAATTTCACCCGGTCTGAGCAATGATTTTACAAGGTGACTTGGGGGTTGGTTTCCTGGAGGAAATTATCGTTCAGTGGCATTTTGAACATCTGCAGAGGAAAACGAAAGCCAAACATGGGAGAAGGAGGAGGAAATCACTTAACAAAAGTATCAAGAAAGACAATATAGCCATGAAAAAGTAAAAAATCATATTGCAATGAGGTGGCTGGCCAAAAGGGTTAAAACGAGGCCATTCTTGGGGCGCCTGGGTGGCGCAGTCGGTTAAGTGTCCGACTTCAGCCAGGTCACGATCTCGCGGTCCGTGAGTTCGAGCCCCGCGTCAGGCTCTGGGCTGATGGCTCGGAGCCTGGAGCCTGTTTCCGATTCTGTGTCTCCCTCTCTCTCTGCCCCTCCCCCGTTCATGCTCTGTCTCTCTCTGTCCCAAAAAAATAAATAAATAAATAAATAAATAATAAAAAAAAAAAAAAACGAGGCCATTCTTTAATGTAACAAAAGATAAGGGGCCATGGAAGATGAGGTGACAGGATGAGACAAACAGAAATGTAGAGTACTTAATACTTAGCAAGCTCTATACCCTTCCAGCAGCAGCATGGATACGCTGAATGAATGTCAGGCTGATTGGAGCAAACACCCATCCATTTTACTCCAGTAACAACGTGGCACTGACAACATTGCTTGATTTATGGGTGCTGCCATCTGGACTTTATCACTGTTCTTTTGTTGTATATTTCTATTAATGGTGTGTTTTCTGCCGAACTCTCTCACAAATTTACTGGTTTGGGAGCTGTTTACATGGGAAATTTTAGAAGAGGATTGCTTCTGTATATTAGCTTTGTGTATGGTTTTTTGTTTTTGTTTTTTTTTTTTTTAGATATAAAAATGCAAACCAGAGTCTTTGGAAAAATTTCAGATACTAAGGCACTTATTAGTGTTGTTAAAGAAAACTCTTCAAGTTCTAACTTGAAACCAGATTTTCCTATAGAGTATGGATATAGCCAAAGGACTTCTCATAATCAATTATCTAGAATAGCTAACATTTCCTTAGAGAAGCAGTATGACAAAATACATCCAATAAATATTCATAAATCATATAGTCTTATAAATTTGAGATATTTTAGATAGAGAGGGGTTCTCTACACTAGGAAGAATAGTATTTGAAGTATTCCCCCAAAAAGGTTATCTATTGAGAGCATTTTTTTCTGGTTGTACAACTCAAAATAACATGCAAAGTAGCAGGAAGTATTGCTTACATAATGAATTGAACCAAAAATCTTCAGAAGCCAGCTGAACTTTGCTCCTTTCATGTTAATGCTTTTGGCTTTGAGGACAACTCATGTTTATATACCAACTATGTCCCCTAAATTTCATTAGGAAAACTGGTATCTCCAAATGCATACACTAACTTAACAGGACAGCATGGTCCCTTCATAATTTGTTTATAATTTAAATAGAATAATAAAGGGATGAGACTTAGACACAACAGAATTCTGAATGTGGCTGACACAATAACTTCGCAAGCCAAAACCTTTAAGTATATTTTATTTTTAATTTTTATACTTTACTATTTTATTTTTTATGTATTATTATCAAACACAAAAATAGCAGAGGTAAAGTTACTCATGACCTAAAGAGATGCTTAAGAATGGCAAAGGAACCAAGATTTTGTGAAAACTACATCATTGTTCAACATCTATTTCCATGTTTGTACTTAGTTTCCTATAAAATTTGGCCAAGTTATTTAAGTTTATTTTTCTATAGCTCTTTCTTCACCAAACAGAAAATTGACAATTATCCTGTGAGCTAGTACTATGAGGTCAGCAAGAGAATTTGGGTTAATAAGTGAAATTTTAATCCCAGATAATCCAGTGACCCTATCTCTGTGTATAGGGATTTTGCATTAGTATAGGGAAGAACAATTAACTTGCAAAAGAGAGATGGCATTAGATTACAGATAACACCACACTCCTCTAAATTATGCATGGAGGTTAAATGAAAGGATAGTGCTATTTTAACTCTGATATCTTAAAAAGCCTCTGTAAATTAAGTGGCCAAAAAAAAAAAAAAATACCAGACACTTGTTTAAATTATTTTAGGAAACCTCAAAATATACTAGGCTTTACACTCACTCAGCTTGGTATTATGTATTCAGAGAAACTATGCAGTTTGTCTTTCTGATTGACCCTGATTCTACTATCTCCAGGTGCCAAGCCTTGGCGATGATGACTCCCACCATAGGAATGCAAGCCTGTCGTGAGCCCCACCCATAAAGGCATGATCTTATGGCTCCCTACCAAACACATATTAAGAACCCACTGGGGCACCTGGGTGGCTCAGTCAGTTGGGTATCCAACTTTGGCTCAGGTCATGATCTCATGGTTTGTGGGTTCAAGCCCGTGTCCGGCTTTGTGCTGACAGCTCAGAGCCTGGAGCCTACTTAGGATTCTCTGTCTCCTCTCTCTCTGCCCCCTCCCACTTGTGCTCTTTCTCTCTTTCTCAAAAATAAATAAACTTAAAAAAAAAAAAAACCCACCATTTTCCAGTCCCTAGGGTTGCCATTGTCAATAAGGAGCTCAGTTTCAATACTTTCCTCTACAGATACAGCACTTGCCCTTATGAAAGTCACAAGAAGAAGCTCATCTATTAGCTGAGTGCAGGTGGATATGAAGTCATCTGAAGTAGCTAAATGAAAATAGGCTCACCAATCGCTGCCACTGAGAAAGGGGTCTCTCTGCATGGCCCAGGACCTTCTGTGGGGTCATGCAACAACTTGGAGCTCTCCATGGCTACACTGCTCTGAAGATTCCTATTACATTATAGGATCTTTACACAACAATACTGTGTCCTCTCTGATTTTAATAAGTTTCTGGTGGGCCACAAAAAGTGTTGCCCACACTAGAGGCTCCACACATTTTATAAGCATCCATGGAGAGACTACATGCATAGTGCATACACTAGGTTTGAGGACAGGGGATACAAAAAGGAGTAAAAGTGAGTCTCTAAATCGTAAGGGAATTACATGTAAAGGAGGAGAGACAGAAAAACAATTATGTGATATGAGCTACTCATTATGGGATTACAGAGTAAAAAGTAATTGTATTTATTTGTGGGAATTTTGTTTGTGGGGCAGATTTATGAAAGCAGCAGCACTGAATTGAACATGAGGGAAAGGGCAGAATTGTGCTAGGTAAATAAAGAGGCAGGATGTGCCAGGCAGAGAGAATGCCATAATTATATTTACGGAGGTAGGACAGCATCAGATGTTTCCAGAGAAAAAGAAATACCGTATTTCCTTCTGGCTGCTTAGCAGCAAAAAAAAAAAAAAAAAAAAAAAAAAAAAAAAAAAAAGCTGGGAAAGCAGTCTGGAACCAAAGCAAGAAAATCTTTAAATGCCGTGCTTAGGGACGTGTATTACACTGTACAAGCAATGGGAAATCAAAGCTAGAATCAATCTTTTTGCTGGGAGCATTCAGCCCACCCCTCATGGTGGAGATAAAAGCACTAAAGCCAGAGAGTGATTTGGCTGACGTCACACAAATGATTAACAGTGGAACCACTGAATGCTTTTCAGTACAGGGTGGTAATGATCTGGTTCTGCTTCTAGAATGTTATTCTTAGAACATGTTATGGAACAAAGTAGAATAGGGAGAAATGGACAATGGGAGAAACCAGTTAGAGAGATCTATCTTTGACTAAATAAGACATAATAAGAACCTGAAACAGGATATATATGAAAACAGTAAGGGGATTACAGATGATGGTGATGATGATGATAGCAAACTTGTGTGTATGGTGATTACTGTACTAGACACTATTTGAAATATGTTACATGTTAACCCATTTAGTCCTCACCACAACCCTACAGATAGGCGCTATTATTCCCCTATCTTACAGAAGAGGGAATATAATCACAAGAAATAAAGTGATTGCCAAAGTAACACAATTTCAGTGGAGGACCCAGAATTCAAACCTGGCATTCAGGCTCTAAAGTATAATTTCCAAACAAGTGGATGTGAGAAAACTTATAGAACACAGTCTACAGGCAGAACTAGGTATTGGCATTGTGGCAGAAAGGAGATTCAAAGCTATGATAAAAGGTTAAATAAAACCTGAATGCCTGGGAAAATGGTATCTCTTTAAAAAATGAAAATAGGGGGACACCTGGGTGGCTCAGTTGATTAAGAGTGTGACTCTTGGGGCGCCTGGGTGGCTTGGTCGGTTAAGCGTCCGACTTCGGATCAGGTCATGATCTCACGGTACGTGAGTTCAAGCCCCGCGTCTGGCTCTGTGCTGACAGCTCAGAGCCTGGAGCCTGTTTCAGATTCTGTGTCTCCCTCTCTCTGACCCTCCCCCATTCATGCTCTGTCTCTCTCTGTCTCAAAAATAAAT
>NC_064816.1:88246566-88437856 GCF_023721935.1 Panthera uncia | reverse complement strand
AAAAAAAAAAAAAAAAAAAAAAAAGAGTGTGACTCTTGATTTCGGCTTAGGTCATGAGCTCACAGTTCCAGAGTTTGAGCCCCAAGTCGCATCAGGACTCCCAGCTGGCAGTGCAGAGCCTGCCTGAAATTCTCCCTCTCTCCCTTTTTCTCTGCCCCTCCCCCCAAACACCCACAAGCTCTGTCTCTCTTTCAAAATAAATAAACTTTAATAAAAAATGAAAATAGGGTTGTCCTTAAAAGAGTATTTGAGATATGTTTGTTTTTGCATGCTGGTGTGATGTCAAGGGAGAAAGTGAGGCATTAAGAAATAGAAAAGTAAAGTTTAAGAGAGTGATTTAAGACAAGCAGATGACAGATTTAAGAAGAACAAACACTGGAAGTCAACCTTGGAGAGGTGAGAGTTTAAATCCCAGGCATGAATGAAATCCTCAAGGAAAAAGAACTGAAAAGAACTTATCACTAAGGAGTGAATGGAAAATGAGTTCACGAAAGATGCTGAGATCCTTTCAGAGAATAAGGGAAACCAAGCAAGTGCAGTGTCATGGAATCCAGGAATAGAACATTTTGGGAAAGGTCACGTGTTGGGTAGAGACCAATCAGAGAAGAGAATGAGAAAAGGTGATGTGATTGGTAACTAGGAGTCACTGGTGACCTCTGGTGGGGCTGGGATAGGACAGCTGTAGGTGCAGAAATCAGATCAGAAATGATTTAAAAGGTATTGGGAGACCATGGTATTGGACACCACGGTCAAAGGGAAGGAGAGGGGTAGGCCGATGACTTGAGAGCAGGAGAGAATCATGTGAGGTCTCTGAAACTGTTGAGAGCCACTCATATCTGTAGACAAAAGATGTCTGTATTGGCCATATGATTTTTTAACATACCAGCATTCATATAAATCCTAAAGAAGGTACCCAAGTTACTGAGTGAATTCAGAGAGAACCTAACATATCTAGACAATAAAATACTTGCCAAATGAAACTACCAATGAAGTAATGATGATATCAATGCATTGCTTAAAAGCAAAGTCCCTAAAGGAATTTTAATTCTGGATCAATCAGTATGGTTTCTGCACAAAACAGAGTATCAAGGAATACAATAGAACATGAAATATTTAAGGAAGCAAAACTAAAATGGCCAATCACCGTACTGTCCTCAGCAGCAACATCACACCCACCACCAACCTAGGAAACTGTCATCTTTCCTCTACCTCCAACATTCTTGTAGGACTGCATCACCAGCAATTCTACTATTCGATTCTTGCTTCAAGCAAAACTGTCTTTTTCATTCCCACTGCGATACTTAAAGAATGTTTGCTGGATTGAATTATGCCAATTAGAACAGACTTGAAAAGACCAGCTCGGTGCTTGAGACAGAAAATGTAGGGTGCCTGAGTGGCTCAGTCAGTTAAGCGTCCGACTTCTGCTCAGGTCATGATCTCACGGTTTGTGAGTTCGAGCCCCGCATTGGACTCTGCTGACAGCTCAGAGCCCGGAGCCTGCTTCGGATTCTGTGTGTCTCTCTCTGCCCCTCCCCTGCTTGCACTCTGTCTCTATCAAAAAATGAATAAACGTTTAAAAAAATTAAGAAAATGTAAGAACCACAACTGCTCTCTGCCGAGGGCTTTTATTCCATTGAAAGAAAATATAGTATATAGTATGTAGGGGCATCAGCAATGGTATCAGAAAGAACTGGCCTCAAATCCCACCTCTCTTCTGCCTATATAAGCAACCGTGGAAAACTTATTTAATTTCAATAAGCCCTAGTTTCCTTATCTACAAAATAAGGCTAATAGGGTTAATGATAATCCCTTTTTGACAGGACTTTTGTGAGGACTATATGAGGCAATGAGTGTACAGTGTTTAAGCGCTGATCCTCACACATTTTAAACTCTACCACTCTTACTTCTTACTTTTCCCCTTTTGTCCTGAGAATAGTACTGTGACATATCCTGCCACATCACTTCTGTGAACCATCTCATCATGTTTTCTTCTACCGCTCTCTTTGCCGCCACCCCTCCTCTTCTTCCTCCTCCTCTTCTTCCTTTTCCTCCTCTTCATGCTCATGCTCCTTCATTCTTTCTCCCCTGCCCCTGCCTCCCATTTTTCAAAAGACATGAGTATCATAAGGTTTGGTTAAAGGAATAAAAGGAAATGTATTTGTTTGCTCAGGCTACCTACCATCACAAAAACCACAGACTGAATGGCTTTGATCAGAAATCCATTTTCCCACAGTTCTGGAGGCTAGAAGTTCAAGAACAAGATAGTTTCTCCTGAGGCCATCTTCTCACTAGGACCTCACAGCAATGTGGCCTTCCTTCTCTGCAGGCATCCCACGCCTCTCTCCTCTCTTATAAGGACATCAAGCGTATTAAATTACAGCCCCCTCCAATGACCTCTTTTAATCTTCATTACCTCTCTAAAGACCTATTTCTTTTTTCTTTCAATGTTTTATTTATTTTTGAGACAGAGTGCAAGCAGGGGAGGGGCAGAGAGAGAGGGAGACACAGAGTCCTAAGCAGGCTCCAGGCTCCAAGCTGTCAGCAGAGAGCCCGAAGCAGGGCTTGAACTCACAAACCATGCTCGAATTCACAAACCTCAAGCTCATGACCTGAGCCGAGGTCAGACGCTCAACCGACTGGGCCACCCAGGCACCTCTAAAGACCCTACTTCTAAATACACTCACATTCTGAGTGCTGGGAGTTAGGGCTTCAGTATGTGAACCTCAGTGGCATACACATTTCAGTCCATTACAGGGGAAAAAAATAATATTTTCCCTTCTTTGTGCCTATATATTACTTAAACTAACTTAGGTAGGAAGAATGCCACTTTTATATTTTTTGAAGTTTATTTATTTTTGAGAGAAAGTTAGAGCAGGGGAGGGGGGAGAGAGAGAGAGAGAGAGAGACAGAATCTCAAGCAAACTGTGATATCATGACCTGAGCCAAAATCAAGAGTCGGACACTGAACAGAATGAGCCACCCAGGCACCCCAAGCATGCCACTTAAAAAAAATAATGCTGAATATTGTTAAATAGATCATTTGTTTCCTTTTGGTCAATGTCATTGTTTATAATATAAAATATATATATAAAGAGATTGGATATAATTTCTTTATTGTAAAGAAGTATCCATTTTATATAACATGTTTTAATTTAGCTTAGTATTTACTTGGAAAAAAGTATAATGGCATTAGTACATTTAGAACTATATCAGAGATATTGAGATGAATTCCTAAGAACATTGAACAAATAGATGGTTGCATTTCAATTATACTTTGTTGATCAGTGAAAAGAAAATGCCAGTGTAAATACATTGCTTAAATATAAAACATCAAAAAGGATTTTTTTTTATGTACAACAACTGGCAAAGTGTAAACACAGAATGTTGATGTTTTTCATGTTTCTCTTAAAATGCTGAATCAAGTTCAATGCCAGAGGCAGGGTGCCAGGCTACTAGCTTTGACAAGCTCAGCTGAAGTAAAGCTGCCTTCCAAATGGGAAGGGCAAGGAGCCCAGAAAAATACCTCATCCCTGAAACTCATGAACACTTGAAGCACTGGACTTTTTCTTTAGACACATCAGCTTTGTAGCATACCTAGGGAAATGATTTTAAATATGAATATGCTTCTTATAAATGAATAAGTGAATCTTATAAATGTGCTCTGTATTTATTCAACACTAGGCATTCAGTAGGGAGTATCTTCTAACCTGAAATGGAAAAAAAAAAATCTTTAATCCAACCTTTAAACTTTTCCATCATTTAATCAAAATTAAGTTTTTAATACATAGTTTTCTTTAAACTATAGCTTGACTCTATTTAGTATTGTATTTTGAAGAACACCTAAAAACTAATTCTGGAATATCGAAAGAAATCACAAAATATGTAGCTCTTGATGGCTGCTTATTAATGTCAGAAGAGAATTTCTCACACAACCACAACAAGAACAACAAAACAAAGGAGAGAAAATTTGGCGAAAGCAAATTTTAAAAAGCAAGTGTAAAGATGATGTTTTTGACGGTAAATTTTTTTTAATTGAATGTCCACCAAGAATCTTTTTTAAAAAGTAGAAAGGTCTTAATTTGATCAATTTCCCATGTAAGCAAAATCATTCTACATTTAAGTGAAAAAATTTAAGAATAACATTAAATGGCATAAGATAAAATTCAGCTGGGAATTAAAAGTTTGCTGCAATAAAAACTACTCCTGTTAATTTAACTGTACAAAGTTAGGAAATTCCACTAGGGTACACATGCCTAAATAATAATTGAATATTGAGAGCTCAATTAGCAAAACAGATCAATTATTTAGAAGAGTCATCCCCTCACGACTGCATTATCTCATCTCTCCAATTCCTTTCACTAAAGCACTGAAGCTTTTCAAAGTAATTGGACTCTCCAAATGAGTAACAGGAGAAGCCAGTGTTACTGACAGGTAGTAATCAGCCAAAATGGGATTTCCAGGCAAAAAGTTTATCAGCCTCGATCACATCCTCGATGGAGGCATGTAGTCTTCAGATTGTTTCACTGATCCAGCTTTCGGGCCAGTAAAAAATGATAAAGGAAAACAGAGTGGGAGGGAAAGAGAGGATCAGAAGGAAGAGGAGAGGAAAACGTCAGCTCAGATACCCAGAATGAAATGACATGTTGAAAGTGACTAAGTCATCCACAGACCTTGATGTGTACATCATCCAGGCTTGCTATGGTTGACACATAGAAATGGCAGAGGGTACCCATTTGCATGTTGCCAAAGGCAACATTGAGCCTCCTGGAAACAATCTTTAATCAGCAATTATGCTCAGGAATGTAAAGAAGATGGTATGTTAAAGCAACCTAGCTAATAGCATGCACTCACTCAATGATTTATAATAGACCAGTAACAAACAACGCCAATTCAATTTATTTAACTGTCTGTGCGTCTCCTCAGGGAAGGGAAGACTTACAAATTTTGGTAGGCTGATAAATGATTTGTACTTATTTGGAAGCCTGTGTTAGGCTGTGCATCATTTCCCCAGCTATTCCAATTAGAAGCACCCTAAGCAAGTGGAATGCCTAAAATGTTCTTCGCATCTTTCACATATGAATTCAGGCTAGCTTGAAATTTGGCAAGGTTGGTAAAGACGATTGGACCATATGGGAATTGCTCTAGCAGTGACCCTGATACTCTAAATTTAACAAATTTACAGTTCCAAATAAACTTTCTGAATATTTATTCACATTCACACACACACACACACACACACACACACACACACACATGCACACACTTATATTAGACATTTAAATAAACACAGTTTAGGGGCACCTGGGTGGCTGAGTCAGTTAAGCGTCTGACTTCAGCTCAGGTCATGATATGGTTTGTGGATTTGGGCCCCACATCGGGCTCTGTGCTGACAACTCATAGTCTGGAGCTTGCTTTGGATTCTGTATCTCCCTCTCTCTCTCTGCCATTCCCCCACTCATGTTCTCTCTCTCTCTCTCAAAAACAAATATTTTTAATATATTAAAGAAACACAGTTTATTCATTCAACAAGTATCTATTAAACATCTCCTAGGTGTCAGAGGAAGTACTAGTTGCTAGGAATAAATTAATTAAACATGATTCTTGTCTTCAGAGAAGGTGAAAGAGAAAGGGAAATATCATATATTGAGCATCTGTCATTCCACCCAATGTATATAATCACAGCACTGTTGTGAAGTTGGTACTACTTTCCTCATTTTACTGATAAACTAAGATTCAAGGAAACTGCTTATTTATTATTAATTACCCAGTAAAGAACAAAATCAGTGTTTCAACCAAGATTTGTTGAACTGCAAATTCCAAACTCTCTCCACCAAACTGCCAATAGTCCAAGCAGAGAAGATAGGAAAGTAAACACTAATAATAAAAAGTTTATGGGATAATGGAAATATGTATAATATAAAGTAATGGCAAAATAAGGGAGTAAATCCTACTTGGGGTAAAGGAAAAGGATAAAGGTCTGCTAGATCTTTTCCAAAGAGACATTATTAGAACTCTGTCTTTAAAAACAGATAGTAGGGGGTGCCTGGGTGGCTCAGTTGGTTGAGCATCTGACTTCAGCTCAGGTCATGATCTCACAGCTTGTGAGTTCAAGCCCCGTGTTGGGCTCTGTGTAGATGGCTCAAAGCCTGGAGCCTGCTTCGGATTCTGTGTCTCCTTCTCTCTCTGCCCCTCCCCATCTCAAGCTCTGTCTCTCTCTCAAAAATAAATTAATATTAAAAAAAAATAAAACAGACAGAAGTTCTCTGTCACTATTGGGGCACACAGTGCCATGCTCCTATTAAATCTTTGCAATCCCCAAAATACACCATACTCTTCACCCTATTTTCTCATGGTCCATACTGTGTCCTTTACAAGAAATATCTCATCTTTGTCTACCTGGTGAATTCCTGCAGTGAAATCGAATAGACTTACAGAAGGGAAAATTTATGTAAAAATTGCCCAATGATTTATTCATTTAGCAGATATTTATGAGTACCTACTTATATACTGAACATTAAAGACAAGAACCAACAAATCCTGACCCGTTGAAAATCTAGTCAAGGATATAGAAAATTAAAATGATTACTATAATAAAATACTTGCTATATTAAACAGAAGCACAAGAGATGTGACAGAACAGTGGAGGCCACCAAAGGAGTTTTCCCATAGAAGAACACCCTGGTCTGCATCTTAAAGACCAAGTAGTTGTTGATATGCAGAGAAAAAGAGAATTAAAACAAACAAACAAACAAAACACCTAACTTCTTGGTGTGTTTTGTATTGTTGAAAAATATCATTAAAGTCTTGGCAGCACTGATTGAATTCTTAATTATGTAATGAACAAAAGAGCTGATTAAATGCATGAGACCAGCAAAATGACATACAAAAACAGTTCCACAGTATAATTCATGTCTTCCCTATTCACCAGGGAGAAACCTGACAATGATGTGTTCATTGGAAGAAAGATAATTCTGAACCTAAGACTCCATCACACTCAATTTACTAGCAACATCGATTTTCTGATATAATCTGCAAATAAAGGGAAATGTAGTTGATTGGCATCAGAGAGGAGAAATAATCACGACTCCATTGACAAATGGAATGATAACCCTATTCTGACCTGAAAGACATGTCTATGTGAAGAACTTTTCTAGAACAGGTTAGCCCAACAAGAGGACATTTATTCCATATTCTGTGTTTTTCTCTTCCTCTCCCTCTCCTTCTCTCTCTCTCTCTCTCTCTCTCTCTCCTCTCTCTCTTTAATGCATATTATATAGCATGCATTTTATATATACCTGTGTGTAAACATATAACACACACACACACACACACACACACACACCCCTACCTTTCCTTCTTCATATTCACTGAATCACTGCAGTTAATAGTGACTGGTGTTGAACTATCTCAAGCCAGGAACCAAGTTGGCAGTATCAGTGATTTCCTCACTTTCCAATGTTCCCAACTACAGCATTCACCTTGCAGCTAAAAGGTCCTCTTTAGTATGAAGTGTATGTGGTTTCTTTTTTATTCAAAAATATTTAGTTGAAAAAACACTGAAAACCTACCACAGGCATGACATGTATATAGGCTTACTGTATACTCAGTTTTATAAGATTAGTATCTTGCCCTTACTGTATTCCCAATTACACACAACACACACACACACACACACACACACACACACACACACACACAATTCTGCTTTCTTGCATGAAAATATCTTTTCAAGAATATATTGATAAGAAGCTTAAGAATCTATTCTGTCCTTAAGCTAAATGACAAGCCAACAATTTGACAATGGAGTATTATAAAAATCTGGTCCTTTGATTGTGTTTGTTGCATGTTTTTGTTTTTTTTTTAATCAGATACTAAATAATAAGAAACACTGGAGAGGGACTACCTTCTTCTACAACTTTTACTTGTCTTTATCATTTTAATCCACACAACCACACTAACTAGGTAAGCATTGCTATTATCCCCATTTTACAAACAAGGACCCGAGCTACAGAGAGGTTAAGCGACTTGCCAAAAGTCACAGAGCGTTCAAAAAGGAAAAACACATCTTCAGAAAAAAAAAACTGGCCCTGATGCTCATTGCCTTTCCCAAGTGAACTAAGTTCACTGAAGGTAAGTAAGGGTTAAAAAGGAAAATGACAGAAAGACAGTTTGTATCCTAACAACAACAATTTCCTTTGGATTTCTCTTATCACAACCTAATGTTAAGCACCTTCACTTTCAACATGCTCAGTCTCAAATAGCTTAGGGCTCTTACACCTGAATTCTAAGAAGAAGCCTGTAATTCACACACTTTTTCAGTGAAACATAGCCTAGCTTTCAAGCTTTTCACCTTCAGGTTTAGATTTTCAATTATGATGATATTCCATTTTTTTAGGCTTTTTTTTATTATCAACAAACACTAGACTATTTTTCTGATCAAGCACTTTTCTAAATAAGTGTGCAAATTATTTACAAAAACACCAGTGTGTTATAAGGACTATGGTAACACCACTTCAATTCTATCATAAATATCTTCATCAAGTAATGATTCTGTATTCAGATCTATGCTAACAAAGTCAGGTATAATTATAAATCAATTAGTAAAATTCAAAAAAGGGAAGGGAGTGAATAGCATATAAGTGCTGGAACGGTCTTAAAGAAATACTTAAACAAAAAAAAATGCACATTCTGCTTAAGATAGCTGGATAATTCCTTCAAATCTTTGTTTTCTTTGCTGGTGTAGACCTGCCCCATATCTCTAAGATCACTTTATATTATTTTTTCATGAAACATCCATGATAAAATTCTCATTACTTATGCTTATTTTTTTATATGTTTAAGTAAAAGGTAAAAATGAAAAGCCTCAATTTTAGGATTTTGGAAGGAAAAATTAGCTACGTCCTCCAATTAAACAAGAGGTTTATTTTACATAGTTATATTTTAAAAACAGGACACCTGCCTGTTTATAGAAAAATGTCAAATTATCAACTAAGCATTAAATAACCAGTACAGAATTTAAAATCTGGGAGGATTTCCATAAAAAACTGAATCTTAATAAAGTGCTGGTATATTTTTCCTTATAATTTTAGCACTGAAGTATATTATCTACTCCCCAACATCTTCTTAGTGCTTAGACTTACATTCCTACTGATGTTCTTCAGAAAGACAAACTAAGACATGGGTTGGCAGCTTCCTGGAAAGATGAAAGAGGCTTTGGAGCCCAAGCTGTGCACCTGGCCAGATTCCAGATGAGTGGTTTCTTCCTGAGCTGAGGCTGAGTCAGCCAGGAATAGCCCAGAGGCAGTAGCAGTGAATGGCAAATAAGTAAAATGCAGTAAAACGACAGAAGATTAAGGGAAAGCATAATACTTGATCTCTAATTTTATACCAAAGACTTGTTAATTATAAAAATATGGTCCTTTGATTGTGTTTGTTGCATTTATGTGCAGAAGGGGTCCAAGGGAGCGAGAAATGTGTGTTTCACAGCAAAACTCAATGAGCAATGCATTTCTTCTACATCCTTTCCTCTCAGAATGAAAAGATACTCATTCTGAGAAGCAAACATAAAACTGGTTTATAGGAGTAGGCCCATGGTGCCAGAAAAGAGTTTGTCTTCATTTTCCAAAATAGCTGTTAAAAAATCATCAGCAAGTGTATTAGAGTTCTCCAGAGAAACATGAAGTGCACATGTTTTTTAAAGTACTGATGATACATATGGATATATATAAAGAGTTTTATTATAAGGAATTGGCTCACACAATTATCGAGGCTGGGAATCCCATGATGTGCAGTCAGCAAGTGGGAGACCCAAGAGAAATGATGGTGTAGTTCCTTTCCATAGGCCTAAAGACTTGAAGCCCAGGAAGAGCCAATGTTTCAGTCCAAGTCCAAAGGCAGGGGAAAAAAAAATGTTCCAGCTCAAGGAAGACAGGCAGGAGGAAATTCCTTCTCATTTGCAGGAGAGTTAGTTTTTGTGGTTTTTTTTTTTTTTTTGTTCTATTCAGGCCTTGGACTGATTAGATGAGGCCCATCCACATTAGGGAGAGTAATCTGCTTTACTCAGTCTACTGATTCAAATGTTAATCTCATCCAAAAATACCCTTATAGACACACCCATAATAATGTTTGACCAAATATCCGGGCAGCCCATGGCCCAGTCAAGTTGACAAATAAAATTAACCATTACAGCATGGTCAGACACAGCATGGTAAGAAAAATAAGACCGCATGTAACCTAGTCAAATCTCTTTTTTTTTTTTTTTTAAATTTCTGAAAGCTGAACCACCCGCATATCAAAGGATTTTAGCTGGAATCAGATCGCATATGCCTAGACTCATAGCACTATGCAAATTACACCACACTAGCTTTCCAAAAAAGTATACTTGAAACTTGAAAATGTTACCTTTTTCTTTTTTCTTTCTTGATTTGTTCTCATTAAATGCCAGAATATTTTCTCTAGTATTTTGAAACAATTTTAATCTGCTTTCTAAATTCACATTGACCATCTTTTAAAACTCAGAAAAGAAAATAATAACTATTGACAAGCAATCTCATTGGACTGCTACCAAAAATCTCCTCTCACTAAGATAAAGTGCATTCTGACACCAAATGTAACAAATGCCTGTATTTAGGCCAAGGTGGTATGTTATTCCTAAGAGTCCAAGTACCACACAGGAGACAGAAAACCAATTTCAGTATTTGTTTTTTACAGACAAAAAACAAATGATGCAAACCCGTCTGAACAAATGGCTTTATCCAAGCCTCAGTCCTTTCTCTTCCCTGGATGATAACAGGAAGCTGTCTTACAACAGGCCAGGTGGCCGTGGCCACACTGACTTGAAGGAAAGGCCCACAGTTCATACTGTCCATGCTGAAGTGTCACCCCCATGTGTTCAATCTTCTCCATTCCGTTGTCTACAGAGACCATAATCAGCTCCTAAAATTGCCACAAAGGTGACCAGCAGGCCTAGAAGACCTCTGAGCAATTTGGACCTGGGATTTGCGGCCCCTTTCTGTGCACCACCACTACCAGTGGTGACACTGAATGGGAAAGAGTAAGCATATCTCTAACACAGTAACCTCCACCCCATAAATTCCCTCATGTCCACCCAGGGCTGACCATGCCCGGGCTCCTAGGTCAGCATTCATTTTGCACTTACCGCACAGAAACATGAACGGTATCCAAACTTAGGATAGAATAAAATGCAACAGGATGCCCAGAAGAAGAGGATGTTTGCTGTTGTTTATTTGTGTATTTTGAGGAATCAGAAGAAGGCACAGCCTTATTCCTTGCCTGGACATAAAAAACATTTTCAGCAAAATCTTCTTCACATGGTCTAGAAGGTTCTTCATCATCTGGTCAGCAACCAGCTCCAGCCCCATCTCCTAGGAATCTCACTGTTCCCTTCTCTGTTCCCACCACACCGGCCTTGCTCCTTCCCACCTCAGGGACTCTACATGCTGTTCCTTCTGCCTGGAGTATCTGCCCCTCCACTCTGTGGCAGGACAATATATTTTTAAATATTCCCTGATGGTATTTTTCCTTGTCTGTAATTTGAATTTTTCTCTGCAGCTTCTGCTATTAAGACAAGTATGACTTTAGTACTTGTTTCTTTAAGTAGTGGAGGGGAAATATCTCTCTGGGAATCAGAAGGAAATGATTTAGGAACATCCCTGCCTGACAGGAAGAAAAAATGACAAGAGAACGCGGGGGGGGGGGGGGGGTGGGGAGAGGGAAAACCCTACACAACCTTCCAACACAGCCCCAGAGTCAAATGGGGAGATCGGGGATGGGGTGAGGAGAAGTTGTGACTGTAAAACTATGCAAATAGTTCATCTGAATTCTAGAATAAGGGAGTGTGCTTGCATACCCAGACACAGTCTCCAAAGGCACATGCCTTTCAGAGGAACCCTGAGGGTGTTGGGGGGCCATATGGGAACATGGTACCTGAATGATAAAAATAGAAATGACTGAGTGGAGGGGCCAGGTGAATGTGCTAAAAATAGCTCTCTATTTCCTCTCAGCCTGTGATGGCATTTAAGGGGTACAGAAACCCCTCTGTGATGTACTGGTGGACTCAGAAGACAGCTGAAGCTGCAAGTTCACCATGAAAGTTGGGACCCCCTAGCAGAAGGACACACGGTCAGCTCCTCAGTCCAGGAATCAAAAGGGAGGGCTCTGGGAGTGTGCGTTTCCAGTGAGAAGTGGTGGCCAATCTATCTGGGAGCAGTTAGCATGGATTGTATGTGCTAAGAAAGGAGAATACAGGTCATACCTGCCACCAACAGGTCAGCAACAGAGGCAGCAAGGACAGAGAGCAGTGTCCAAAGAGCTGGCAAGAGGAGCTACACCTCACCGAGAAGTGGAAAGGAGCCAGTGAGCCCCACTCCCATCACCACGATGTTCTATATGCTTCCCCCTGGTCCTGAATGCTGGCAGGAGATGGGGCTATGGTAATGGTGAGATACAGGCTGGGAAGCAGAGGGAAGGACAGAGAGGAAAAAGGACAGAGAGGAAAGATCCTGAGAAACCGAGCACTGACCCAAGAGATTGAATTCACCAAAGAGAGACTGTTTTAAACTTGAAGGGACTCAAAGATGTTCTGTGACAAAACCAAGGTTTTTCTCCATTGTTGATAACAGTGACTGAAATGCTAGTCAAAATCCACTAGGGAAAAGAAAGTAAACCTATGTGGCAAATAATTCATCATGTGTAAATTTCACCCCAGCTCTTACTGGTGACCCTATTCAAGTGTCGTAAAAGTCTATGAGGGACATTAACTTGCAAATAGGCTATTTACAAAACTTAGACTTGGAACCCAGCCATCTTCAGAACAGTAAGATGACCCAGTTTAATAAAAAGCAGACATAAATACAATCCATGTAAAGGCAAGAAGGAACGAAGGAAGGAAGGAAAGAAAGAAAGAAAGAAAGAAAGAAAGAAAGAAAGAAAGAAGGAAAAAAGGGAGGAAGGGAGAGAGGGAAGAAGGGGAAGAAAGAACGGAAGAAAAGAAAGAGGGAAGACAGGGGACAGGGTGGAGGGAGGGAACAGAAGAAAGGAGGGAGGGACACAGGAAGAGGTTGGGAAGATGGGAGAAGAGGAAAACAGGGAGGAAAGGGGATAAAGGAGAGGAAAAAAGGAAGGGCTGAGCAATGGAGGAACTCAGGAGATGTTGGTCAAAGGGCACAAACTTGGAGTCAGAAGATGAACAGGTTCTGGACATGTAATACACAGCACTGAGATTATAGTCAACAATACTGTATCATATACTTCAAAGTTGCTAGAGGACTAGATCATAAATGTTCTTACCACACACACACACAAAACATAATTATGTGGGGGGATGGAAGTGTTAGCTAATGCTATGGTGGTAATTATATTGTAATATATAAATATATTATATCAACCGTTAGATACCTTAAACTTAGTGCTGTCTGGGGCGACTGGGTGGCTCAATCGGTTAAGCATCTGACTTTTGGCTCAGGTCATGGTCTCATGATTCATGACTTCGAGACTCCACAATGGGCTCTGTGCTGACAGCTCAGAGCCTGGAGCCTGCTTCGGATTCTGTGTCTCCCTCTCTCTCTGCCCCTCCCCTGCCGCTCTGTCTCTCTCTCTCAAAAATAAACAAACGTTGAAAAAAAAATTTTAAACTTAGGGCTGTACATCAGTTATAACTCAATAAAAAATAAAAAGATGGGAGAAGTGTAGATCTCTGTAATAGGGCTGTAATATTAGCCATTAAAACGTAACCAAAACCTGTTGTGTCTGAGAAAATGAACTTCCCTCAGTGTAACCACTGTTTGTGTTTCTGTTACCTGCAGCTGAACTTATGTCTTAACCAACACAATAGCATTGACTTTTCATTTACTTTTTTAACCAATCAAAGGTTTAATCAATATCAGCAGACATTCATGGGAGTATGGTGTGTGTGGATTTCATCAGTCCTGGGTGGTACAACCAAAAACAAAGTACAAGGATTTAAATATGATGTCTGAGCCTGGACTCACTGAACAATGAATTTTATTCTATCATTTTCTGACATTAGCGAAGCCAGATCATTTTAGAGGTTTTTACATTCTTCCTAGATGCTATATAATTCTTTAGAAGATGAACAAAAAATAATTTAACAGTCTACTAACTCTCTTACTTTCTCCAAGTAGTTGGTCATTTCCTTTTTTGTTACTATTATTATGACTATTATTATTATTAAGATAGAAAGTTCTTATTAAATTTAATATGTTTAAAATGTTAAAATTATGCACTTTTCATTATCACCATCATTTAACAGATTTTTTTTTTTAATTGAGATTCAAAGAAGCTAAATTGTATCTAAGCTCATCCCTTAGAAAATTTCAAATGTGTTCAAAACACAAAACTCTTGGATCTTGGTTACTGGACCCTGGGTTTTCCTTATTCCAAAGAATGCCTTAAAAGGTTTTTTTAAATATATTTTAAACAATTTGTAAGAAAGTCAGTTCCATCTGAGCATTTTCCCCATATTACTGGTCATTAATGGATATGCCTTTTACATTTATTGAACACGATTTTTTTTTTACTTTCTCTTTATCAAGATGCTCACTACACTTATATATATCTTAACCCCTAGAACTTTCTAAGCTTAAAAGTAAAAGGGGACATTACAATGGAAATGGTAGATATAGTTATCTACATTGGAAGTCTAAAATTATATTATTCACTAAGAACATATGAAAAGCAAGCAAAAAATGAGAAAAATATCCTTATTTTAATATTTCCATTAAAATACTTGCATTAATATAGCAGAAAACATCCATAACAGATGAAAAGCTCATAAAATCAATTTTAAAACCACTAAGACCACACAGGATAAGTGGGCAAAAGAAAGAACAGATGCCTCATAAAATAGGACATCGGTTTGTGAAAAAAATATTTACTCAACATAGTAGGAACTTCTGGTTCCTGCCCATATGGCAACTTAACATGGGGCTTCTGGCTCCCTCTGTAAAATTAACCCTGGAATAACTACAGAAGTGAGGGGAAAGTGGATTTCAAAAACTAACCTTTCCAGAGAGATACTAAGCAGAGTTCATGGATGTGTTGAGGGAAAGTAGTTGTCTGAAGCTCAGGACAGAGGACAGCTGAAGGAGCAGTGAGAGGTTATGTTAGAATAAAACTAAGTATTGGGGCACCTGGGTGGCTCAGTCAGTTAAGCCTATGACTAGGTCATGATCTCACAGTTCCTGAGTTTGAGCCCCACAGTAGGTTCTCTGCTGTGAGAGCCTTTGTCCCCCTCTCTCTTTGCCCCTACCCCTGCTCACGCTTTCTCTCTCTCTCTCTCTCTCTCTCTCTCACTCACTCTCACTCTCTCTCAAAAATAAATAAACATTTAAGAAAAAAAAAAAAAAAACCTCTAACTACTGTGTTGGCCTTCATCTGCTATACTGGCTTGGGCTTTCTTCTGCTGCATTTGGGACAATCATTTCCTATGCCTGCACCATAAAAGTCATTGGCAACCTTTCAGATGTCACTGCATGTGTTCCAAGGTATATTCTAACACAAGATTGCAAATACCCCACCAGGGTGTGCACTCCATATAAATAGGCGCCCAGTGAGCTGCTGCCCCCAGACATTCACTTTTACCCCCTCCCTATCCAATCCCCCAGGGCTGGTTACAAACTAAGTTACAAACTAAGGAAGTAGCCTCCTAATGCTGCTTCTCTTTAAGGCTTTCCAAGAGGCAGAACAGACTGTGCAGGACGCAAGAGGAGAGTAATCACGACAGGGTGTGTTGTACCTGAGGCTCTCAGCACTGCGGCTTATCCCTTCCACCCTCCTCAAGTTCACCAAACCAGCAAATGCTGGAAGCCAGTCGTCAACCCTTCCTCAACTCATATTACTAAATACAACAACGCATCTTCCAAGGGATTCTCGAGTCAAAATAAGAAGCATAAGTATCTCAATGAGTTTTTTTTTTAAACTGGATAGAATATGCCAACTGAATTTTTTCCAAAAAGTAGGTCAAAAACTTAAAATAAGCTTGAAAATGTATTGAGAAGATAAAGAAAGAGTCTCCCAAATTTAAATAAAAGACTGTGGATTGAAAGGCTCACCAGGTTAGAGACAAGCGAAAGTCCTACAAAGACATGTCAAAGTCAATGAGGCAACTCTAAGTGCTTCCAGAAAGGGTAAATCTTTTACAAAGAAACAAAATTCACCTTGCCATCAGATTTCTCAACCATCATCTCTGGATGCAATAACACAATTGAGAAATATATTTTAAATATTAAAAGAATTTTAAACTTAAAGTTCTATATCTACTGTCTCATTTAAATGTAACCTTTAAAAAAAAAACAGCAAAAGAGCAAACTAAAAATACGTTCAGGAATGTGCCATCAGAATATTTACTACCAAAAGCCCACACTGAAAACATTTTTGCCGGAAGTATTCAAATAAAACAAAACAAAACAAAAAATCCGGGAGAGGCTATAAGAGATCTAGAAATTAGGGTTTATCGATTGCTATGTTTTTGAAGCTAAGATCAAAGAACAGGAAAATAGAATATATAAATAATACCCCTAGCATTGATTGTGATAGAGTTGGAGAGTAATTGGGAAAATAACAATCATCGTCCAAAAACTCCAATAGATATAAATAGGTAATTAAAAATGCACACATGCACACATAAAGCTAGCAAGCATATCACAAGATGCTAAAAATCACTGATATTCAGAGAAATGCAAATTAAATCTATGAGACAAAACATATTTTAACCAAGTGTTGATGAAGACGTGGGTATAGAGAAAACCTATTGTACTGCTTATAGAAATAAGTGTACAGCTCTATTTAGTCAAAGTAACTACTGCAAATACAACACTGAAAAATTCCACAGAAATTTTCACAAAGGTCCATATGGGAATATTTATAAGGGTATCTTATGTACCATTTATTTTTTGTGATGGTGGAAAGATGGAAGGCACACTAGAAATCTATCATAGGAAAAGAGAAATGGGAAAAATGTGGCACACTGCTGAGAATTTTGCAGGGGTTACAGATAAGGATTTGCTATACAAATAACGACATGGATAGATCTCAAAACTTAATGGGAAAAAACAGGAAATAGGATGAGATACATAATAGGATTAACATAAATTAAAATACATATGTAGAAAACAATACACATTTTACAAGAAAATTTTCAAGTTGAAAGTTATACATGAAACATAATAAAATGGTTATATACAACTCTAGGAGAATGGGAGTGAAGTGTAGAGATCCATGGGAACTGATATGTAAGTACATATACATACATGATGGATGGATGGATGGATGGATGGATGGATAGATAGGTAAGATAGATGGATGGGGGTGTGGATAAATGATTAGATGGCAAAGTCTTGCATACATGCATAGTAAGAATGTGCCATGATCCAAAAAGTATAATTAACTCAAAAACTTGCACCTGAATCCCAAAATAAAATGTTCATTCCCACTAATAATTAAAGAAAGGCAAAGAAAAGTAAGATACCAGTTCCTTCTTCTGCTGTGTAATTTGTTAAGGATAATAGCAAATTGACAGGAGTACAGAATAACTTCATTTATAAATATGGCTGATAGAAGCATAAATTGGTACAACCTATTGAGGGACAATTTGGTAATAGGTAATAAAGCATTAGAAATGATCATGCTCTATGATATAGTAATTCTTAAAATGTACCTTTATAAAATTATCATAAGTTGAGAAAACTTTATGCACAAAAGTGTTAGTCATGGAAATGTTTATGAAAGCATGGAAGACATCCAACATAAACAGGGTGGGTCATAGCAAAGACACAGGAAATCCGAAAGGATTTCCACTGATCAAAGATGGACAATTGGATTATCAAATTGTGGTGTGAAAGTACATTGATTCATAACAAAATTAGAAAGCAGAGCTATGACTCTGAAAGACTGAATTTGCAGGCGCCCCAAGAGGAACCTTGATGGATAATACAGAAATGTGGTGAAAAATGATACAAGGAGTGCCAGAGTTCTTTATTTAGGATGAAAATTGGATCATGTTTAGAATGACATGATGAGCAAGGCATATTAGCAAGCTGACTTGCTCAGGAATCAGCAAAATACCTCTTTGGTCACCATTAGAGATTATTCAGGCATTAACTCATCAGAAAAAGTGAGAAATAAAGGGAAAAAATCAGATCTCGTCAATACAAACTATTGCCTGGGGAGACCGAAAAATAAGAACAATTAAGGGAAAGTTCTTCGTGGATCATAAATGCAGAAGAAAAGGTAGAATTAGAAAATTAACATTTTGCAAGCCCTAACGAAGTTATGGATCTAGTCAATCCTCATCAATAGGTGTTAAAACAATTTAAAAGAAAGACTGAGGAAAGCTCTATTGGGCTGACAACACCTGATCTATCTTAACATCACTAAGCGTGGGCAACCAGATGGCACGGGCTTCTGGAGGCAACGCAGTAAGGAGGCAACAACAGAAACTACATTCTTGACACAAAGAAATTGAACCTGATTTCAGTCAAGTCTCTAGATATAACTATCAGTTTACAGTAAATACAGGGGTGAGAGGAAGGAAAACAAATCATGATGAATCCGTCAAATCAAGAATGTGGAACACACTATGAAACGAATAACCTGGTCTCTTTTCAAATAAATGACATAAGCAGGGGGTTTAAGGCGCCTGGGTGGCTCAGTTGGTTGAGTGACCAACTCTTGATTTCAACTCAGGTCATGATCTCACTGTGGGTTTGTGAGTTTGAGCCCCAAGCATCAGAATCTGCTCTCACAGCCTCACAGCATGTAGCCTGCTTTGATCTTCTGTCTCCCTCTCTCTGTCCTTCCCCCAA
This sequence comes from Panthera uncia, assembly GCF_023721935.1. NCBI lineage: Eukaryota > Metazoa > Chordata > Mammalia > Carnivora > Felidae > Panthera > Panthera uncia. Next base: position 88,419,014 of record NC_064816.1, on the reverse strand, counting down.
CTCATGCTCATGCACATGTGTGTCCTCTCTCTCGCTCTCTCTCTCTCTCAAAAATGAAAAAGAATGAAATCTTGTCATCAGTAACAACGTGGATGGAACAGGAGGGTATTATGCTAAATGAAATAAGTCAGTCAGAGAAATACAGATATCATGTCTTCACTCATGCGGAACTTGAGAAACTTCACAGAAGACCATGAGGGAAGGGAGAGAAAAAAAATAGTTAAAAACAGAGAGGGAGGCAAACCGTAAGAAATTCTTAAATACAGAGAACAAACTGAGGGCTGATGGAGGTGGGGGGCGGGGGAGGGGATGGGGAAATGGGAGATGGGCATTGAGGAAGGCACCTGTTGGGATGAGCACTGGGTGTGGTATGTAAGTGATGAATCATGGGAATCTACTCCTGAAGCCAAGAGCACACTGTATACAACCAGGTGCCCCTTTTCTCAAATTTTAATTGTTTTTCATGTTGATTAATCCTTGAGCCTATTAATAAAATTTATAACAGTGAAAAAAATTTTTTAATGGGGGGCTGGAACCTTGTTATAATTTAAATGAGATTTAACAAACCTAACAACCAAATGCACTGTTGGCTTCTATTTAAACAAGCCAAGGGTAAAAAAGGTATTGAGACAGGTAGAGATATTAGAATATAAACTGAGTATTGGATAAATTAAGAAATTACTGCTACCTCCTTTAGGTATGATGGTGGCATATCCATAAAAAAAACATGTATTAGATACATATTAATGCCAAAACTTGGGCATTTGTTATACTGTTTTCTCTATTTCTATGTGTGTTTGAAAATAACCATTAAAAGATTTTTTTTAATAATAAAATGAAAAGTGGTAAATTAATTTGGTAGCTTCATATGCTCTCCAAAAACAGCATTTTTATCAACTTTAATAATTTGATGAAATGTATTTTCTATAATGATATGCCTTTTAAAAAGGCAGAAAACTAAATTTCAGATGTTCTCATGTATTTAACAAATAAATTCACATAGGAAAAAAGGGGAGCTCAGAAAGAAATCTGAAACATATTCCATTTTCAAATAGGATAATGAGTAATATTTTTTACTTTTCTATATAATTTTCTGTAGCTTCCAAATTTCAAAGTTTTTTACTTTTATCATCAGAATACACTTTTAAGAATATCCTGTATTTCTTCTCATTTGAATGGACGAAGATTGTCCAATTAGGATTTTATTTCTAGAATTTCCTATCCCCCAAGAGCCATATATTTTTAAAATCCTCATCATGGCAAAATACCTATGTTTCTCTGACCTTTTTGGAACAGGATTTCTAACGTCTCAGCTATAAGTCAAAGTACCTTTTAAAATCCTTTACCTAGTGTATTGTGTTTCAAAATTGCCAGTTCAGTTCCTCCTGGATTTCTATGACTTCATATAGCAAATTTTCCATAGTAAATGAGTGAGCTACAGAACCACAATTTCTATACACTATTATCTGAGACATCAAAATTACAGCACTGTGTACTGTTGAAATACATGTTTGACCCACACAGGTCCACTTATACCTGGATGTTTTCTGATACATAGAGTACAGTACTATATGTATATTTTCTCTTCCTCATAATTTTCTTAATAACATTTTCTTTTCCTTAGCTTATTTTTTTTATAAAAATGTGGTATATAATACATATAACATACGAAATATGTGTTAATTGTTTATGTCATCAGTAAGGCTTCTGGTCAACAGTAGACTATTAATAGTCAAATTTGGGGGGAGCCAAAAGTTATACGTGGATTTTCAACAGTGTAGGTGTTGGTACCCCAACTCCTGCATTGTTCAAAGGGGTCAACTGATTTTTCTTTCAGTCAATAGCCATCTTTTGAGTCCTTAGCTTTATAACTAATATACATTAACTAAAATGCTATGTCAAGATAATAAACAGGATGTCTGATAGAAATCCATTCCTAATCAACTCTCTGTCAAGAAATCATGTAAATTTAAAACTTAAAACCTATCTCTAGGAGTGACTGCATTTATTCGGTTGTCTGAAGACCTTTCAGCAATGTTGGGACAGCACTAGTGAGATATCTGCATGATAAAAATCCTGCCATTCCCTTAGCTAAAAAAAGTTCTGGCCTGAAACAACCCTTTTCTTTTGCTAATAACTTTCTTGCCCCACCTTTTTCCTATAAAAACCTTCCATTTTGCACAACTCCACTGGAGCATCTCTCTACTTGCTGGATGGGACGATGCCCGATTCATGAATCACTTAATAAAGCCGATTAGATCTTCAAATGTATGCAGGTGGATTTTGTTCTTTAACAGGCTGCAGATTGCTGTGGGTGTGTGAAAATTTATAATAGCATATTGTTTATGTTAGTCAAAACATACACATTTTATCTAGTATAAATTCCTTTTTCTAAACAGCCCAAGATTAGAGAGAAAGGCATTAGCTAAAATATTAACTGAAAATATTAAGGCATTAACTAAAATATTATACTATGATAAAAATTTTATATAATAATAATATGATAAGGAAAAAATGAGCTAAGGAGAAAGTGAGGGAGAGAAGCACTTAGAATACTGAAAATAAGATCTGCCCTTAAGTCAGAGGGAAAAAACACAAAATGGTATTCTTGTTACTGTGTTGCAGGATTCTTTACCTCAATACCTGGGATTTGTTGTCTTGCCGCTTCGAAGAATGAAGAGGTGGCCCCAATAAAATGAGCAGCAGGCAAAAGTTTATTAGAATATAAGATTAAAAAGTAAGAATAGTATGAAAGCTCTCTTTATAGAGAGGGGACATTCGGAAGTGAATGCCTGTGACTACAGGCAAGGGACTTTGCTTTATAAGGTTTTGGATGCCCCTCCCCTTCCCTTCCCCCTTGTTCTTTCTCAGGTTCTATCCTTACTGGCTTGATCACTCCAGGTACTGGGTTGTCTGTTCTTGATTGGCTCAATTACATTGTGTGAGGAGTCTGATTATGGTCTTATTGTCCCTCATATAGCATAAGGTTTATGGTTTACTTATTTTAGTGAGTATTTTGATTGTCAAATTCCTGAGGGGAACCTGAGGGGGAGTAGGTGGTGCCTATTACATTCCTAAGAGGAACCTTATGCCTGAAATGCCTGAAGGAGTTTGCTCAATTCTGATGTTCTGCACAAAAAAATGTTTTAAAATACGTGTTTTCCCCCACCCAGGGACCCTCAAGCCCTAGCCTCTCCCTTTCTACCTACTGAATTCTATCTTTCCCTATCAGTGGGACTGGTTTGAACAACTGTCTCAAAACATAGGCTTCTGCTTTTCATTTCATATGTCAAATGATGCCCTTTGTTGGGGGAGGGGTCTATTAGGGTGTTCTGAGACCTAATTTCCAATTGGCAGAGGGGTCCCTACACCAAAAAGCGATGTTCTGATATTAACTGGGTGTCCTAAAATACAACTCAATTGTGATATTATCTACCTAGAGATAGCATCAGATCCTACAGGTTAAGGCTGAATCCTACAAGACTGTTAACTCACTTCAGATGTTAGTTGTAAGTCCTAATCATTACCTGCACTTTTGACCAACTGACTGTAAATCAAACGTTCCCCAAACCCCCTCAAGTTCAACTGATTTGCTAGGATAGCTTATAGAACTCAGAGGAACATTTTACTTACCTGATCACTGGTTTATTATAAAAGGATACAATTCAGGAACAGGTAGATGTAAGAGACGGGTAAGGTATGGGGAAAGGCCATGGAGCTCCCATGCCCTTTCCGGGTGCCCTTCTCTCCCACATCTCCATGTGATCACCTATTACTATTTATATATTTTTATAATATAATATGTATATTATCTATACACTATTATTTGCTACCCAGAAGGTCTCTGAAACCTGTCTTTTTGGGTTTTCATGGAGGCTCCATTACCTAAGTCCAATTGATTAAATCATTGCCTGCTGGACATAGAACTCAACGTCCAGCCCCTCTCCACTCCCCCTGATGTTCAGTGTGGGACTGAAGTTCCAACCCTCCAATTATTGGCAACCAGCCCCCATTCTTTCAACATTTTTTATTTATTTTTGGGACAGAGAGAGACAGAGCATGAACGGGGGAGGGGCAGAGAGAGAGGGAGACACAGAATCGGAAGCAGGCTCCAGGCTCTGAGCCATCAACCCAGAGCCCGACGCGGGGCTCGAACTCACGGACCGCGAGATCGTGACCTGGCTGAAGTCGGACGCTTAACCGACTGCGCCACCCAGGCGCCTCCAGCCCCCATTCTTAGGTGCAATCTAAAAGTCACCTCATTCACACAGCATAAGGCTTTATTGTCCTCATCACTTAGAAATTTCCAAGGGTTTTGGAAACCCTGTGCCAGAAATGGGAATGAAGATGATAGGTAGGTAGGTAGGTAGGTAGGTAGATAGATAGATAGATAGATAGATAGATAGATAGATATCTTATTATAAATCACAGTATCACAGGATAACAAACCAGCTCAATGAGATCGCTTTGGGAGACACGTTTACCTGTGTCCTTACCTCTCAGAACAGTTCTACAATTTTTGTAATTTCTGCATCTTTTGAGCCAAAGATTAGGAAACACACACACGGACATCTTGCCCTTCCTATTTTTATTATTATTCTCTATAAAAAGAAGAATGGAAGGGGGATAATACAGGGCTTAAAAATGTTTAAAGAAGGCTTAATCTTCATTCCTAAGTACTATAGGAACAACTCATCATTTAGAAAGGAAATTGCATACCCTACTTGGGATTATGGATTTAGAATTCAAATCCAGTTCAGGAAGACATAGGATAACTTTAAGTCAGAAAAGATGGGCAATCCAAGAAATTCATATACCCTTGCTTATCAGTATGTACTTGGATACAGTTTGGGAGGTTTTGGTTTGGTTTGATTTTGTCTGTGGTTTAATTTGGTTTGGTGTGGCTTATTTTTTTTTTAATTTTTTTGATGTTTATTTACTTGGTTTTTTTTCATTATATGAAATTTATTGTCAAATTGCTTTCCATACAACACCCAGTGCTCATCCCAAAAGGTGCCCTTCTCAATACCCATCACCCACCCCCCCCTCCCTCCCACCCCCCATCAACCCTCAGTTTGCTCTCAGTTTTTAAGAGTCTCTTATGCTTTGGCTCTCTCCCACTCTAACCTCTTTTTTTTTTTTTTTTCCTTACCCTCCCCCATGGGTTTCTGTTAAGTTTCTCAGGATCCACATAAGAGTGAAACCATATGGTATCTGTCTTTCTCTATATGGCTCTGTATGCAAGTGAACTTAGCATCACACTCTCCAGTTCCATCCACGTTGCTACAAAAGGCCATATTCCATTCTTTCTCATTGCCACGTAGTACTCCATTGTGTATATAAACCACAATCTCTTTATCCATTCATCAGTTGATGGACATTTAGGCTCTTTCCATAATTTGGCCATTGTTGAGAGTGCTGCTATAAACATTGGGGTACAAGTGCCCCTATGCATCAGTACTCCTGTATCCCTTGGATAAATTCCTAGCAGTGCTATTGCTGGGTCATAGGGTAGGTCTATTTTTAATTTTCTGAGGAACCTCCACACTGTTTTCCAGTGTGGCTGCACCAATTTGCATTCCCACCAACAGTGCAAGAGGGTTCCCGTTTCTCCACATCCTCTCCAGCATCTATAGTCTCCTGATTTACTCATTTTGGCCACTCTGACTGGCATGAGGTGATATCTGAGTGTGGTTTTGATTTGTATTTCCCTGATGAGGAGCGACGTTGAGCATCTTTTCTTGTGCCTGTTGGCCATGTGGATGTCTTCTTTAGAGAAGTGTCTATTCATGTTTTCTGCCCATGTCTTCACTGGGTTATTTGTTTTTCAGGTGTGGAGTTTGGGGAGTTCTTTATAGATTTTGGATACTAGCCCTTTGTCTGATATGTCATTTGCAAATATCTTTTCCCATTCTGTTGGTTGCCTTTTAGTTTTGTTGGTTGTTTCCTTTGTTGTGCAGAAGCTTTTTATCTTCATAAGGTCCCAGTAGTTCATTTTTGCTTTTAATTCCCTTGCCTTTGGGGATGTGCCGAGTAAGAGATTGCTACGGCTGAGGTCAGAGAGGTCTTTTCCTGCTTTCTCCTCTAGGGTTTTGATGGTTTCCTGTCTCACATTCAGGTCCTTTATCCATTTTGAGTTTATTTTTGTGAATGGTGTCAGAAAGTGGTCTAGTCTCAATCTTCTGCATGTTGCTGCCCAGTTCTCCCAGCACCATTTGTTAAAGACACTGTCTTTTTTCCATTGGATGTTCTTTCCTGCTTTGTCAAAGATTAGCTGGCCATACGTTTGTGGGTCTAGTTCTGGGGTTTCTGATCTATTCCATTGGTCTATGTGTCTGTTTTTGTGCTAATGCCATACTGTCTTGATGATTACAGGTTTGTAGTAGAGGCTAAAGTCTGGGATTGTGATGTCTTGTGCTTTGATCTTCTTCTTCAAAATTACTTTGGCTATTCGGGGCCTTTTGTGGTTCCATATGAATTTAAGGATTGCTTGTTCTAGTTTCGAGAAGAATGCTGGTGCAATTTTGATTGGGATTGCATTGAATGTGTAGATAGCTTTGGGTAGTATTGACATTTTGACAATATTTATCCTTCCAATCCATAAGCAGGGAATGTCTTTCCATTTCTTTGTATCTTCTTCAATTACCTTCATAAGCTTTCTATAGTTTTCAGCATACAGATCTTTTACATCTTTGGTTAGATTTATTCCTAGGTATTTTATGCTTCTTGGGGCAATTGTGAATGGGATCAGTTTCTTTATTTGTCTTTCTGTGGCTTCATTATTAGTGTATAAGAATGCAACTGATTTCTGTACATTGATTTTGTATCCTGCAACTTTGCTAAATTCATGTATCAGTTCTAGCAGACTTCTGGTGGAGTCTATCGGATTTTCCATGTATAGTATCATGTCATCTGCAAAAAGCGAAAGCTTGACTTCGTCTTTGCCAATTTTGATGCCTTTGATTTCCTTTTGTTGTCTGATTGCTGAGGCTAGAACTTCCAACACTATGTTAAACAACAGTGGTGAGAGTGGGCAACCCTGTCGTGTTCCTGATCTCAGGGAAAAAACTCTCAGTTTTTCCCCATTGAGGATGATGCTAGCTGTGGGCTTTTCATAAATGGCTTTTATGATCTTTAAGTATGTTCCTTCTATCCCGACTTTCTCAAGGGTTTTTATTAACGGTGCTGAATTTTGTCAAAGGCCTTCTCTGCATCGATTGACAGGATCATATGGTTCTTATCTTTTCTTTTATTAATGTGATGTATCACATTGATTGATTTGCGAATGTTGAACCAGCCCTGCATCCCAGGAATGAATCCCACTTGATCATGGTGAATAATTCTGTTTATATGCCGTTGAATTCGATTTGCTAGTATCTTATTGAGAATTTTTGCAACAATATTCATCAGGGATATTGGCCTGTAGTTCTCTTTTTTTACTGGGTCTCTGTATGGTTTGGGAATCAAAGTAATACTGGCTTCATAGAATGAGGCTGGAAGTTTTCCTTCCCTTTCTATTTCTTGGAATAGCTTGAGAAGGATAGGTATTATCTCTGCTTTAAACGATTGGTAGAACTCCACTGGGAAGCCATCTGGTCCTGGACTCTTATTTGTTGGGAGATTTTTGATAACCGATTCAATTTCTTCGCTGGTGATGGGTCTGTTCAAGCTTTCTATTTCCTCCTGATTGAGTTTTGGAAGAGTGTGGGTGTTTAGGAATTTGTCCATTTCTTCCAGGTTGTCCAATTTGATGGCATATAATTTTTCATAGTATTCCCTGATAATTGTTTGTATCTCTGAGGGATTGGTTGTAATAATTCCATTTTCATTCATGATTTTATCTATTTGGGTCATCTCCCTTTTCTTTTTGAGAAGCCTGGCTAGAGGTTTATCAATTTTGTTTATTTTTTCAAAAAACCAACTCTTGGTTTCGTTGATCTGCTCTACAGTTTTTTTAGATTCTATATTGTTTATTTCTGCTCTGATCTTTATTATTTCTCTTCTTCTGCTGGGTTTAGGCTGCCTTTGCTGTTCTGCTTCTATTTCCTTTAAGTGTGCTGTTAGATTTTGTATTTGGGATTTTTCTTGTTTCTTGAGATAGGCCTGGATTGCAATGTATTTTCCTCTCAGGACTGCCTTCGCTGCGTCCCAAAGCGTCTGGATTGTTGTATTTTCATTTTCGTTTGTTTCCATATATTTTTTAATTTCTTCTCTAATTGCCTGGTTGACCCACTCATTCGTTAGTAGGGTGTTCTTTAGCCTCCATGCTTTTGGAGGTTTTCCAGACTTTTTCCTGTGGTTGATTTCAAGCTTCATAGCATTGTGGTCTGAAAGTATGCATGGTATAATTTCAATTCTTGTAAACTTATGAAGGGCTGTTTTGTGACCCAGTATATGATCTATCTTGGAGAATGTTCCATGTGCACTCGAGAAGAAAGTATATTCTGTTGCTTTGGGATGCAGAGTTCTAAATAGATCTGTCAAGTCCATCTGATCCAATGTATCATTCAGGGCCCTTGTTTCTTTATTGACTGTGTGTCTAGATGATCTATCCATTTCTGTAAGTGGGGTGTTAAAGTCCCCTGCAATGACCACATTCTTATCAATAAGGTTGTTTATGTTTATGAGTAATTGTTTTATATATTTGGGGGCTCCCGTATTTGGTGCATAGACATGTATAATTGTTAGCTCTTCCTGATGGATAGACCCTGTAATTATTATATAATGCCCTTCTTCATCTCTTGTTACAGCCTTTAATTTAAAGTCTAGTTTGTCTGATATAAGTATGGCTACTCCAGCTTTCTTTTGGCTTCCAGTAGCATGGTAAATAGTTCTCCATCCCCTCACTCTCAATCTGAAGGTGTCCTCAGGTCTAAAATGAGTCTCTTGTAGACAGAAAATAGATGGGTCTTGTTTTTTTATCCATTCTGATAGCCTATGTCTTTTGGTTGGTGCATTTAAGCCATTTACATTCAGTGTTATTATAGAAAGATACGGGTTTAGAGTCATTGTGATGTCTGTATGTTTTATGTTTGTAGCGATGTCTCTGGTATTTTGTCTCACAGGATCCCCCTTAGGATCTCTTCTAGGGCTGGTTTAGTGGTGACGAATTCCTTCAGTTTTTGTTTCTTTGGGAAGACTTTTATGTCTTCTTCTATTCTAAATGACAGACTTGCTGGATAAAGGATTCTCAGCTGCATATTTTTTTCTGTTCATCACATTGAAGATCTCCTACCAATCCTTCTGGCCTGCCAAGTTTCAAGAGATCAGTCACGAGTCTTATAGGTCTCCCTTTATATGTTAAGCCATGTTTATACCTTGCTGCTTTCAGAATTTTCTCTTTATCCTTGTTTTTTGCCAGTTTCACTATGATATGTCGTGCAGAAGATCGATTCAAGTTACGTCTGAAGGGAGTTCTCTGTGCCTCTTGGATTTCAATGCCTTTTTCCTTCCCCAGTTCAGGGAAGTTCTCAGCTATTATTTCTTCAAGTACACCTTCAGCACCTTTCCCTCTCTCTTCCTTCTCTGGGATACAAATTATGCGTATATTATTTCTTTTTAGTGTATCACTTAGTTCTCTAATTTTCCCCTCATACTCCTGGATTTTTTTATCTCTCTTTTTCTCAGCTTCCTCTTTTTCCATAATTGTATCTTCTATTCACCTATTCTCTCCTCTGCCTCTTCAACGAGCCATGGTAGTTTCCATTTTATTTTGCATCTTGTTTAAAGCGTTTTTCAGCTCCTCCTGACTGTTCCTTAGTCCCTTGATCTCTGTGACAATAGATTCTCTGCTGTCCTCTATACTGTTTTCAAGCCCAGCGATTAATTTTATGACTATTATTCTAAATTCACTTTCTGTTATATTATTTAAATCCTTTTTGATCAGTTCATTAGCTGTTGTTATTTCCTGCAGATTCTTTTGAGGGGAATTCTTCCGTTTGGTCATTTTGGATAGTCCCTGGAGTGGTGTGGACCTGCAGGGCACTTCCCCTGTGCTGTGGTGTATAACTGGAGTTGGTGGGCAGGGCCGCAGTCAGACTGATGTCTGCCCCCAGCCCACCGCTAGGGCCACAGTCAGACTGGTGTGTGCCTTCTCTTCCCCTCTCCTAGGGGCGGGATTCACTGTGGGGTGGCGTGGCCCGTCTGGGCTACTTGCACACTGCCAGGCTTGTGGTGCTGGGGATCTGGCGTATTAGCTGGGGTGGGTAGGCAAGGTGCGTGGGGGCAGGAGGGGTAGGCTTAGCTCTCTTCCCCTTAGGTAATCCACTTCAGGAGGGGCCCTGTGGCAGCGGGAGGGAATCAGACCCGCTGCCAGAGGGGTGGCTCCGCAGAAGCACAGCGTTGGGTGTTTGCGTGGAGCAAGCAAGTTCCCTGGCAGGAACTGGTTCCCTTTGGGATTTTGGCTGGGGGATGGGCGAGGGAGATGGCGCTGGCGAGCACCTTTGTTCCCCGCCAAACTGAGCTCTGTCGTCCCGGGGCTCAGCAACTCTCCCTCCCTTTGTCCTCCAGCCTTCCCGCTTTCTGAGCAGAGCTGTTAACTTATGACCTCCCAGATGCTAAGTCCCGCTTACTGTCGGAACACGCTCTGTCCGTCCGGCCCCTCCGCTTTTGCAAGCCAGACTCGGGGGCTCTGCTTGGCCGCCGGGCCGCCCCTCCGCCCCGGCTCCCTCCCGCCAGTCCGTGGAGCGCGCACCGCCTTGCCGCCCTTCCTACCCTCTTCCGTGGGCCTCTCGTCTGCGCTTGGCTCCGGAGACTCCCTTCTGCTAGTCTTCTGGCAGTTTTCTGGGTTATTTAGGCAGTTGTAGATGGAATCTAAGTGATCAGCAGGACGCGCGGTGAGCCCAGCGTCCTCCTACGCCGCCATCTTCTCCCGATCCTCTGGGGTGGCTTATTTTTAATAAGAGGTTTATTCTTTATCTTGGGACTAGCCACTTAAGGAGTTCATTTTCCAATTTTGAGTAAACATATATCCACTCCTCTGAATTAGAGTGTACCTGAGGGATGCTACTATCTGCAACCCCTGTACTCAGAAATTAGTGATAAGGAAAAATAAGGCCAATTTGTAGGACCCAAGAATCTTTTAGAATTAATAAGTATTTAAACCCTATTTCCTACAGTGTGAAATTTTAAAGCAGGGCAATTTTTTCAGGATATATTAAAGCTGCTCACCCCTAAAATAATATGACCATCCAGGCCGGTGACACTAGTTTCATAATAAGATTACAGGGGAAGAGTTGATTTCTGAATAGTGCATTTCTAATGCTGGAAAACCTTCAGGGTCCAGCCAGTCTGGTGGGGTGACTAGGAACAATGAGGAAAAATGGCTAACTGTGATGAGTATACTAAAGAGCTGTGGTCCTGGGAGAAATAGTGTATAGGCTCTTAGGCAGTGCTTAGCACTTGGTGGTGGTGATGGGGGGTTCAGGGGGATGGGTGGAGCTCAAGCTTTCCCCACAGAAACACACATCTGGACAAGTGTCCATGGGGCCATACAAACTCAGCATCAACAGTGACACCTTGATTGAGTTCTCAGGTTCCTGGAACAATATGGCAAAGGAGACTGTGGTCCTCATGCAAATGCCAGATACCCTGCTAGTAGAGAGTTCATGGGTCAAGGAAGTACATATAATAATAAGAGAAGTGACTGTATTTGTTTTGTAAATTTCAGAAGCAGGCAACATTGATCACACACACAATTTTGACTCTTCAGTAGTCCTCAGTATTATTTTTTAGACATGACTGAGACTATCATTGACTATAATTATTGGCTTCAACCACTATTGAGGCATGAATTCTATATATGATCACATAATTTATGGTATAATATACCAGTTGATTCAAATGAATCAATATTGGTAAAGACTGGAAATGTGCCAATACCTAGTAAGTTCTATATAAGCATTTGCTGTTATTTGCTACATTTGTTTGTTCATGCTGTTATGAGTTTGAAGAAAACTGCCCACAATGCTCAATTAAGTCTTTGATGTGTTTTAAAACAGAAAGTCATAGAAAACCATCCATTGTGTTCTACTTTGCATGTACTGGTGAATACTTTTATGACTGATACAAGTGGAATTGAATGTGATATATATTCTGATACCTCAATAACACTTAAAAAAATTTCATTCCATGAATTATTTGATAACAGGCATTGAGAAAAGGACAAAAGATTTTTAAATGATTACCTAGGCTACTTATATTTTTTAAATGCACTAAAAATGTGTAGGAGGAGCAAGAAGCAAGCTTCTTACAAATCTTAAATAACTTACACCAGAAAAATAAAATCATCTTTGGACTATTACACATATGAACCATCTGTAAGTGTCCTAAATGGTTGTAACATCTCTGGTTCTAGATAAAGGGTTTTATAATTTACTGAAGTCCTAAAATGTCATTCACGGACTTAGTTTTTAAATGTATTTCCACTGACAGAAGACAATTATTTCTCAGCAGTTTCTAAATGTTTGGTACTTTTAAGTAAGGTCTGGTCTAATTATTTTAAAACACTACTCCAGTTGGGGCACCTGGGTGGCTCAGTTAAGCATTTCACTTCAGCTCGGGTCATGATCTCACAGTTCATTGAGTTTGAGCCCCAAGTCAAGCTCTATGCTGACAGCTCAGAGCCTGGAGCCTGCTTCAGATTCTGTTGTCTCTCTCTCTGCCCCCCCCCCCTTAAAAATAAACATTAAAAAAATTACAAATAAATAAATAAATAAAATGCTATTCCAATCTAAGAAAAATAGTCCTGGCGTATTAGAGATTCTTAGAGCCATATACACAAAAAGAAATGTTCAGTAACCAACTTAATTTAAAATATTTTTATTTTTATTAACTAAAAAATATGTTTTGCTATTACCGTAGCTTGTCTTCGATCTGAATTTATAAGGTTGATCATAAAACTGCAGTCCACACACAGGGTATAAGATGATATCTAAATAATAATTGGTAATATATACTTGATAATGAAGAAACATTCCTAGGGTGCGCCTGGGTGGCTCAGTCTGTTAAGCTTCTGACTCCAGCTCAGGTCATGATCTCACGGTTTGTGAGTTTAAGCCCCATGTCAGGCTCTGTGCTGAGAGCTCAGAGCCTGGAGCCTGCTTGGGATTCTGTGACTCCTTCTCTCTCTGCCCCTCCTCTGTTCTGCTCAGTCTCTCTCTGTCTCTCAAAAATGAATAAATGTTTTAAAAAAATTTTAAAGAAACATTCCCAACTAATATAAAATTAAATTTATCTTCCTTCCATGAAAATATGAATTTCTACCAAGAAGAAGAATGTTACTAAAATGAATAAACAATTCTTTTTTTTTAAGTTTATTTATTTATTTTAGAGAGAGAGAGAGAGAAGGGAAGGTGTAGAGAGAGGGAGAGAGAGAATCCCAAGCAGGCTCCATGCTGTCAGTGCAGAGCCGGATGCAGGACTGGAACTCACGAGCCATGAGATCATGACCTGAGCCAAAACCAAGAGTCAGAAGCTTAACTGACTGAGCCACCCAGGCGCCCCTCACACAGCTAAATTTCTAAAATGATAATCTGATCATGCCTCTTTCCTGCTTCTAGCACATCACTAGATTCCAATTCCCTACCAACTAAAGTCCAAATTCTTCAGAACTACATGGGGAGTCTATCGTGATACGGATGGATGGACTGAATTTCCAAACTTACCTCTGCTACTCTTCTCACACTTTATGCTCTAGCAATTCAGAACAGCTTACAGCATCTCAAGAATACCATATTTCTTACATATCCACATCATCGAGCATCTCCTGTTACTTACAAATCATGTTGCCTCTCCTGAAGTGCTCACCTTTACATGTTCCGGTCCCAAGCCACCCTCATATATACACCTGTTTTCTGTCTGGATCATTCTTTTTCCAACTGCAATATCCAGTTCAAAAGCTGCCTCTTTCCAAAAGGCTTTCCTGTCACCTGCCTTCTGGTAATTCAGAGGAGAAAGAATCACTCCCTGCTCTATGCAATCTTTGTTTCCTCTACATGTGCTAATGAGTATGTTCTCTCTCCTGCATTAGAATATGAGCTTCCTGCAGGCAGAGCCTGTGCCTGATTTGTATTTACCCCAGGACTTAGCCTAGGAGCACAAGGAGGCACTCTGTCCTGTGTCTGCTTGAATGGCTAGATTCAAGGGAAACTTTACAGCATATTTTCTTGCCTTGTTGGCTTCAAAGTCACAAAAGAACCCTGAACCATCAGCAGGCTCTGTTGTTCTGTATGAAAAGGCCTTTATCAATACTGAGTCATTTAACAAAGAAGCTCTTTCTGAAAATATCTGAACCATCTTCACTTATTTAAATTTCCAGAAACTTACAGTAGCAAGCTTTCCAGTCGCCTCTGAGCAAATTACACAACCTAATTCCATTTCTGAACTTTTATAATTTCTAAGGGCAGACACGAGGAGAGAAATACAAATGCTTCTTCAGATAAAGGTTGTGAGCCTGCTTTAAATCACTTAGAAGCTCTGCTCTATGGGGCAAAAACTCATAATGAAACTAAATATTTTTACCAAGAATGGAATTTCTAAGATACTACATCCTTCAAAGTGACAACATAATGGCAAATTATGACCCGCCAAACTCAGAGGAGCAACATTATGTCTGAAGAAATACAGACAAAATCAGTGCTAAGCAGTGAGACTTTTTCATGGAAAATTAACAAGGTAATCACTGAGGCTTCTGGGTGCTGAATCCCTTAGTACCTGATGGAGGACCAATACTAGAGAGGAGCAGTGAATCATCTTAGAATGCTCTAAGCCAACCATGAGTTGATGTATCACGACAGGGGTCGTCAAAAACCAATAAGCAGATGTTTATGTATATGCTGAGGACTGCAGGAGGAAGGTCTTGTGAATAATACCCAAGTGATATAAAACCTAATCCCTGCCTTCAAGGAGTTTATAGTCTGGAAAGGGAAATGGGGCTTAAACAGACAAAATCACATAACATGCAAATAATGTGATTTTCAAACACAATGCAAGGTAATAAAGGATGAAGTTTCTGCTTGACTTATTCCACCAACATTGATTGAGTATAACTGAATACCTAGTACTTGGCCTCAGAGTGATACAGACAATAGGAACAAGGAGATTTCAAAGGAAGGAGATGTCTATACATTCATCTGTTGTCAGAAAACTGCAAGGAGAGATGTGAACTGAGTATTCAGAGGCAGGTAATATTTAGATTTGCAGAGAAAAAGAGAAATGGCCCAAGGTGGGGAAATGGGTGGGAATTAAAACACATTACCAGGTGACATTTTTAATTTTTATTCAAATTTTTTAAAAATTTTTTAATGTTTATTTATTTTTGAGAGACAAAGAGAGACAGAGCATGAGCAGGGGAGGGACAGAGAGAAAGGGAGACAGAATCTGAAGCAGGCTCCAGGCTCTGAGCTGTCAGAACAGAGCCCGATATGGGGCTCGAACCCACGAACTGAGAAATCATGACCTGAGCTGGAGTCAGACGCTCAACTGACTGAGCCACTCAGGCGCCCCAATTTTTATTCAAATTTTATAATGACCTATGGTTTGAGGTGTTTCAAGTCCTTCACTTGTGCATATATACACCATGCAACTCTCCTTTCCTTCATGCTTAACACTGATTCCTTCACATTACCGTGTTCTATAATTCTACACACTTTCTTGCCTCTTTAACAACAGAAAAAGGACAGAAGAAATCTTTCCTGAATTGAGAGAAGATGCACTCTATAAATGACTTGTGTGTTCATGGAGTATATGAAGAGAGACGGATACACAAAAAAACCCTGGTTTATTTGCTGAAAATTTTAAACATCCCCTGTGGCTAATAGGCTCATCTAATAAACATATTCAACACTTCAATAAACAGCATGTATTTCTTCTTGCTTCTTGGCAATTGCTTTCATCCAACTTGCTCAAAGCTCTTCAAAGACAGGGAGCCAGATTTTCCACAAGTCACTCCCTGGAGGTAATTTGGCTGGTTAAGGAGGCACATTAATTCTTTCAGGCCACAAAGGGCCATTTATTGAATACAGAGTGAAAAACCAAAAGAGAAACAAAATTCCTCTGAGCCCCAAAGATGGGTGAGAACTCTTCTCTGGGCCTTTGGGGAACATCATACTCCCTAAAGCACGTTGATTATCAGCACAGAGGAAGTAGAATTCTGCATCTGGTTTTAATAAACCCAAGGAGAATGTCCACCAATGACTGACACTCTTATTCTGAAGTAAATTATTTCTTCACTATTTAAATGTGTATAAGAAAAACTTTCAGGATCGCCTAGGTGACTCACTCGGTTAGGCATGTGACTCTTGATTTTGGTTCAGGTCATGACCTCACAAGTTCATGAGATCAAGCCCATGTCAGGCTCTGCACTGATAGCATGGAGCCTGCTTGGGATTCTTGTTCTCCCTCTTTCTCTGCCCCCTCACACTTGTGCTCTCTCTCCCCCTCTCTCTCTCTCTCTCTCTGAAAATAAACATTTAAAAAAAAATAAAATAAAAATTTCCATCTATGACTGTAACTGTAGCAGCCATTCAAAAACATCAACAATAAAGATGAATTAACACAACTTCAATGTGAAATTGTACCCAAAGTTTAGAGATAATAATTTTTTTGTTAATTGTATTGTTCCTACACTTAGATATTATTTTGCCTTGCTTAAATATAAGGCAGTTTGCAAAGATGATGACCTACCCCAAAGGCCTCCTAGAGACATGTCAAGGGTTTAGAGACTTATTCAATTCTGATCTTGAAAGCACCTTGGAGTATCATTTAGCCTTGAGAAAGCAGATCCAGACAAGTACACACTGAGAGAATAAAAAATTAAGATCCTCTTCTCCAGCTGGATTTGTGCATAACTCCTGCTAAAGCCAGGGCAAATTTGAATCATAATGAGAAGATCATGTCCTTCAACTAGTTTCTGGGGGCAGAAAAACATTAAGATTTATGCTTCATCCTAGATCCCTACTCTTGTCTTGTCAGGTCTATTTTTAAATCTCAAATCATTAGAAAATGACTATTAAGAATTTTTGCACTTAATTCTTTCAAATATTTATAAGCATTGTTGAAACCACGTGTACTAGGGAAAATATAGAGAAAATGATGGGTTTGCACCTACTTTTTGTGATTTGTGATTCCACAAGATTTTGTTTTCAACGTTTTTTATTTTTGGGACAGAGAGAGACAGAGCATGAACGGGGGAGGAGCAGAGAGAGAGGGAGACACAAAATCGGAAACAGGCTCCAGGCTCCGAGCCATCAGCCCAGAGCCTGACGCGGGGCTCGAACTCACGGACCGCGAGATCGTGACCTGGCTGAAG
Source organism: Panthera uncia (assembly GCF_023721935.1). NCBI lineage: Eukaryota > Metazoa > Chordata > Mammalia > Carnivora > Felidae > Panthera > Panthera uncia. Next base: position 88,401,706 of record NC_064816.1, on the reverse strand, counting down.
TCGGACGCTTAACCGACTGCGCCACCCAGGCGCCCCAAGATTTTGTTTTCAAAAATCACTTTGAGCTTCTTAGAATTAAGCTGTTCCATTTTGGAAAACACAATTTTATCAAAATAACCAGTGATAAGACTCACCATTTATTTTCTTTTTTTTTTCTTTTTTTTTTTTTTAAATTTTTTTTTTTCAACGTTTATTTATTTTTGGGACAGAGAGAGACAGAGCATGAACGGGGGAGGGACAGAGAGAGAGGGAGACACACAGAATCGGAAACAGGCTCCAGGCTCTGAGCCATCAGCCCAGAGCCCGACGCGGGGCTCGAACTCACGGACCGTGAGATCGTGACATGGCTGAAGTCGGACGCTTAACCGACTGCGCCACCCAGGCGCCCCACACCATTTATTTTCTATAAAACTGTTTAAAAGACATCTACAAATTAGGATTATCCAGTATATCATTAGATTATGATGAGGAAAACATAATCTAACACAGCCATCTCAATAGAAGGTAGCCACTTACAGAGATGTGGGAAGAGATGAAAACAAGAAAAGTAAAGGTAACCAGAAACTAACAACAGCAGGAAGTTGCTACCATTTTTAGGGCAAGTGAGCAAATAGAGCAGATGGTGTTATCAGAGGCAAGGAGGGAAAGCCTGCCCACAGGAGCTGGAACCAGGCAAAAGCCACTAGGAGGGAGTGCCTTTCTGACTGGATCTAGAACCATGGAGGAGATGCAGCCACTATCTTAAACATCCCCAGAAGCACCACCAGCTTCTTCCCAACTCCTCCTGCCAATGTTCTGGCAATTCCTCCCTTTGTTCAAAGCTAATCAGAAACCAGTGGGCAATGTGGTTTACAGAAATCGGGACCCTTGTGAACCAGGTCAGTGTAGAAGAAGAAAGGGGAATGGATCTGAGCTTAACAGGCAAATGTTTAGCACAGTGTATCCTGTTTGCTCTCCAGCATCCATCCTCATGCTCCACTTGTATTTAAGTTTCCTACAACAGGAACTACTTATATATGCCTGTCATGGCACAACATCCTTCATACGAACTAAGCTACCCTCACCTTCTCCAGAGAGGGATAGAACGTCTCCATCAGTGTTGATTTCTCATCTAACTCAGTCGAAATCCTACCAGGGTATTCTGTACTGAAAAACTAATGAAAGAATTAAGGACAACACTCTTTATGCGAAAGAGTAGATGAAGGGAAAAGAGGAAAAGAGAAATGTGTGGTTAATACTGTCCATGTCCTTCAGCCAAACACCGCCAGTTGAACAAGGTGAATAAGTTGGGTTTATTACTTGCTGCATTGAGGGAGAACTAGGATGAGGATAAATCCATAACTGAAAAAGCAGCAGCAGTCACTCTTACTATGTGGGAGAAGGGGACATTTGGTGGTTTGTGGCTTGATTAGTATTCTTCCTTTTGTCTCATTTGATTATGGTCTCAGAGTCACCATGTCCGACATTAATTTTCTGTGAGATTATGTCCAATAGGAGAAAAACATGGCTTACTTAGGAGCATCAGACCAGTTACCAGATGTCAGGAGCTGCTTTTTGTCTTTCTCAATATACACAGAACTTATATTCATAATATATTTTTAAATATGTAAGTAAAATATGTATTTATATATAATATACATAATACACATCTTTTCTGTTCTTCCTTCTAGTAACGGATCATCATGAGTGGTAATTAATATTTTAACACATCCTTCTTCTAACACATATTCCATGTTCCCCTTGACCTTAGCCACCACCTTGGCAGTAGAGATTCTCCACCTGACGCAGTGACCTAGACATTATTCTCTGCAGAAGCTAAGCCTTTGGTAGTCCAGCCTTTATTGGCTTGTCCTAACCTCCCATAAACTTTCACTATTAAAGTCCCCAGTGAATCTTCTAAGTCCCATCTCAAGAGCAATCCAATTTTCCTTTGTCAACTGGAATCAGGCATGTCAACCAGGTTAGTAACCTCTTTATCTATCTATTATATTGGTTCAGTGGTATGAGGAGCCCTAGATGGCCAGGTGTTAATCTAAACTGTAATTCAACTCAAGAAAACCATCTTTACACCACCCCACCCCCCTGCCCACAACTCCAGTAGTTGTGAGAGTAGCCTACTTTCCTGGTAACAAAATCCTCTGAAACATCTAAACCCAAGGCTGTAGGAATGAGAGCAAAAATCATTAGATAAATGATGAGATTTATAATGAGATAAAAATCATGAGGGAGGGAGGAGTTCTTAGCTATAATAATGAAAGGAACCATTCCTAAGCCTCTTTCTTTGACTATGGGAGATTTGGCTATGGGAGAAGGAGCACTGGATATTAGCTACCAATTCAAAGCACAGATGGCATCTTGTAGGACAGCATCACCAACTCATGGTGTATCATACCACAGTTGGAGACATACTGGGTTTTTAGTAAGCCAGTTCACAGTTCAACAATGCCAAGTTTTTCTGGGTGACAAGGTAGATGTATGACTGGAGGATTCTGTGGCCCACTGGCTCACTTCTGCTGTGAATGATTTCCTTGGTCACATATGCTATTGTATGAGATAACTTTATTCTGAGTAAGTCATTCCATGAGTCCACCAATGGTGTACTGTCAGAAGTATTTTTCAGAGAAGCTGAATGAAGTGCATGAGGAACTCTTTGCACTATTTTTGTAATTTTTTTGTTAAGTCTGAAATTAATTAAAAATTAAAAGTTTAGAAAAGAAAGGTTAAGTAGAAGAAGAGGAGTTGTTCCCATTAACAAGGAGACTCAGGAGGAAATAGAATTCAATGTTTATCAGATTCAAGGAGAAATATGCTGTATTAATCAAAACTGCATACCTTCTTTATGTTCAAAATAAGTAATTGTTAAATACACTGATATACCATAGCATTTCAACTTATTTGAAATTGCTTTGAATTACTAACATTTTTTCCCCATCAGGCCTATATGATTAATATTTTTTTTTCTTTTTTTATTTGGTTTATTTATTTTATTACCAGGGCAACATCTTCTCTATAGATTTTGTTCCACAAGCATGTTTTTCTTAAACTTTTGAGAAGGATTTTATTTTTTACAAACAAACAGGGGCACATATTTTCCAAAAGAGCTTAAAATTTAAATACAAAAACAAACCCACTCATTCCTAATAAATTCTGAAGGAATTTGTATTCTTTTCTTTTTTCTTTCTTTCTTTCTTTCTTCCTTCCTTCTTTCCTTCCTTCTTTATATTTTTTACAGTTAGCTGCATTTCAGCTGCTTGTCTGATTGTTCTCTGGGTTGGTAATCTGCCCTGTCACTTCAACTTGAAACTTGAATCTGCTCTACCCACTAAAAAGCACTCACTGGATAAACCAGTGTGCAGTACCTATGCTGTGTTATATTTTTATTTTCACACAAGGCACCATCTCCTTTGGCAGAGGGAGAAACACTTTTTATTTTTGTCCAGCCATGAAAAAACTTACACTTAGATACCTGAATTAACTGGTTCCATATTTCTAATTTATTCTAATCACATTTTAGCATCTTCCATTGGCTGGTACCTGGAATAACCACCCAACTGACTACTCCTTAGTTTGGCATTAGTGAGAAAAGACTCTAACTATGAGACTGAAACAGTCCAGTCCCTGACACCATTTGCCCATTTAAAAAAATATATGGCAGCACCCAACTTGTGTTCACTTGAGGTTCCTTGACAATCCAATTCTTAAGCCACAACAGGATAATTGGTGAGTGACAAGGAAGGCAGAACAAGAAAGCCAAGATGACCAAATGATGAAACAGCCGGCAAACAGTGCTAAATGCACTGAGGACTTTAAATTTGCACTTGATACACTGAAGAGCCAGGAAAGGACATGAGGCAGGGGAATAGTTTGTCTGGCATTTTCAAAATTTATTAAAAATTACAAAGTTCTTTTCAATATGCAGGTATACATGAGAAGTCTCTGTCATTCAAACTTGCTGTGAGCTATTTTGATCTGATAAACAGAGGGCAGTTGGAGAGGACTTTGTTTTAAGGAGGTGAAGATGGACAGTGCCCCAAATAGATTTTGTCTAGAGCCTGCTGTCTACAGCATATAATGCCGGAAAATTGTCTCCAGTCACCTGCAGCACTAGCTAGAAGTTGTATATGTCTATGAATTTAAGGCCAGTATGCACAATGTTGCCCCAGGATATGGTCCTAAGACCACTATCTTGACTTCATTTTTTAATTAAATTAATTTGGGGATTAGACTGATTGGAATCTGATTCAATCAAAAATATTATGAGTGAGGGGCCCTAGGCATACAACCTGGCTCAGAACAATACCTAATCTGACCTGCTCATACTACCTCTTCAAGAGTAAACCCTTCCCTGATATAAAAAATATACTACCAGTGTACTTTTAAAAGCAGGATTTCAAAGAACAAAGCCAGAACCTGTGTAAGCCAGATCTGATGTCTTTTCAAACAGTCACTTTGCTGAACTTTAAGAAAGATTAACTTAACTTAAATTTAATTTAATTTGATTTAAAATTTTTAAAAATTGGGGGGAAGCACCTGGGTGGCTCAGTCAGTTGAGCTTCAGCTCAGGTCATGATCTCATGGTTCATGAGTTTGAGCCCTACATAGCGCTTTGCACTGAGAGCAAAGAGCCTGCTTTGGATTCTCTGTCTCCCTCTCTCTTTCTGCTCCTCCCCTGCTCACGTATGTGCTCACTCTCATGCTCTCTCTCTCTCAAAAATAAAATTTAAAAAATATACACACACACATATTGTGTGTATATTTTTAGCCTTTCTCTTTCTGTCATCTTGGAGCCTGTGGAGGCCTTCTGGGAACAAGACTCTTAAAACAACAAATATGTCCAGAAGGCTGTGGTTCAAGGCCATTTTTGCTGGCTATAAGAGGGCCTCCAGAACCAGAAGGAGCAATTTTATTCTTAAAATTGAAGGTATTTATGCTCTAGATGAAACCGAATTCTACCTAGGCAAGAGATGTGCTTATGTGTACAAAGCAAAGAACAACACAGTGACTCCTAGTGGCAAACCAAATGAAACTGGAGTAATCTGGAGAAAAGTAATTCATGCTCATGGAAACAGTGGCATGGTTCATGCCAATTTCCGAAGCAACTTTCCTGCTAAAGACATTGGCCACAGAATCCATGTGATGCTGTATCCTTCAAGGATTTAACTTACTGAAGAGTAAATAAATAAATGTGTAGATCTGCTCTTATTAAAAACAGTTTGCTTTGGGGTATCCGGGTGGCTCAGTCAGTTAAGCGTCCAACTTCAGCTCACGTCATGATCTCGGGTTTGTGACTTCAAGCCCCAAGTCGGGCTCTGTGCTGACAGCTCAGAGCTTGGAGCCTGCTTCAGATTCTGCGTCTCCCTCTCTCTCTGCCCCTACCCCCCTCACATTCTCTCTCTCTCTCTCTCAAAAATAAACATCAAAAACAAAAAGGTTTTTTTTTAAATTTACTTCCTACACATCATTTCCTGAAAAAAAAACAAAATGTCTCTGTGATACCTTTATAAGCAACTCTAATTTTGAACTGATAATTTGTGCATCCACATTATGCCCAGGAAAGCATGAATCATATAGATCCCATTATGTGATTATGCAAATGCACACTAAATATACAATTACAAGCATATATGGGCAGTGAAATTTAATTAATTATTATGACTTAGCTCACTTGCCCAACGTAGTTTTATTAACTAACAGTCCACAGATGTGTTTCCTCTCTTGATTCATTTACATTTTAATACCATGTAGAAATGATAAATTATCGTAACAGCAGATGATAAAAACAGATGGAATTAACATAATTGAACCCAAGATCATTTACATAGGTTTGAATTGAACAGTTTGTGTATTTAAGTCAGTATTAAATGCTTTATTCTTGTATGGTGGCTATTTAGGAAGAATTTCACAAACACATACACGCAGACATTAAAACCAGCCAAGGACATTTAAAAATGCATATTTAAAGGCTATTAAATAGCTTTTAAAGTGATGAGCAATCACTAATTATACTTAAAGGTATAAATATGAAAAGAAAAATGCGATCAAAAGGATCAACAGAGTAACACAGAGGTTATAAAAATTATCAGTAAACACTAATGCTAAGTGAAATGAACATTTGACAAATTACTAGGTATCACTGAAAATCTCAGCCACTTATAGATTACATTGGCCCCCTGAGGGCTGCATTCTAAACTTAAATAATTGATGATCTTTCTAAAGACAAAATCTAAAACCATAGGAATCACTTCATTCCATTCCAAAATAGTATTTGTATGTTTGTGTGTATGCATCCACAAGTCTTTTAATGGGCATATATCTGAATTGACATACAAAACTATTACTCCCGTTTCTTTGAAATCCCATCAAATAAAATTGCAATTACATTAAAAAGTCAATATTTGGGTCATCAAATTTCTCCAATGTCAAAAAAGAAAACTTGTTCCTATTTGTCAAAAAAAAATCATTACAGGAATAGCATAGGACATGAACTGGTTACCAGACAATAACTGCTCAGTGGTCCATGGAGACCCTTCCTTCCCTCATTTATATCATGATATTCCTGGCGGAATCCTCCTTTGGTGAGAAATAGAGGATTATAAATGTGTGGACTTCACATTACCTTCACTTTCCTCGAATAGTTTTTTTTAACCATAATTCATCTCTCAGGGGGTATCTTCAACCTTAACACTTTACTTCTAGCTTTATGTGCGTGGTGCTAAAAGAAAGAGCCTAAAATTGTGTGAATAAGAAAAGACCACTTCCAAAAATTGAATTATTGTATAGCCAAATATGGGAAAAAATTTTAAAACATTGGGGTAAGTATTTCTATTCAGAGCTTCATCTTGCCATACTGCAGAAAATGACTTTTTTTTATCCCAGGATTGCCTTTGGGATTCAGAGATATTTGAGATCTGGGTTTACCCCTTCAGGTTAAAAAGGCCAAGTGTGTCTGCCATGAAGTCATTAAGGCTAATCAATATTGAAACACCAGTAGAAGTGGGCCTCCAAAGCTATACCATCTAGGGAAGAAGGGGAGGAGCCAGAGATGAGTCAACTGCAAAGGATTAAGATACAGTTTCATCAGAAGAAACATGACTAAAATGGGTGAGAATCAACCACTTGGCTGTCCACAGACAGGGATTTTTTTGTTTTATTTTGAAACTTCCAAGAAATTATAAAGCTAAGTAGGTACAGTAGAATAGTCTCACTAGAAAGAGAATAAAATCACATAGTGTTCCTCGGCACAGTCATCATTTGTGCTTGATGTAAGTATAGTAGCTTATTTCTTATTTCTAATTAGATTTCTGAAATAAAAAGATACAATGCCACACCTCTCTCCATACCCACACCTCAAATCTGCATTCACTGCCCTTGTAAGCCCTTCCTTCACCATTTTTATATTCTCAGGGTCATCAAGGAGCCTCTTCAATGGTTAAAAATAAAATAATTGTATTTATAAACATAAAATGGCTAGTTAACTAGCTAACTTAGAACCTCATGAACAACTTAAAACCTAGTGATTTCTATGCTTTATATTTAACCCACATTGTTGGCAAATATGTGTTTATTAGCTTATCTTTCCTGGAATAACCATAAGAAGGTCTTAAAATCCTGATAAAGTTTTCTGGGAATTAGAACACTTTTCAGTGTTATATACTATTAAGCCACTTTTATTGGTAGCTATGAAAATTTTATACCTTCATAAATAAAAAATATTTTTATAACATCAAGTCCTTACTCTCTACAGTAATATTTGAGTTCTAGAAACTTTGATACCCATAGTGAAGAAAGAAAGTTACATTTGATGGTGATACCACACCACATCTGTGCCAATGCTCAAGAGCTGGGCGAAGACCTCCAACCGATGGCCAATACAACTGCATTGACTGCTCTGCAGAGGATCATGAATCACATTCTATCTATACTGTTAATCCTGCCTGCATTTGCAGTAACAATTGCCATCCCCACTTTACCATTCTAAGTGTTCTCAAAATGGTTTCACTTTCAACCATGGAAAACACTACCTTGCAAATTCCCTGTTCACAGGTATATTTCCAAACCTTTTAATGAAGCAAATGAATTATCTCTATCACATAATCCTTCATTCACAGAAGTTTAAAATACCAGTGTTGCAGCACCTCTAAAAATGTAATTCAAAACCTTGGTTGCTGTGGGAGGCTCCAGTAGTCAAGCAATCAGCCTGCAGATTATATTGCATATACAGCTTCTCTTGAGCTCCATAGGTTTAATAACTCTGATAATTGGTCCTAATTTGTTTTGTGGCTGTTTTACCTTCTAGTTGTTTGGAATTTTTGTTGATTTCTGTTTAGAGCAAATTGCTTTCCTTGTTAGATATCTTAGCTCTACATTTTCTATGATTTAATGGGCTAGTTCTTCTTGGTTGTCTGAGCCCTTCAATTTACCAGAATTTTTAGATTTGTTTTTAATCCCAACAGAAGACCAGAAGAGCTCCAACTCATCCATAGTTAGAGATTTCTGGACAACTACATCCCACCCCCCACACACACACACTGAGCTCCACATTAGGTATTTCACTCTGAACTACTTGGCCCACAATACCTTGAGGGAAACTGGGGACATAATACTGCCAACCTATTTTCTAGCTCAGTTGGATGCACGTTTGTTGGCTGATTCTTCACCTTCAACTTAGTCATAAACGAGCAGCCCTGACTCCCAAGTCAGTGATGTGATTTCTGTGCACTGTGTGCTAAAATGAGATACCTAACAGATCTGTGCTGAGTGTTTAACATGCCTTGTTTACCATCTGATCACAGACCATCTCTAGAATTCCACCTCTCAGTATCCTCCTGCTGTATGAGATTCCAAACTCCTGTGGCCACGTTTCCTTCCTTTCACAAAGGAAGTTCATTCCTGCTCTAGAGCCCCTGCAGTTGCTGTTTCTAGAAATCTCTTCTCCAAAATCATCCTGACTTGTACCTTCCTATCATTTAAGCCTCAGAGGAAATGTCCGTGGTGCCTTATCTGATTTCTCATTCAGAGTGCATAACCTCACCTCCTCGCACACATCACACAAATAAGGAGGCTTCCAGAGGGTTCCCAAAGAGAAGGTAAGAATGACTAGCAGCTTAGGCTGGCAAACAAGACATTACTTTGCAGAGTCAAAGCTCTGAAAGTTAAAAAACTTTTCCAGAGTTTCAGAAGTTGATATAAGGTTAAAGTGTGAGCTTTTTCATGACATAGTCTTGAAGTGCCTTCTGATAATCCATACTATTTTCATGATGAGGCCATTTGATTTCATTTTAATACTTTCCAAAACAGCATTCTATGTGACAACTTTGATAAGATGCAAAATAAATCTGAAACAATTTGTGAGGGCACCTAGCCTGTGCTTAGGACACAGCAGATGCTTAATAATACTTCTTGACTGACTACACATATAGTATATTTTAAAATGACAATTACCTTCTCTGACAGATGCCAGGCTACACAAGTCAACTCTGCTGCTACCAAGAGTATGTCATTTTGAAGTCATTCCCTTCCTTTTCTATTAGGGACCTCCTTTTGAAAGGCAAAGACTTAAGGAAATTGTAGCAAACCCCTGCTGGGTTGTATAGTCAGGCTCTCTTCTGCAAGAAATCCCCCTTTGACCCCAAACAATAAAGGGGTTCCTGAAGCCAAGTGTCTCTGTGATTTTGCCCTAACTAGGCCAGTGAGACTTCTTCTTTCAAGTATTTAAATTTCTGATCTAAAAGATACAAAAACTGCAAGTTCCTGATACCCGTAAGACAAACAATAGAGTTCTTCATCTGTTCCATACAGCAACCACTAGTTGTAGGTGGTTACTTAAAATTAAATTTCAAATTCAATCAATTAAAATTAAAAATTCAGTTCATCAGTTGCATTAGCCATATTTCAAGTGCTCAATATTATAGGCCATTTCCATCATCACAGATGATTCTATTAGACAGATTTGCTCTAGAAGAAGGCTCAACTAACTACATCCCACAGGCCAAATCTTTCTGTATAATTAATGAGATGAGAAGAGGTTTTTTTCATTTTTAAATGGCTGGGAAAAAATTCTTAAAGGTGAATATTTTAAGATATGTTAAAATTATGTGAAAGTCAAATTTCTGAGTTCACAAATAAAGTTTTATTCGAACAAAGCCATGCCCATTCATTTGTGTATTACAGATGGCTGTCTTCATGCTACAATGGCAGAGTTTTAAGTATGTGCAACAGAGATCATATGACCAGCAAAGTCTAAAATATTTATTTTCTGGCCCTTTATAGAAAAAGTTTGCTAACTCCTGCTCTAGAGAGAGGTGCCAAGGACTCTAAAGCTTTCTCAGATTCTGAGAGTTTATGAAAAGACCAGATAATTCTTACACTGAGGTGCTAACAACTTGACAGGCATGTGAAAAGGTTTTCCATTTCTGTGATGGAGATTGGAAAGGAGAAGGACCATTGTGAACAGGTCGTATTGGAGGGAATAAAGGGGAAGAGTGCCTTCTTCCCCAATGTCAACAGACAGGTACCAGAGCATCATATTTTATTGCGCTTAGCTGCAGTATACCCAGACCTCCCACTGCCTAAAAAGGAATGGTAAAAAAAAGAAGCCCTAGCATTCCCTAGTCTAAACAAGGGGCTCCTAGATCTCCTCTGCGAGAATCCTGCTAAGTTCCCTTTAAGTGAACACAGCACCAACTCTCCCTGAAGCTGCAAAGCCAGACATAAGGCCAGAGCTGGTGGGCATAATTAGGCCTCAAACCAGGTGTAAGTGCAATCGGAGTGGAAAATATGCGACAGCATCCTCGGTGAACTGTGAACGCCTCCCTACACCAAAAGGAGGCACGCTGGTTATGTGTGAGTGTTTCTTGAAAAGATGTCATTACATAAGGGTAATCACCAGTCAAGAAATGTCCAGGGTCATCCACACTGCATGAGTTATACTTTACTGGGACTTGCCATAAATTGACAGAACAAAAAAGAATCCTAGGCAGAAGAATTCAAGAGATCAAGATAGAATTCCTGAAATGGGTACAGATATGAAAGTGTCTAGGGGCTCAGAAGAAAGGCTGAGCTTCACAGAAATTCTGGGTGACTTGCTGTGACAAGTAATTCTCGACTTAGGACTCTCACAATAGGAGACTCCAGAGAGTCTTCTCTCTAGTAATGAGCCTGACAAATCATGTTTCATTTTCTCAAGGAGGTGCCAGGTAATCACTGTGCCTCTAGCTCTAATATAATCACTATGGGAAAGTGGGTTAGAACACCAGCGTGACATCAGATGACCTGAATTTGAATCCTGTCCCCACCACTTATTAGTTGTCTCATTCTTCTCAAATGTAAAACAAGATACTTATAAATTTGTTTTGGTGAATAACCTATATACTTAAAAAAAACAGCTTACCTGAAATACACGAGAGTGTAAATATGGATGCAGATTTAGAAGATATTACTAATGGCCTGGCCAATGGCAATCACTGCCACCACCTTCGTTGCAGACTCCTGAGAATGTCTGGTCACTGTCTAGTTCCAAGAAATGGATCATGATATGTTTAAATCCAATCTGACAACCTTTTTCCACACTTTCCCAGTCACCATTACATTTAGTGCTTGTCAACTGTTCCAGTTCTGGCCTACCAGACCTTTGTAGAAAGTGCCTGTTGGAGAGATGGTGGGGGTGGAGGTAGGCCTGGGAAAGCTTTGGTTTGCTCACTTGGAAGGGGACAGTGAAGTAACAAATATGAAGAAAAGGCCACAAGAATTCCAGAGCCACAGCCATAACACCCCTTAGCCACTGGACCAATAGCCAATACTCCAGAGTCCCCACGTTGTGAGAAAAATAAACCTCTACCTATTAGACATCATCTAACCTTCACCCATTCTTAAAAATGGATTAGATAGAATAAAGGTACCCAAACTGCACTGACCATTTGTTTTAATTTCCCTAGAAATTTACCAGTCACCCATATGGAAAAAATGGGAAAAGAAAGAAGGGACAAGTGTCAACCAGAGTTTCCATCCCTTGCAATCACCTCCTGGGGAGTCCTTTAAGCCCTAATCCTCTACTACCTCATTAGGAAGTCTACAGTGCCACAGAGAAGTCATCATAGCTGCCACAAGCAGCCACATTTTCCTTGGTTGGAACCATCTAATGCTGCCAGGGGACAGACACAGGATAACAAAAACTGACACTTTTCAAGTACTTACCACATACTAAGGACTGTTTAAGACCATTATACCCATTGACTTATCTAATACAATTATCCACTAATGTCACTACTATTACTAACCCCATTTTATAAAATGGAGAAACTGAGGCACAGAAGATTTGAGTGATAGCCAAAAGGTGATGGCCCCAAGATCCAAAGTGAAGCAAAATGAGTCTGTGAATTTAAGCACTACATGCTAGTACCCCTTCCTCTGAGGTGGCAACAAACCCGAGGTTCTGCAAGGTAAGGAGTTGGAACTGATTTGGTAAATTGATGGGGCAGACCTTTCAAAAACCCCAATCTCTTATTCTGCCTAGTCAACTCTTTACCAAGCTCTTCTACCTAGAAGAAGTAATAGGTCAGAAAGTTAGCCAACCTAAATGCCTACCAACCGCTACAAAGGAGTGGAAGGTGTTAGCTTTGAAAACAATGATGAAGAGACCCACCTGAGGGGAAAGAAACTCCCCAGAAGAGAGATATAAAGATAGCACTTTATATAAAGATATAACGATAACAAGATAGAATTTACAAGGTGAGATACCATTTATCCCCGCCTGGACCGGCACTCAGACTGTCAGGATGTGGCTCTTACTCTCACATCTCCTCTGACCCTGATACTAAGTTGGTATCTGTCCAGCAGATCTGTGCGGCATCTCAGCATCTAACCTGGGTAACTGCTTAAGCCATTGTCTTGAAGTCGAGCAATCCAAAGCTCATCTAACTTGACACAGGCCTATTACTGGGGAGAGAGACACAGCATTAGTTTGGGGCTAAGTTGTCCTGTTCAGGATGAATGACTCAGCTGAACAACTATAAAATTTTCTTTTCATATTGTACCTGAAGTAAATTATATGTAATTTCATTAAAAGAAAGGAATGGCTTAAGTGACCAGTAAAAGCATCTTTTGGTTCTACTGGTTCTTGGTAACCACTGCAGCATTTCTAAGGGAGCCCACATTCGTGTTTGTTTACATACTCATTTGTTTAAGATACAAACTACTGAGTTATTGCAATGTGACAGGCACAATGTAAAATCATATTAACAAAGCAAGCAATGTGCCCCATATCCCTTCAATTTCCTTCTAGAGGTTTTAGGAATGGAAACTACATTTAATGCTGCTACATTAATGTATCTTGTATTTGCCTGTCCTGTGAAACAGAACCTTGAATTCTCTGATAAGCATGATGGCAGCAGAGTACAGATAGGCAGCTCTTCTGGAGAGGGTCTATTTGGAAAGTGATTAGCATTTGAATTGAGAAATGATTGATGACTGAGGACAATAAAGTGTATAAGGTAGGGGTTCCAAAAAAGGAAGGCTGACTTTTAAAGCATTTGATAAATGTCTGACGGATTTCACCTCACAGATCCACTCTTTCTTATTCTAAAACGTCTGTTCCTTCCTTTATTCCATGCCATCCCCCAAACTGTCTACTGTTCCCGGGTACACACACACACACACACACACACACACACACACACACGCTCAAACACCAACTGTCACCATTCACCCTAACCCCCTCCCCCAAAAACACAGATTTAGGGTATTAAAAATTATTTTTTCCTCACATACACACACACAAAACAAGTCTGCTGAATTAATATCATTACAAAATTGTCTGTTTTGATGGGTGATAATTGTTCTGAAGGAAACTGTCTGCATGTATTTTATCGATCACTTTTAGGAAGCCCAGTAACCTATAGAATTCCAGATACTTTTTAAGGAAAAGAAAGAGGTTCTGATATTGCAAACTGTGAAAGGCCACACAAGTGTTATTTTTAAGGAAAAAAATCCCACATTTTATACTTAAAAAAAGACACCATCCAAATTAATGTTTAAACTAGGTAAAAACATACAAATTAAACTCAGATCCCCCCCCCTTTTGATATCAAGAAAAGGAAAGGTTTCCAGGTCCATGGAGAGCACAATTGCCCCTGATCCTGGAAGAATGACAGTGAATGAGATGAAGAGACCACGTGGCAAGTCATAACACAAGTTTATCTTCCATCTGGGAATTATGTGCATGTGTCTTTCACTGAAGCTCTGTGACCATGATTTGGTCAAAAAACCTTATGACCTGGTATCATTTCCTGAAAGCACAATGTAAAAAGTTTTTATACCAACCCAGTAGACGTTTTCAGCTCTCATGGAAATGAAGGAGGCAATTCAAGAAGAAAGCTATAGGTGGTTACACGGTTCACCTCTCCTCTGGATTTACACCAATTGCTTTGTGTTCAGGTTTTCAACCCCTTTGGCAATGCCACTTGCCAGAAACCCTTAATAGAGCTGAAGAGAAGCAAAACTGTCAGCTGCAATAGAAGGCCACAACAGATGAATAATATATTTCCAAATTAATTGAGTATGAACAGTTGGCCATGTCTGCCAGGTTTATTTTATTGTATGATTTGCAGGCTAATAATGAAGACTGAGTTCTTAATTATAGGATTTGCATTCCTCTACTCCATCATAAAAGCTCAGACAAAAGCTGTTTTTTCCTTTACTGAAATAAGGATTTGAATGCATGATAGAGAAGTGGGGATGGGTGGCAAACGTAAAGCTTTCCTAAATAGTATTTAAGGCCTAAAGGTCCCTCTCAAGTTACCAAAAACTATCAGTAATAAAATTCAGCTCTTGGCCCCACAAGTCTAGATGCTCCATTTTTTGTACTACAGGCAGGAAAGAAAATGTGGAATACTTTTTTTAAATATGAAGAAACCCATCTTAGGGGAAGATGGTGGAGTAGGAGGACCCTAAGCTCATCTTGTCTCATGGATACAACTAGATAACACCCACATCCATGCAAATAAGCCAGAAAACAGCCCAAAGATGGGCAGAAGAGACTCTCTACAGCTAAATGTAGAGAAGAGGCCACATCCAAGAGGGTAGGAAAGATGGAGACATGGTCGGGACCTAAAGGGCCCTGTGGGACTGTCCACAGGATGGAACAACACAGAAGCCAAGAAGGAAAAGAAATAAACCTTAACACCAGGTACCCAAGGCATGGGGAATCCCCATAACATTTGGTTTTGAAACCCAGCGGGGCATAATTTCAGGAGTTCTTATAATCAGCAGGTCTTAACACCTGGAACCTTATAAATCAGCAGGCTTGGCTCTGGGAAAGCCAGGAGGGTGATAGGAAACTGAGTTCTTGCCCTTAAAGAGACAGCACAACAAACAGCCCCACTGATATACAGCACGGAAGCAGCACTCTGGAAAACCCCTGGGGTACACCAAAAGGAGATTTGTTTACTAATCTCAGAGTCTATGCTGGAGGAGCAGAGATCATTGGGAAACTTCTCCAGGAACAAAAGAGCTGGTGGGCACCATTTCCCTCTCCCACCTTCCAGCCTAGATGCATAAACACCTGCTGAACCAGGACAGTGCCAATACTCGCTACCTAACTTGCTAACAGCACACCCTGCCCACGTATTCTCCTGCAGACCAGCCCACTCCAGCTAGGCCCACATCCTCTCCCACAGCACAACTGTGCAAACCTTGCTAACAACATGTGTCCAGCCTCTGCCTTCTCCTGAAGACCTGCCCTCATCCAATATACCATTGGCTAGAACCCATCCAAAGTGATGCCACAAGCCTGGAAGTGTGCAAACAGCCCCTACAGGGACCAGTACCATTCCAAAGTGACTCCTGCCCCAGAGAGAGAAGAGGAAAACCACACATACCAGTCCAACTGCAGCCCCAGCAGTGGACCGGGGACACACGTCAGGTCTGACTACAGGCCTTGCCCACCAACAAAAGCTTTTCAGGGGACCACACAGGGAGGGCACCCTGCAATTCACTGAAACTGCAGCTCTGGCAAATGCCTCATCTGACCCAACTCAAGTCCAAGGCAGTCCCGGATTGGCCCATTAACAACACAGGGACCAAACCCTGCACAGTAGACAAAGAGAGCAATTGCAGATGAAGAAACTGAAAGAAAAAGTGGTTCAGCCACAACAGCAGGGTGCATGCAACACACATAGGAGATATCTCAGAGGCACCAGGTTCTGGTGAACAGGGGACACAGCACTACAGGGCACTAGAGGATCTCTTCTTCACCAGGCCACTACTTTCAAGAACAGGAGATGGAGCTGCCTTTCATAACATAGAAAATAGACACAGAGAATTAGACAAAATGAAGAAACAAAAAATATATATATCTAAAATAAAAGAAGAAGGGGTGCCTGGGTGGCTCAGTCGGTTAAGCATCCGACTTCGGCTCAGGTCACGATCTCACAGTTCGTGAGTTCAAGCCCCATGTCGGGCTCTGTGCTGACAGCTCAGAGCCTGGAGCTTGCTTTGGATTCTGTGTCTCCCTCTCTCTCTGCCCCTCCTCTGCTCATGCTCTGTCTCTGTCTCAAATATAAATAAAACATTAAAAAAATGTTTTAATAAAAGAAGAGGACAAAGCAAGGGAGCTAAACAAAACAAAATAAATTAATATGCTGGATAGAGAATTTAAAGTAATGGTCACAAAGAGACTCACTGGACTTGAAGAACGAGTGGAAGACCTCAGTGAGACCCTCAACAAAGATAGAAAACATTAAAAAGAACCAACCAGAGATGAAGAACTCAATAATTGAATTTAAAAATATATATATTACATGAAATAAATAATAGACTAGATGAAGCAGAACAACAAGTCAGTGGCCTGGAAGACAGAGTCATGGAAAGCAATGAAGCTGAACAGGAGAGAAAAATTAAAATAGACTCAAGGAACTCAGTGACTCCACCAAGCATAATAACATTCACATTATAGGGATCTCAGAAGAAGAAGAGAGAGAAAAGGGGGGAGAAACTATATTCAAAGATATAATAGCTGAGAACTTCCTGAATCTGAGGAAGGAAACAGAAATCCGGATCCAGGAAGCACAGAAAGCCCTCAACAAAATCAATTCAAAGAGGTCCTCATCAAGACACACAGTTAATTAAAATAGCAAAAAAGTAGTGATAAAGATGGAATTTGAAAAGCAACAAGAGAAAAGAAAACAGTCACATACAAGGGAAATCCCTTAATGCTATCAGCTGATTTTTCGGCAGAATTTTGCAGACAGATGAGAGTGACATGATATATTCAAAGTGCTGAGAGAAAAAAACCCTGCAACTAAGAACTCTACACAGCAGAACTATCATAGAGAATAGAAGGAGAGATAAAGAGTTTCCCAGACAAATAAAAATTAAAGGAATTCAAGCCCTACTAAACCAGCCCTACAAGAAATATTAAAAGGGACTCTGAGTGAAAAGGAAAGACCATAAACAGTAGTAAGAAAAATAGGAAGCAAAAAAGCAGTAAAATTAAGCATACCTATAAATATCAGTCAAAGGATTAAAAAAATAGAATGATGTAAAGTATGACACCATATACCTAAAACATGTGGGAGAGAGGAGAAAAAAATGAAATTAAATTTACATGGCCGACATCTTGATATAGACTGCTATATGCAGAAGATATTATATACAAACCTGCTGGTAACCAAGATCAAAAATCGGTAATAGATCTGCAAAATTAAAGAGAAAGGAATCCAAATATATCACTAAAGAAAGCCAGCAAACCATGAGAAGTGAGCAAGAGAAGAAAGCAACACAGAAGAACTACAAAAACAATCATAAAACAGGTAACAAAATGGCAATAAGTACATGCCTATCAATAACTGCTTTGAATGTAAACAGACTAAACACTCTAATCGAAAGACATAGGGTGACAGAATGGATTCAAAAAAGCAAGACCCATCCATATGCTGCATATATGAGATTCATTTCAGACCTAAAGACACATGCAGATTGAAAATAACAGGATGGAAAAAGATTTATCATGCAAAAGGAAATGAAAAGAAAACAACAATAGCAATACTTGTATAAAATACTTTAAAACACAGATTGTAATGACAGACAAAAAAGGACACTATATAATCATAAAGGATCCAACAAGAAGATGTAACAACTGTAAATACTTATGGACACAACATGGGAGTACCCAAATACACAAAGCAGCTAATAATAAACATAAAGGAAGTAATCTAGAGTAATGCAATAATAGTAGGGGACTTTAACGCCCCACTTACATCAGTGGATGTAAACAGAAAATCTAAACAGAAAATCAAGACAGAAACAGTGGCCTTGAATGACACAATGCACCAGATAGATGTAAAACGTACACTTAGAACATCCCATCCTTATACAGCAGAATACACACTCTTTTCAAGGGCACTGGAACACTCTCCAGAATAGAGTACATATTAGACCACAAAACAAGTCTCAACAAATTCAAAAAGATACGCATCTTTTCTGACCAGAACTCTATGAAACTAGAAGTGAGCCAAAAGAAAAAATCTGGAAAGAACACAAATACATACAAGAGTTAAAAAACATGCTTCTAAACAATGAATGAGTCAACCAGGAAACAAAAAAGAAAGAAAAAAATAAATGAAGACAAATGAAAATGAAAACACAATGGTCCAAAATCTTTGGAATGCAACAAAAGCAGTTCTAAAAGGGAAGTTTATAGCAATACAGGTATACCTCAAGAAGCAACAAATATCTCATATAAACAACCTAACCTGATACCTAAAGGAGCTAGGAAAAAAACAAAAAATAAAACCAAAATCCAGTAGAAGGAAGGAAATAATAAACATTAAAGCAGAAATAACACAATAGAAACGAAAACAAAACAAAACAAACAAAATCAATAGATCAGACAATAAAACCAGGTGGTGGTTCTTTGAAAAGATCAACAAAATTGACAAAGTTTTAGTCAAATTCATCAAAGGGGGGGTAATCAAAATCAGAAATGAAAGAGGAAAAATAACAACTGACACCACAGAAATATAAAGGACTGTAAGAGAACATTATGAAAAATCATATGCCAACAAATTGGACAACCTAGAAGAAATGGATAAATTCCTAGAAAGTATAACCTCCCAAAACTGAGTCAGAAAGAAAGAAAAATCTGAACAGATTATTAGTAACAAATTAAATCCATAATCAAAAAACTCCCAATGAACAAATATGGTCTCACAGGCGAATTCTACCAAACATCAAAAGAAGAGTTAATACCTATTCTTCTCAAACTACTCCAAAAAACAGAAGAAGGAAAGCTTCCAAATTCATTTTATGAGGCCAGCATTAGCCTGATATCAAAACCAGACTAAGACACTACTAAAAACTACCAAAAAACTACTAGAACTGATTAATGAATTCAGTAAAGTCACAAGATACAAAATAATATACAGAAACCCATTGCATTTCTATACACTAATAATAAAGTAGCAGAAAGAGAAATTAAGAAAAAAAATCTTACTTGTAACTGCACCTAAAATAGTAAAATACCTAGGAATAAACTTAACCAAGCAGGTGAAAGACCTATACTTTGAAAACTATAAAACACTGAAGAAAGAAATTGAAGATGACACAAACAAATGGAAAGATATTCCATGCACATGGACTGAATTAACAAATATTGTTAAAATGTCCATACTACCTAATGCAATCTACAGATTTAATGCAATCTCTATCAAAATATCAACAGCATTTTTCACAGAACTAGAACAAAAAATGCAAAAGTTTGTAGGGAAACATGAAACACCCCAAAGAGCCAAAATGGTCTTGAACAAGAACAAAAACTGGAGGTATAACAATCCCATATTTTAAGATATAATAGAAACCTGTAGTAATCGTAACAGTATGGTATGAACAAAAGAATAGACATATAGACTAATAGAAGAGAATAGAAAACCCATAAATAAACCCATGATCACATTGTCAATTAATCTGCAACAAAGGAGGCAAGAATATGCAATAAGAAAAAAAATAGTCTCTTCAACAAATGGTGTTGGAAAAACCAGACAGCTACAAGCAAAAGAATGAAACTGGATACATCACTTCCTCACACCATATACAAAAATAAATTCAAGATGCATTAAATATGAGACTGGAAACCATAAAAGTCCTAGAAAAGACCACAGGCAGTAGTGTCTCTGCCACCATACTGACATTGTTCTTGATATGTGACCTGAGGCAAGGGAAACAAAAGCAAAAGTAAACAATTAGGACTGCATCACAACAAAAAGTTTCTGCACGGCAAAGGAAGTAATCAAAAAACTGAAAGACAACCAACTGAATGGGAGAAGATATTTCAAATGATATATCCCATAAAGGGTTAGTATCCAAAATATATAAAGAATTCATAGAACTCACTACCAAAAAATAATAATAATAATAACCCAATTAAATAGTGGGAAGAAGACATAAACAGACATTTCTCCAAAGAAGACATACAGATGGCCAACATGAAAATATGCTCAACATCACTCATCTTCAAGGAAATGAAAATTGCAACCACAATGAGACATCATCTGACACCCGTCAGAATGGCTAAAATCAGAAACATGAGAAACAACGTGTTGGCAGGTTGTGGAGAAAAAGGAACTTTCATGCACTTCTGGGAGGAATGCAAACTGGTGCAGCCACTGTGGAAAAGAGTATGAAGTCTCCTAAGAAATATTAAAAAAAGAATTACCATATGATCCAATAATTCCACTACTGGGTATTTACCCAAAGAATACAAAAACACTAATTTGAAAAGATATATTCACTCCTATGTTTATTGCATCATTATTTATAATAGCCAAATTATAGAAGCAGCCCAAATGTCCACTAATAAATGAATGGATAAAGATGTGGTATAGATCTACAATGGAATAGTATTCCAGCATAAAAAAAATCTGATATCTTTCCATTTGCAAAAACATGGGTGGATCTAGAGAATATGATGCTAAAATGAAATAAGTCAGAGAAAGACAAATACCATAGGATTTATTCATACGTGGAATTAAAGAAACAAAACAAATGAATAACTTAAAAAGAGAGAGAGAGATTCCAATAGTTCATTTTTGCTTTTAATTCCCTTGCCTTTGGAGATGTGTCAAGTAAGAAATTGCTGCGGCTGAGGTCAGAAAGGCTACTTTTTCCTGCTTTCTCCTCTAGGGTTTTGACGGTTTCCTGTCTCACATTCAGGTCTTTTATCCATTTTGAGTTTATTTTTGTGAATGGTGTAAGAAAGTGGTCTAGTTTCATTCTTCTGCATGTTGCTGCCCAGTTCTCCCAGCACCATTTGTTAAAGAAACTGTCTTTTTTCCATTGGATATTCTTTCCCGCTTTGTCAAAGATTAGTTGGCCATACTTTTGTGGGTCTAATTCTGGAGTCTCCATTCTATTCCATTGGTCTTTGTGTCTGTTTTTGTGCCAATACCATTGTGTCTTGATATGGATCCTGAGACACTTAACAGAAGACCATGAGGGAGGGGAAGGAAAAAAAAAAAGAGCTAGAGAGGGAGGGAGCCAAAACATAAGAAACTCTTAAAAACTGAGAACAAACTGAGGGTTGATGAGGGGTAGGAGGGAGGGGAGGGTTGGTGATGGGTATTGAGGAGGGTACCTGTTGGGATGAGCACTGGGTGTTGTATGGAAACCAATTTGACAATAAATTTCTTATTAAAAAATAAATAAGTAAAATAAAATAAAACAGAGAGAGAGAACGAGACAAACAAAAAACCCAGACTCTTAATTGTAGAGAACAAATTTATGGTTACTGGAAGAAAGCTGGGTTGGCAATGAGTGAAACAGGTGAAGGGCATTAAGAGTACATTTATCATGATGAGCACTGAATAATGTATAGAATTCCCACATCACTATATTGTATACCTGAAACGAATGTAACACTGTATGTTAACTGTAATGGAATTAAAATATATGGAAATAAACCTATGTTATCTCCATCACTTGAGAGAGGCACTGAGTAATTTCATGGTGTGAATTTTAGTTTGAACTAAACACCAAGTGTAAGTGATTTAAAGTTATGAGGTGACAGGTTGAGAACAGAGATATACTGCCCAAACTCCAGAACAAAATGGATCTAACAGGTTCATAGTTAAAGAGAATTCAGAGGGTTAACCTCCAGAGCCCTTTGATGCAACATGCTGAGCAAATGCATACCCCTGCACTTACCAGCGCAGATGTACTGATGCACAAGGTATAGCCTTACACAAACGTGTGGGCTAGACCAGTTGTGGTAAACCAAAGCATAGGGTTGGCTATTGCCAATATTTTAGAAAGATACAAAAGGAAAGAAGACACAACTTGCTCCAGGCAAGTGGATTTCTTTGGGACAGAGAACTGGAGAGAGGCCACCACACAAGAAGGTTCTTGAGGGTAAAAGAAATTGGAGTTTGCAAAAGGACTGGATTTTAAATGTTAGCTATTGGTTAAGAAAAATGTTGAGTAGAGAGCAAGAATGCATATCTGTCAAAGTGGCTGAAAAAGAAGAAGACTGGAATATCCATTTCAGTGGTTCTCGAACATGAGCATGCATCAGAATCTCTGGGCCCCACTCTGATTGGGAGGCCCATATTGAGGCTCAAGAGTGTACATGCCTAACAAGTTCCCAGGTGATGCTGAAGCTGTTGGTCTGGCACCACATTTTCTGCGAACCACTGACCTACATCAAGGTTTCTCAATCTCAGCATTATTGACATTTGGGATAATTCTTGTTAGGGGACTATCTTCTACATTGCAGCTTGTTCACCAGCATCCCTGGCCTTTACCCACTAGATGTCAGTAGTGACCCCTGCACATGTGACAACCACAATGTCTCCAAACATTGCTAAGTGTCCCACAGTGAGGAAAACTGCCCACTGAGAACCACTGATCCTGATAGATAGCAAAAGTGTATCTTTTTTTTTAATCTCTGAATGCAAATTTTTCTATCTCTTCAACGTGAGAAGGTTAACCCTGGTCTTATTTTTATTTTTCTAAAAATCTATTTGGTAACTAAATAGTTCTTTTATTTAAAGGTCAGATGGAGAGATAGGTAAAATTTTTTCAGACTAAGAAAACAAGACTGATGTCTCGGTTCTGATTTATTAGGCTACAAAAGGACACAAAGCAACATTTAGCTGCTCATTCTATGACATACGGTCTTTCCCTAAATCTCAGATATCTGGGTATGACTGAGATGTATTCCTTAAAGTGCTTTCAAATTCAAATACTTTATCCAACCTAGAGTAATCGCTACAGAAAAGATTCTAGACTCACCTAAAACCAGGAAAATGATGACGAACACAATCATAACAAAAGAAAAAGAATTAACATACTTTAAAAAAAAATCCCAGGATGAAAGAATATTATCCAAGTCAGGTAAAATGTCTAGGAGGGAGGTAAAACACACTGACACTAAAAGCAAATATAATGCAACCGTTCATACACAAAACTTTTTATTTAAAAAATAAATCAAATGTAAACATAAGTCTTTGGGATGGAGATACTACTGAACACATTAAATAAATAAATAAATAAATAAATAAATAAATAAATAACTCCAAACCAATTGCCCTCAAGTAACACAATATGCAAACATTTCTTCTTTTAGAGTTCATAAAAATGTTAATTTAATATTAAATTTAATTTTAAAGATTATAAAGATTACTGGTAAAGAGGACACCAAAAGTCATTCCCACAGCTCACAAGACAACAGCAACAAGATTGTCTGTCCATCCCTCTATCCTTTCTAGCACAAACTTCTGGTTTTGTTTGATAGAAGGAACTAATAAGGTTTATCATTACATTAGGGTCTTAGTGTACAAATTATGCTAAAGGAAACAGTTTAAATAGGAATTCCATTTCTAATTCAATAGCTTCCCAATCACTCTCTTTTTTCCTTTACTTTGGAGCACTCCTATTTCATAGTTGGCTCTATTTTCCATTATTTGTTTGGTCTGTTTAGTATAAATGAACACATTCAAGCCACACAGTGAAGCCCTATAAGATTAAACAGCAGGGTGCCTGGGAGCCTCAGTAGGTTAGGCATCTGACTTCAGCTCAAGTCATGATTTCACGGTTCTAGAATTCAAGCACCACGTCAGGCTCTCTGCTGTCAGTGCAGAGCCTGCTTTAGATCCTCTAGCTCCCCCTCTCTCTCTCTCTGCTCCTCCCCCACTCTCTCTCAATAAATAAATAAATAAATAAATAACATTAAAAATATATTAAACAGCAAACATATCAAGCCAAGGTTTCAAGAGATGCCTTGAGGCTATATCTAGACTATAAATTGGTGACTATAAACTATAATTTGGTGACTTTTAAAAGAAGAGAACTTGGGAGAAGGATTTAATTTTTTTCCTGCATATACAGATTGCCTACAAGGCCCAGAAAGAGTGGTAGAACAGAAGAGTGAGCTCTGTTCAGAAGAGATTTATCAGAAGCTTTTGAGGAAAAATAAGAAGACAAAGGATCCACAGACCTTAATGGACCTTGGACTTTGGACCCCATGTAACTTATCATCTAGTGATATGGGATTGAATGTCAGAACTTATGGCTCAAAACAATGGCTATCAGTGCGGCAGGTGGAAATAAGGGTGGAAGGGAAGGTAGGAGGGACCATCCATTGTGTTTAGTGCAACTGAAAACTATAAAAGATATTTTATATACGCTGTGCAACTGAATCATTTTAAAATACCTCATTTTATTTTTAAAAATCAAGAATTCTAAACAGGTCTTTTATCAGATGCGCCTGCACCTAAGTGGATCCTGGCAGCCACCAGGTCACCATACAGCTTTTCACAGGAAAAAAAGACTGTTGGTATTAGTATCCGTTTGTAACACTACTTGCTAGATAAAAGGGGGATGTGGCAGCCATAGAATTTACTTCCTAGTTACATATGTATCATATTCAGCAAGTACAACATACATAATATTGCTTGAATGCTTTTTGATCTTTGAGTGTGGATTGATAGTTACAAAAGATATTAGTGGATATTAATAAATAAATAAATAAATAAAATAGTTTTATTATAAAATAGTTTTATTTTCAAATGGAATTAACCACTGAATTAAACCAATTCAAAAGTATTTCTTCACTGCACAAGTTTCAGACCTTTAATATCTTAATTATCCTTCAAGAGTGATATATATTATGTAAAAATTCCCAAAATC
Organism: Panthera uncia; assembly: GCF_023721935.1. Lineage (NCBI taxonomy): Eukaryota > Metazoa > Chordata > Mammalia > Carnivora > Felidae > Panthera > Panthera uncia. Next base: position 88,376,533 of record NC_064816.1, on the reverse strand, counting down.
ATTTTATCATGAAACTCCATTTGTTTAAAAAAAAAAAAAAGGCATCCTGGGAGACCATATGCCAGCAGAACACAGCCTAGAAAACAGTGAAGGGCATATCTTTGATTGCATTTTATATTTCAATGCCATTTTCATGTTGGGGACAAAGTATGACAATAGTGCATGTAGCTTTCAGTAAATATTAGCTCATATATTTCCTCTTTTGTCCACGTAGGATCTTATCCCTGGCCTTATCCTGATACTCTTGGGTGTACAAGATTAGTGCTGAAGAAAGTGAGAATTCTGTCTGTGTAAGACTTTCTGGATTGGACCCAGAGGTTTTTAACTGCTTTAGTCAATTACTTGTTCCTCAAAGCCTGGGGCATCACACCAAAATTGTTTAATTGAGTTGAAAAAGGTTATTTACAGTATTTTCCACATAACTGACTTTTTCAGCCAACTGATTTGCATATAGTACAACATTGCTAATTTATACTAATGACTGAGAGAACACTGGAGATTACAAATTTAAGAATTAGCAAGTACAGTAAGTGAAAGCATGAAATTAAAAGCAATTAGAGCTGTCTCATCACAAAGGGACTTGATTAGTCCATGCTTATTATTTATGGTAGTGATTTATAATACACCATCATTTATTTTGTAATGAAACCTTTCACAATGTGACATTTTACTATCATCCTACAAGAAAGATGGACAAAGCTGCCAGAGAGTTGGTAAAGCTTGTCAGATTTCCTGACGGGCCCATTCATTCACTCAGCATTTACTGTACTATGTTCCTGCCCTGTGGAAAGTACCTTTAAGCATAATTTTAACAGCTTTGGTCTATTACTGTAAGACTAATAGGCTTTCACTAGAACCTCAAAAGCACTGAAAATACAAAGAAGAAAATAGAACAAGAGCAGCAATAATCCCATCACCTAGCGATGACCACTGCTAACATTTGTTATGTTTACTTTCCATATTATCCTATGTATACATGTGAAGAAATTGTCAAGTATGTACATATCTTTGCATAACTGGGATCATGTTTTAGTTTTAATTTTGTGTTCTTGTTCTTCACTTAGCTATTGATGAGAACATAGCAAGTTATATACATAACTTAATTATTGCTGCACATTTTAAGTGGATCTTAGCGGCTCCTGGGTGGCTGAGTCTCTTGGTTGAGCATCTGACTCTTGGTTTCAGCTCAGCTCATGATCTCATGGTTTATGGGTTCGAGCCCCGCATCCAGCTCCACACTGAGAATGGGATTCTCTCTCTCTCCCTCCCTCTCTCTCTCTCTCTGCCCCTCCGCTGCTCATGCTCTTTCTCTGTCTCTCTCTCAAAATAAATAAATAAATAAACAAACAAACAAACAAATAAATAAATAAATGCAGATCTTAAAGTCATTTATGTCAGCCCAGTCAATACTTAGGAATCAGCAGTTGGTTAGCTCCAATTGTTTGAAAATAAATTAAAATAATTCCAATAGTCTAAACTGGTTTTACATCATTAGAAGTATGTCATGTGTACATTTTTCTGAATAGCTGAAATTGACTCGGTTTGGAAGCCTAGACAAATGCAGTTCAAACGTGGTATTCCTCGCACTTGCTGCCAAATATTCCCTGTGTGAGCAGCAGCAACTTCAGGGAAACAGAAACAAGCACTGGCTCCGTCTATACTTAGCCCTCTAATGAAATCGGGCTTCCTCAGTTGTTAAGCTGCGCTATAATTTCCATAGTCAATTTCATCCCACTTCTATTTTGGGGAACTTCCATTAGAAGTTCCAGAAAAGTAAGTCTTATTTCCATTGTTACTATTGCTAATTCACAGGTGAATTAATTGCGGCACTAAGTGGTAGGTGACTTTTATAGGACCGCATTGGAATTGAATTTCTTGGCATTCCTAAGGGTTGTGGGTTATTTTTTGGTTTTTTTGTTTGTTTGTTTGTTTGTTTGTTTTTTTATCCTAGATGTCCTACACACTCTCTCAACTGAAGACTAAAGTTGTGCCTAAAGGAAACAGATGTGGTGCAGTCATTCTCAATAGAAGCTATAGCCACCACATGAGAATAATTGCCATTAATTAATGTGTTTAACAGCTTTAAGCTGACTATGCATTTGCACAACTCCCTAAAAGCTTCCTAACAGCATCCTCTGAAGTGTACCTAACAATCTCTTTGAAAGTCCCTTAGAAGTTCTTCAGTCATCTCGATAGAAATATTTTGCCCACTGTAATGAAAGCGCATTAACGTTTAGTAGTTCTGGAATTCACGAGGCCCATCTCCTCTATGTCCAGTGCCACAAAACACCTAAAAGCCTGCTCACAGTAGGTTCTCAATAAATATTCACAATCACATATTCTTAGTGGAAATTTGAATGGCTACTGGGTTCTTTTCAACTCCAAAATTGATGATTTGCAGTCTTTTCATTTATATTCCCTGGAAAGTTGCTATAGTCTTGTAATTTCTATTGTAAATCTGAGGCATTCAGAGTTAATAAAAGAGAAGCAAGAAGTCTTTGTTCCATTTCTTCCAGTTCATCAATTAATCTCTTTAGTGTATGTTCATATGTTCAGGCAAGCTAAATTCCTCTGTGATACCCAGGAAATAGTATAACATGAGTAATGAAAAGCATTCTTTATCAGGAAAAGAAAATTCACCCTTAGTGGTCCTGCTCTGTGCCTGCCTTGGGCTGGCAACTTTATACTTACCATTGAGTCCCACAATGACTAACAGTGCAAAGAAAGGAAAGTTCAGGGGTGTTATGTCCAGAATCTGACCTGATCCTTCATCTATATGACTTCAAGTTGTCTTCTTTCCACATGGACCATTTATCATTGCTTAACCCAATAGATTCCCAATGTCACAATCTATGCCTTGTAACCATGAGGTCCAAGGAGCCACCTTTGTGGCTCCTCTGGCCACAAAGGAGATCCAGTTGGTACCCCTACACCCCAGTAAGTACGTTCTAGAACCTGTGTCACTTTACAAGAATGTGAGGTCTAGATAAAGTCTGGAGCTTTTCCTATCTATGTGTTAAAGCACCAGAGAGGGTGCTAAACATGGAATATTTTTGTAAAATCTTAAGAAAAAAAAAATTGTAGTCTTCCAAATGAAAAACATCCCAAGCCAGGAATCCCTAAAAGTCCCCCACAATAGACATTGACTTCCTCTAGCAAAGAATCATGTCGTAAGAAACTCTTAAGGACTGAGAACAAATAAGGGTAGATGGGGGGGGGGGGGGGTTGGGGAGAGGAGAAAGTGGATGATGGGTAGGGAGGAGGGCACTTGTTGGGATGAGCACCGGATGTTGTATGGAAACCAATTTGGCAATAAATTATATTTAAAAAAAAATTTAAAGGAATCATGTCAGCCGAGGAATAGATAACCTCAAGTCCCAAAATACCCCAATGTCACTCCTGTCTATATTATAACTGCATACCTAGGGTAGCAAGGTTCCTAGAATCACTTGTTCATCCAACAAATATGTTTTGAGCAAACACATTTTGCCTGCTATAATTGTAGGCACTCCGGATATTCTGTCAGTGAACAAAGAAGATTCTAGCCCTTGAGGGGCTTACATCTGGCAGGATAGAGACAAGGAACAATAGATATAATAAGTAAGCACATTACACATCATATATCAGGAGGTAATAAGGGCTACAGAAAAACATCCAATATTGTAAGAGAACTTGGGAATGTGAGGGTGGCACAGTTTGCAATTTCAGACAGGACAATTTTAAATAGGACAGTCAGAGTAGACCCCATTAAGAAGTTGACATTTGAGCAAAGCCTTAAGTGAAGTTAAGTGGTTAGCCATGTGCACTTCACGGGGGAAGAAACTTCCTAAGAGATGTACAAAAGCATTAGGACAGAAGCATGCTTGACTTGTTTGAAGAGGCAAGGACGCCTGTGTTGCCAGAGTGGAATGGACATGAGGTAGAGCAGTAAGATAAAGAGAGAGAAGGGGTCAGACTATGAATTGCTTTGTAGGTCAGTGTAATAACTGGGTCTTATCCCAAACAGGATCTATTGCTAGATTTTGAGCAGAGAAATGATATGACCAACACATTAAAAAGACTCACTCTGGGTGCTGTGTTTCAACTGAACAGTAAAGTAGTGGAAGGTGATTAAGGAGATATGGGCAGTAGTGGGAAGCCCATGTTACAAGGCTATTCTAGTAATTACGGTAGGTGGTAATGGCACCCTGGACCAGTGAGAGCAGTTCATGTGGTGAGAAGTGGCCACGTTCTGGAATCCACTGTGGAAAGAAGTAACAGTAGGTTCTGATAAACCAAATGTGGGTTGTGGAAGAAAGAAAAGTAAAAGATGGCTCCCCTAATCCAGGCCTAAGCATACGGAAAGATGGGTTTGCTATCACTTGACAGGAAGAACGGGATTTCTCAAAAGGTAGGTCAGACGTTCACTTTTAAATATATTAAATTTGAAATACGATCTAAGCATAAAAGAACTAAGCAGCCAAAAAAAAAAAAATACCACTTTGGGTGCAGCTGGCTCAGTCAGAGGAGCGTGCAACTCTTGATCTAGGGGTTTTGAGTTCGAGCCCCACATTGGGTGTAGAGATTAGTTAAAAATAAAATCTTAAACACTTTGGAATTAGTAAGAAATGTTTGATGGGATGAGTCAAATTTGCAAGTGATTTTTTTGTTTGTTCATTTAAGCCACAAGATTGCATGAGATCAGAGATGCAGTGAATGCAGACAGAGAAGGCATCTCTGGAAAGACTACTCCCTGGGCATGCTAATATTAAGAGGTCTGGGAGATGAGGAGGAAACAGTAAGGCAGATGAGAAGGAGTAGCCAGTGAAATATAAAGAAAACAGAGAGCATGGTGTCCTGGTAGCCAACAGAAGAAAGTTTATTAACAAGAAGAAAGAGATCAATGTGTCAACTGCTTCAGAATTAAGATGAGAACTGAGAACTGACCACCGTATTTAACAACAAGAAAGACGTTGGTAACCCAGACAAGAGCAGTCTGGGGACAACGGTGAGCATAAAAGCCAGACTGAAAAGAGATGGGAGTAGAGAAATTGGGAACTGAGTTTAGACAACTGTGCTTCAAAGAGTTTTGCTGCAAAGAAAATTGGCAATAGGTGCTGGATGAAGCAAAGTCAAAGAAGAGAGGCGTTTTTTGTTTTTGTTTTTGTTGTGGGTTTTCTTTGCTTCTTTTTATTTTTCTTTGGTTTTCGGTTTTAGTGTGGTAAAAATGGCCATGGGTTTGAATGCTGATGGTAATGACCCAAAAGACCAGTAGAAAATAACAACAATAACAAAACCTAATAATGTCAGAGAAAGAGGGGAGAATTTCCGGAGGAACGTCCTTGAGTAGGCGAGAGAAGATGGAACCTGGTGACTTGGCTCGGGGTACACTCACCTCCGGTCACAGCTGGGACAGCAGAGTGTGGGGGTGCACACGCTGGAAGGCTTCAAAAGGACATGTCATGAGAGACTGTGCCAATCCTCTTCCAACATTTTAAACTTCTCCATGGCAATGAAGGAGGGGATGAAAGTGCTGAAGCTGCCGAGGAGGAAAGGGTAAAATGGGTGTTCGGAAGAGGAAAGAAGTGAGTGGGTTAGCAAAGCTGGGCGCGAATGTCAGTGGGCACTCAGAGCCAGCTGACATTCAAGGTCACGAAAGTAAAGACAGACTAGTCAGCATGATTGTGTACTCTTCCAAAACCACATGGGTGCTGTCCTGGAGAAAGTGAAGAGCTGGAATTAATCCGTTATGGTTTGGAGAAGATGAAGGGAAGGGGACAGAAGGGAGATTATAGCCACTGAGCATGAAAGTTGGGTTGGACATGGGACAAGTAAACGTGGCAGATCACTGGTTGATTAATTTCTCCTCTTTGACAGGTTCTGAGAAGGAAACCCAAGGTGGCACGTGTTACATTCCTGAATAATTTGTACCTTCAGGCTCCTGGACCAAGCCCACATAGGTCTGCTTCTCATCCAATGTGTGAATTTGCCCAAATCACATCATCTTTATGCACTTTTTTTCCCTCCCATCTACAATTTGGAGACAATGACTTCCTCGTATGATTCTGAAAACTTAATGAAAACGTGGTAAAGACTCCAAAATCCTTGAATAAAAGCATAAGTATTATAAGAAGTTCAATTAAAAATTAAATTAAAATGCATTTATATTTGCATTCCTTGCAAAAGTATGTTCTCCACATGGTTTGTACAAAAGTACTTTATCATTATTATTTGTATGAATAAATCTTACTACTGACGTCAATTGTTTTAAGTGCCTTTCTTTTAAATCTCCTTCATTTTTGCCAATATAACATCTTGCTGATGCTGACATGCCAAGAATTAGGTGCAGAATTTAGAAGAGACATATGAGTTTCCTGGCAGATTTATTACATTAAAAAACAAAACAAAGGTAAATGCTAGTAAATGTGAAGCATATTTTTAATATTCAATTTAATGTTCAAAACTGGGCTATGGGTTGGCTATTATTATCAGCCTCGTTTCACAATGAGAAAACTGAGCTCAGAAAGAGTCATTTGTCCAAAGACACATCAATTGAAACTGGTGAACCCAGATTTGAACACAGTTCTACATTATTCCTTACATGTTGTTCTATTCCAATACAACTCTAAATGTATAAAGTGGATTAAGGCTAATGTGGTTCTGCTTTACAAAGAGTGTTCCCAACATGTAGAAACTGAGAATTCAAAAGAACCCATGCTACACTACTCAGGGGAGCTTAAATTGTTAAGTTCCCACACAGACTGAAGTCCGATAGCCTCTTTCCCCACTTAGCTGTTCCAGGCATAATCCCACCACACAGGAAGAGGATCTCCTGTGAATGGAAGAAAAAGGAAGTCCTCACAGAAGGAAATTCACGGAAGTGCTAAATACTAGTAATACAGGAAATTGTGGGATTAGTTGGTGGTCAGGCCACAGTCAGGAAAGTAAACCTAGATTTTGGTACAGGTCTGTACTCTGGCCAGCACTTAGCAATGAGTACTTAGTGAAGATCTGCTCACTGAGGGAAAGTACTGGTCACATTGGTGAAAAGATAAATGGAAACATGAGTTCAACCTGTGTGAGCGATTTGAGATATTTCACACACTGAATTCCATTTCGATTTGGTTTTCGTTGTCGTCTCTTAAGGATGCTTTATGTCCTTGAATGTAAGGGCTCTGCATCATAGACTAGTAAATAAGGGGGGAAATGTCAAAATTGGGGCCAGCAAGTTTCCCAAATAGCCGCAGCCAAACGCTGAAGTGTTTATAATTGTGAAAAACCTAGCTGAAATAAGTGAGGCTGGTGATAGGGGAGCTAGCCAAGTATAGTCTTTTATAGTAATTTACAAGAATTTGAATAGTGTGTCTAATTCTTAAAAACCAAAACTCCTTTCCTAAAGCAACGAGCTCTCCCTAGCAAATGCATTCATACATCTTTCATGTATCTGTCAATTCCTAAACATTTAACTCTAGGAATAACAACGTTACATCTTCCTAACAAAGTGCACTCAAAGTGGATTCTATTTGAATAAAGCAGAAAACCTGACACAGAATGAAACCATAGCTGTTTGAATGCCTTTTAGTGGAGCATTAAGGTGAGAGAAAAATTAAGGGATTTGGACCACCAGGTTGCTACCATGACATTCATTTTATAAAACTAGAATTTCCTTAGGAAAGGGAGTATAAAAATCAGGACTTTACTACAGCCCCTCTCTATCCCAAGGGAATAGATTGTATTTTATGTTAGAAGTTACTTTAGAAAAGTTATCCCACAGTTGTCTGCAAGAGGGAAGGGCCCATACGGGGCAAGTGGGGACTTAAACTATGTGTTGCTTCACTGCCCCTACATGTAGACAATCACCTGCCATCCCACAGTCCAGACACGGTGCCCACCTCCTCTGAAATAGCACGTGGATGGACTGTGTCAGCAAATGCACATTTGTGATGCTCTCATCGAGCAAACAGGTCATTCTACCCAGCCACCCCCGAAGGAAAGAACTCAGCTTTAAGCCCAACCACATCGTTATAATTATGACACCTTAAGAAAACCTGCAGTGAGGAATAAATCTTCGCCATTCGAAGCTGCCATCTCCTCATTCTTAGCAAATGCAAGGGTGCTTCTCTCCAGAATTTGTGCTCCAAGCAGAGAAGTGTCTTTTCAGCACATCCTTGAATCAAATCAGCACATCAGTGCAGGCAGCCCAGGGAGCCATGAGGCGCCACTTTGCCATCCTCATCACATTCTCCCCCAAATACATCCCTAGTGAGGCTTGAGAGCCCCACAAAAGTGCTATTGCATTCAGTGTGCAGCACAAATGGAAGCCCTGTCATTAAAGAGGAGGATGTGCTCATTTCTTACCAGTTCCCCTGCATCTGAGGCCCCATTCCATGAGGAACGCCTATTATCTTGAGAGAAAATGGTATAAACTTAGGAACAGCAAAGGCAGTTTTCTGGGCCCAGTGGTAAATCTCAGTTTACACTGGGTCTGGCCACAAAACTGGCTCACACGCTCCGGGCAAAGCATCCCTGAGGTTTGTGAGTATTCGTCTCCGTGTAACAACACAAGTGTATGGTGATTCATAGGATCTGCAGCTGACAGTGCAGTTGTGTACAGCAGGGAATGATGAGGTCTGGGAATACAGCAAAACCCCAGCCCCCTCTCATGATTCCAGGCACTCATGAATCGGAGGTTTCCTGTGGTGCTTTGTTGACTGCTGTGTGATACTGTTTGTTTTCTAAGAAGCCTTAGTGCAACTGTTCTTAACCTAGTGAACAGATGACATAAAGTAATCTTGTATCACTGTCAAGAGACTCCAATGATGTAAAGGGTTTTTCTTCAGAACCAACAATAGTTCCCACAAAATATGGAAACATTCTAACCAAAGACTGTAAAAAGAAAAAAGAAAATGTATTTCCAAAGTCTTGGATGACTCCTGGTGTAAATATCTATGGAGGGGGAAGAGCAAAATGCCAAGATTTAGAGGATTAATAAGAGAAAGGACATTGAATAAAGTCAACTGTTGGAGGAAATCTAGCCCCTTAATCCTTGTACTCAAAAGAAAAAAAAATTAATATCACTCAGAAACGACTGTCCCGGCCGATAAGGATGTGGCACTCATGGCTTTGAAATAAAATCAAATCATCTGGGGGGAAGATTGGATTACAGCAAAGAAATATTCTGAAGAGAATGGGGGGGGGGGGGGGAATAGGATAGTGATTCTCTCGAACAAAAGAAACACTTGCCTGACTTCTCAAAAGAAAAAGCCAATAAGCACACGATGGATGTGCAGCCAGAGAATGGGTGTATACACAATGCCCAGAACTGGATGCCCAATTATTTCACCAGTATTTTGTGGCTTTCTTGTAACCCACTGTTCTGAGGGCAGCAAACACAGGGCAAGGTATTTTACAGATAGATGATAATGGCTTTCAATGTTTCTCAAATTGGCTCAAAGCCCATACTGTGTAAATTGCTAAAAGCCCATATGTAATTCTAAATTTCTTGCAGGCCCAGAGACTCTGTGTGCTGGTAATAATTACACAGACTGGATAATTAACTCCTGACATAAAAAGAAATGAAGGTGACAGAAGAAAACGCAGACCTTATCAACTTTTACTTAAAGCTAGGGCACAAACTGACAAAAACCCTGGGCATTCATTTAGGGAAAAAATCACTGTAGTCTGTCTCTCCAATGTTTTCCTACAAGAATGGGAAGAAATTTCTCCACATTCACATGATTGTTCTTTTCTGATATTTCCCAGTGTTACAGTCTTATTCATTTTAATTTTTGTTTAGACAATGTTGCCTCATCAATTCTAGGATTCCTTTCAGAAGACATAGGCCCAAAGTACATGAGAGCATGGAGTGTTAACACTCCCACAGGAACAGAAGATTGACCTCCGCCTACAGTGAGCAGAGAAACTGAAATGGAGCCCTCTATAAAACACACTGCGTTGAAGAGCTGTCACTTCCATGAAGAAAGAATTCGAAAAGCCTGAGGAAAGAGCAAGAAGTCTGCCATCTGTCCAGGGCTCTGAGGGAGGATAAAAATAAACTCATGAGACATCCAACCCCAGGAATGTGGGGTCTCAATCTACACTAATTATAAGGTAAGGCATCCTGAAGATAAGAAATTAAGATCCAGACCTCTCCACAACCACTGAAAATGTTACGGCTCTGGAAGAAGCATCCATAAAACTGCTCTTCCGGAATGGTTTCACAACCAGCATCTCCAGGGACTCCCATGGGGGAAAGTAGCCAGATGAAAAGGAAGTCACAGCAAAAATTTTATATCACCTAAGGAAACAAAGTGCCATGAGGGACAGAACAGATTCCAAAAGCAGGCAAGGGTGAACCCTGAGAGCTGAAAAAGACAATAAAATAAACTTTTTAGAATTATTAAGATACTACAAGAATAAATAGAAACTATAACGAAAGAACCAGAACACTATGAAGACAGCTCCAGCTGGGCTTTAATAACGAGACAGAACTTCTGCGAATGTAAAAAATGGAGTCATTACAATTTAAAATTCAATAGATGACACTAATCTTCTTGGCAGATTTGGAAATACATATTTTCATAAGTAGAAATAACAGCAAGGTAGAAAGCAGAATGGAGTGAGAGATCTCATAAGTAATAGCACTGAAAAACATGAAATACCAACAACGAAACCATTATGAACAAAACTTTAGAACACCACTAAAAGACATAGAAGAAACCATGACCAAATGGAAAGATACACCATGTTCTTGAGAAGAAAGACTCAATATCATACTCTTAATTCTCCTTAAAGAAATGTATAAACTTAACACAATGTCCCCAAATTTACTTTTTTTTTTAACTAGATGAGTTAATCTTAAAGTCATTCGGAAAAGTAATCAGAATAGTCAGGGGAAAAAAATATATATGTATATATGTAAAATATATACAGTGTTGTATTGGTATATGGTAAATAAAATCAGTGTTGTATTGGTACATGAATAGACCAGTGGTGTAGAAAAGAACACCCAGAAATAGACTCAAATATCTATGAGAACTCACTGTATGATAAAGATGGAATCTTACACTGGTGAGAAAGAGAGACTAATCGAGAAATGAAATCATGTTGAGACAATTCCATTGTTTTCTGGGGAAAAATATAGTGAAATCTGTAACTTCCATATCACACTAGGGAAAATTACAAATGGAACAAAGATTAAAATAATTTTTCTTTTTTTTTTTTTTTAAATGTTTTTAACATTTATTCATTTTTGAAAGGCAGAGAGAGACAGAGCGTGAACAGGGGAGGGGCAGAGAGAGAGGGAGACACAGAAACAGAAGCAGGCTCCAGGCTCCGAGCTATCAGCACAGAGCCTGACACAGGGCTCGAACTCACGGACCGCGAGATTACGATCTGAGCCGAAGTCGGCCGCTTAACCGACTGAGCCACCAGGCACCCCTAAAATAATTTTTCAATAAAGTAATAAAAGTAACAAAAGAAGATATGGAAGAATTCCATTATAAGGTCTTTTTATCTATGACTCAGAATCCAGAATCTGACATGAAACAGGTTAATTTTAAATACCTATGGCAATAAAAATTATAAGCAAAGTCAAAAGACAACTGAAAAAAACAGAAAAAGGTACTTTGCAACTCATGTTGGAGACAAAGAATAACCTCTCTAAGATATAAAAGGTTCTTAGAAATTGATAAGGAAAGAAAAATTTATATAAGAATGGTCAAAATATATTAACAAGGAGTTCACATAAATATAATGATTCTCAAACATATGAAAAGATGCTCAATTCACTTAAAATAACAGAAAATTATTAGAAATATAACAGAAATATATTTAGAAATGTTTTCACTTATCAGATTGGCAAATTCTCAACTGAAGTTTCATCAAACTTCAGTTAGTAAGATTATGAGGAAACAATACATTCCATGTATTTCTTGAGTAAATTGGTACAGCACCTAAAGAGGACAATATGACAATATTCATCAAAATTATAAATGAATATACTTTCTGACTCAGCCAATTCACTGCTGCACATGTGAAATGACTCATGTCAAAGTCACGTATAATAGCTAGAGTAAGGAAACAATCCAAGTATGTACCTGTAGGGGTTGGTTAAATAAAGTATGGTACATGTGTATAATGGAATACTATACAGCAGTGAAAAACAAATAAGGGACCTTTCTATGTACCATTATAGAAACAACTCTGAGCTACACTGTTATGGACATTAGGGTATGAAATCATGAACAAATATGCTAACTTTGATGTACTAAGGGGAAAGGGGGATAGAAATCTGGTGAAATACCAGTATTATATTCAAATATACATACAGAAATTCTGGAAGCAGAGAAATTAACTAAAAATAGTGATTACTTTTGAGGAGATTGGAATTCAAGAATGGGGGGGGAAATTTTTCTTTTAAAATAATTAAAATGCCTTTAATAGTTTCTGGTTTTTGAACAATGTTAATGTATTACCACATTCAAAAATGTTTAAACTCAATGATAAAAATAAAATTAAAATTAAAACAATGATATACTACCTATACCTGTAAAATTTATAATTATTGTTAATGACCATTTGGCAACAGCCTAACAGAAAAGAGCAAACTTATATACAGTGGCAATAATACAAACTGACACACTCTTTGGAGCAGTGTTGGCAAGATTTTAAATCTTTATACTTGCTGACTCATCAGGTAGGGTTCTGGAAATTTATCCTAAGACAAAATATGCACATGGATTAAGATTTTTTTTATGAGAACATGAGGAGGAAATGGAAATTAGAGAGGTTAGGATCCAAATGATGCTTCAGTTTTATCTGTAACATTTTATTGAAAATAAAATTATGAATTAAATACAGTAACATGGCAACACTTGTTAAATTCAGGCAATAGGTATCTGGCTATTTGTATGTTATTCTCCATACATTCTGTATGTTTTTGTTTTATATTTAACTGATTACAATTGTCCATGTAAATTAACAACATAGAGCTTTTTTAGTACATACAATAAGAATTTTACTTCAGGATGAAAAGAACTGTGATATATGCATATTTACTATTAGATATTATGTTATGTTATGTTATATTATATTATTTATTATACATTATTTAATACTGTGTGGATATCTCTGAAATATTAAATACAACATTTAACACATTTAAGTGCTGGTTTCAAGCAAAGAAAAATGAAATAACTTGAAATTTATGGAGAAGAGTAGAGGTGATCTAATGCTTTATATCTCAAACACTTGTGAACACCAGCAATGGTGTTTCTACGAATTTCAAGATCCAATATCTCATCTATAAAATCTGTTCTTCAGAAAGATAGGTAGGCAGTATTTAACAACAACAAATTCGGGGTGCCTGGGTGGCTCAGTCGGTTAAGCATCCGACTCTTGATTTCAGCTCAGGTCATGATCCCACAGTCATGGGATTGAGCCCCAGGTCAGGCTGCACACACTGGGTGTGGAGCCTGCTTGAGATTCTCTCTCTCTCTCTCTCTCTCTCTCTCTCTCTCTCTCAGCCCCTTTCCCCGGCTTACTTGTGTGCTCTCTCTCTCTCAAAAAAAAAAAAATTAACAAACTGCATTCCAAAGTCTGAGGCTCACTGTTTGAAGATACAGAATAGGACTTCTTGAAGTATTGAAAAGCAACACCTCCATTGCTTGAAAACATTACAGATTCCTTGATCCTACCCAAGATCCTTCTCGTCTATCATTCTGATGCTGGTGGCCTCAGAATCAGATTTTTAACAGGTACCCTGGGTTATTCTGATACAAGGTTTTAGAAATACTGGTATAGATCATTTTTTTCTCTTAGAACAATGTTCAAGATACTGCTGGAGGGATGAAGACTAAGTGTAAGGCAAGAACTGATTAAATGCCAAAAGGTATTTCCAAAGGAGGTTATAAAATCTACTGTTCTGAAAATGCTGAAAAAGGCAGTCTTGCTTAGTAGCAGAAGGCTCTGGACTTCTGGAAAGCTTTCATAGCCCTATAAGTGTGTTGAGATAAATTAAATGCACAAAGGTAAAGGAGAATAAGAGATTGAATTGGTTTGGGGATGATAAGTTAATAATATAATAATGGGCTAGGCAGGGACGACTTTGGTGCATCCTCTGAAGCTGCATAATGAGTTTTCAAAACCTTTAGGACTAAAGAAGTATGGGAGAGCACGTGTGGTACCTTAACCTTCTTTAGTGACCCGTTGAGACAGCAGGCAAATGGGTGAGCAGGTAAGCAGAACCTGTGTTATGCTTTCCTTCAGCTGCACAACTTGTCCTGGCCTGAGCTGGTTTCGCCATTGTTACCTCACCTTTCCCTAAGCATGACCACCTGTGGATCCTGGCAAACACAGCATACACACACATTCAGAGCTGTCCCATGAACACAATCTAATTCACACACACACACACACACACACACACACACACACACACACATTCAGAGCTGTCCCATAAACACAATTTCCCAAGTCAATGTGAATGGCCTAAAATCGAGAGAAGGAAGATGTTAATTTTCATTAAGCTCAAATTTTTTGCTGCCCTGCTGTGACTGTATAAAGGGGTTATCAATTTCAAGCAACCCCCTAACCTCTTTCTAAACTTTATGGTATCCATGCACACACACACACACACACACACACACACACACACCAAGGAGCACATTTTTTGAAAAACAAAAGCAATTGCACAGGAGTGAGACAACCAATCACACGTCCCTTCCAACCCAGTTATTTCTGGTTTCAGAGACTGAAAACATGAGTACATTGTGTCATAAAGGAGAGAAGACTGAACTTAGAATCGAAGTTCTGAGTATAAATGCAGATTCTAACCTTCACTAGGTATACCATTTATTCCCTACTACATGTATGCAGTAAACATCTTTAAAATGCATTCAGTGCAAGTATTTTCAAGAATAAGGGAAGTGGAGCAAAGATAAAATAGGAGCAGAAAATGAAAAAAAAAAGTCACGGTATGATCAACACTCAAATAATAGCATTATTACCTTATTTGTGATTGTAGGTCACAAATTTGGTTCTGAACCCTCTAGAAGGCAAGGCAAGTGAAAATGCATGCCCAGTTACATAATTTACAGCGTCCATAAGACTAAAACAAAGTTTTTCATTAGGAGTGCAACTGTTACTGTCACGGAGTCCAGAGAGAAATTTTTCCCATTGGGTTTTTATAATGAGGACTAATGCAGTGAACAATGTCCTCCAAACAGTCTTAGAATAAACCCAAGAATGAGTTTCTTATCATGTACCTCATGTACCTTGATGTAAGCTGAAGCACAATGTTCTAAAAGCACGATGTCATAAAACCAGTTCTACAAGAGACTAAGTGATGTGTTAGGTATCATTCCCTGAAGGGGACTGGAAGCACCTGAAGTGGAAATCACAAACAGGCAGAAAATAGGCTACATCTAGTCCCCACAGATGTATTTTCCTTGGTCTATGTGGGGGTTGTTACTATTATTGTTTCCCACATTTAAACTGAAAGTTCCAAATAAGATCCATATCCGGTGTGTGCTTGTTACTTAGTGCGTCTTACCCCCACCCCCCACCCCCGGGCCACAGCCCCACATGAGGATGTCACTGGAAACCGGAAAGCAGCTGTCTCCTGGTCACTGCCCCCTCTCTGACCACCTCAGCCTTCAGCTCTGCCTCCTCGGCCTCCTTAACTCACATGAATTTGAAACCCCCCACTGGGAGGAATGGGTAGAGTATATTTACCTCAGGTAGTGCAGCCTCAATATTTCTCTCCCCAAGCTTTGAATAAGGATCAGGCAGCAACGACATTCACTGTGTGGCCTTGAACAAGGGACTGAATCATCTCTGAACGTCTGTTTCCTCATCTTCAGAAAGGAACTAATAATACCTATTTTTCAGAGTTGTGAGAATTAAGTGATATATTTTCAAAAACACTAACTGCTAATAACTATTCAAATGAACCATATTATTACCAGAAATTATCCACAATTTACCTCATCTTAATCATAATGGATTTTTGAGAATACTTTCTTCACCAGCTTACTCCTGGCTTTTTCATAATCAGAGGCTGCTTGGGCTCCACTTCAGATCTTCTTGGTCTACCTTTTGCTCCAGCCCCTTTTGCAATGACAAGTTCAGTGGCAGTTTCACAAGCATAGTACAGGTACTACCTGAGACAGCTTCACCTGGGATCTGCAGGATATACCTCCTGCTTCCTGCCTCCTCCAGCATGCACCATGGGATGCCATCAGAAACCAGCTTAGCCCTGACATGCACGTCTCAGAAGTTAATACCCTTGGGACCAGCCTTAACAAATGGGTGATTGACAACCATTAGCAAAATACTCACTCCCTTTGTCCCACGGATGAATAGTTCTTGAAACACATTTTATAAAGCTCCTCAGAAAGTCCCAGCAATAATCAAGTAACAGTCCCCCATACCGGTGGCTACCTCAGTTACACATCATGCTTTTGTCTTTCCCTCCTTTCCTGGTCCCACTTCCTTCCTTGTTCCTCACTCCTGCTCCCTGAGATGACTTCTCACCAAATTACCTGCATATAAGCTTTGTCTTCAGCTTTGCTCTGAATAAAGCCGAGGTGCAAGTATCCTCCAAAATATGTTCTTAAATAGAAATTATCCTTCAAAGGACTCCATCAAGAAAACAAAAAGATAACCCAAAGAATGGAAGAAAATGTTTGCAAATTATAGATGTTAACAGACTTGTATCTAGAATATACAAAGAACTCTTATACTCAATAATAAAAAGTAAAATAACCCTAGACATCTTTCCAGAGAAGATATACAAATGGCCAATAAGCAAATGAAAAGATGTTTAACATCATTAATCTTCAAGGAAATGCAAACCAAAACCACAATGGGATACTACACTTCACATTCGCTAGAATGGCTATAATCAAAAGTCAAATAATTAAGTGTTAATGAGGATGAGGAGAAATCAGAATGCTCAGACACTGCTGATAGGAATATAAAATGGTACAACCACAAGGGCAAATAGTCTGGAAGTTCTTTGAAGTTTAAAAACAGAGTTAATATATGATCCAGCAATTGCACCCCTAGGTAAATACCCCAAAGAAATGAAAACATATGTGCACACAAAAACTTGTACATGAATATTCATAGCAGCATTATTCACAATAGCCAAAAGGTGGAAATAACTCAAATGCCCATCCACTGATGAATGAATAAAGTGTGGTGTATCCTTAAAATACAGTAATCAGCAATGAAAAGAAATGAAATACTGATTCATACTACAACAAGGATGAACCGGGAAACATTATGCTAACTGAAAGAAGCCAGTGACAAAGGACCACATATTGTTTGATTCTACTTATGTGGAAGGTCCAGAGTAAGCAAATCTATATATATACAGAGGAAAAAAAGCAGATTGGTAGTTGCCTGGTGCTGCTGCAGATGGAGGGATAGAGGGGAATAGGTAAGGGGTGTAAGGTCTCTTTCTGAGGTAAGGAAAACCTTCTAAAATTGTTTTGTGCTGATGCATGCACAACTCTGAGAATATAATAAAAGTCATTGGTCTGCACACTTTAGATGGTTGAGTTATATGGAATATGTATTAGATCTCAATAAAGCTATTAAAAAATAGAGGTCACCATAATTTTTAACCTATGACGGCCAAATAAAATGCTGCTCATTTTTACAAAACACCACTGAATTCTCCATTTGCCTTTTTCTTTGCCTGTGGGTAATTTTCAACTACTTCAAAGAGTAGCATCCAGAACAGAGAAAGTTTCTGCAACATTGTTCATTTCTACCTTTCTAGCTTTCTCATAATCCTGTTGTATTTCTGTTGCCTATTATATAGGACATCTGAAATTTGAAAACAAACTCACCAAAATCCTAGCTGAGCATTATACTCACTAAACTAAAAGACAATCACATCTTCTCACCCAGCCCGTACCATGCCCACATGGTCATCCATAATCACCCTCCCGTCCCACACTCTAATGATTTAATTCATACTCACGGCTCCCTCCCCACCCCACACACAATTAAATTCAGGTTTAAAATACTTTGAGACTAGGGGTGCCTGGGTGGCTCAGTCGGTTAAGCATCCGACTTCAGCTCAGGTCATGACTCCCAGTTCATGGGTTCGAGCCCCGCATGGGGCTTTGTGCTGACAGCTCAGAGACTGGAGCCTGCTTCAGATTCTGTCTCTGTCTCTCTCTGCCCCTCCCCCACTCATGCTCTGTCTCTCTCTCTCTCTCTCTCTCTCTCTCTCTCTCTCTGTCAAAAATAAATAAACATTAAAAAAATGGCTTTTAAAATACTTTGAGACTATTGTTCCTGACTATTGAACCTGTAGAAGTGAGTGATAAGATAGCTACACACACAAATCCCAAAACACGAAATAAGAAGCAAGGTAAACAACCCCATTTAGTCAATATCAGAAATGACAAGGGAAAGATGTAGAGGTTGATGAAAATTCATCCACCTTGGTTTCACTATACGTCACTCTAAATAAATCTTATGTCTTAGGTTCTGCTTTGTATCTCATTCTTGGTGGAAAAGAAAATAACGAGTGTTCACCCTTTCTGGAAAATGATTATTTTACCATGTTTCAGCATTAACAACAGACATTTCTGGAATTTTTCTTAGTCAGATCTGAATCTTCTGAAATTCCATTGATGACTATTCTCAGACTTCAACTGGAAGAAATTTATACCAAGACATTATTGTCACAGTAGAAAAATAAAAGATGTATTGCCTACAGTCTTTGCTCTTGTAAAAGAATAGTTGTATTTTTAGATAGTTTGAGAATGGCATTGGACCTAAATTTTTCAATTTTAATATCAGGAAATATTGTTCCAACAGTGATCCCACATATCCAGTGAGTTAAAATGAGCTGACTTAACTGCTCAATGTCAGCATGTAAGCCTGATCCAGGAAAGATGTTCAAGAATTATGATGTTTCAGTGGATAACACTAGTTATTACTCCTATTATCCCTAGTTTCTGAATTTCCTTCCATCCTGGGCCTTAGGCCAGGCCTGCTGGGAAACTATAAGAGAGAAGAAACAAAACTTGTTTATCATAATCTCTTTTCAAGCTGGGTACAGAGTTATCACAATTTTAGTTCAGAAATAGCCTAACTTAACTGCATGAAGGAGGCCTATCCCTCACTTCATCTTTTCCAATCTCGGGCCAGGAGGGTTTAGAAATAAAATTTGCAGCTTTTCAACTTCTCTGAACTTAAAAAAAAAAAAAAAAAAAAACCTTTAAAAAAATTCACCCCATCAGAAAAATAACCCTTCACTCCTCATATATAAATACATTTATTTATAAATCATATATAAATTACTCATGTATACTATCAACAGATACAAAACAGAAATCATAAATGAAATGATTAATATGGAATATACAGTATTTATGATCTATTAATAGTACCAAACTGTTTTCCTCACACTAAAAATAATAATGTTTTAGTGAGGTAAAATAACACAGTTAAAGAGAAGTCAAACCACAGAATAGGGAAAGTGTCTGTTCTGCCCTTTTCTTGCTGTTCATTTGTGTCAGGATTATCTTCAATCTATAATTGCTTTCCTAAAATATTATTAAGTCATTTAGCCATTTTGTAAAGGTTAGTTTAGCTAAAACTAGAGAACATAATCCATGATTCTTCTTAACCAACACAAGCAACATGCTAATTGTTAGAATATGCTAAAAACAAACCAAGAATGGAGGTTGTGACCACTAATGCTTCCATGTTGTAAAATTTTCCTTAGGATGCATGATTGTTCAACATACAGTCAAGGTACCACAGTCAATTCATTAATTAAATATGAGTAAATCTTAACTTGTTTATGATTATATTATTATTATTATTAGAATTTTTAAAAGCAATATTCTAACATTTTCCTCCTATATCCCAATGTATCTTACACTTACTATGGTATATGTTTATTCAGTTTGGAAACCACTGCTTTAGAGGTCAGCCTAGCTACAAAGTAACAACTCTTTGATTAGATATCAAATCCTTGGAATAAATACACATGTGTCATCAGAAATGGATTTTGCTGCGTGTTACAAAATGGACAAAATAGAGTGGCTTAAACAAGACAGTTCATTCCTCTCTCACATAAACAAAGGTTGGAGATAATCTATAGCCAAGAGCTAAATTGGCACTCCGTGATGCCTATCTCCTGTCTTGTTCCTCTTCTGTCCCCATACATGCTTCCCTTCATGGTTCAAGATGGTTGATGGGCTCCAGACATCACATCTAAATTCTAATAAGCAATACAGAGAAATGAACAAAGAAAGACATTTCATAAGTTTCACCCAATAGTTTGACAGCACCCATTTGAGAGAAATTACTCCAAAGTCTACAACTGGCTATAAGAAATAAACAGGGATTCCATTATGGAAGAGGAGAGCCAAGAGTCTAAGCCACAATGCATAAAGATGTATCAATACATACACAAAGAAACAGAGGAGAAGAAATGTTAACAAAACTCCAGTCCAAGATAGCAGTGTAGGAAGACCCTGAACTCACCTTCTCCGCAGAGCACAACAAATGATACTTATTTATGGCACAGTTCCTTCTGAAGAAGAATGGAAGGCTGCCTGAACAGCAGACGAAAAGATGGAAGAGAAAGAGAACAGCAAGAGAGAAGGAGACTCAGTAACAAAGGGAAGCCCCACCCCCAATGCTACAAACTGCAGTGGGAAGGGATAGTTAGGGACCAAGAACACATTCCTCCGTCATTGGACACAGGAAAAAACAAGCCATGTCTAAATGAGCAACTAGTGTATAAAAGATCCAGCCCTAGAACTGTACCAAACAGTGGAGGAGTATCTACAACTCTCTCTGGGTCAGAGGGTCTGGCAAGCGACATGGTTTACACTGCCCCCTCTACCTTGAAAACTCAGACCAGAGCAGGGTCCAGGTGCCCTAACCAGATTGTCACGTCAGTGAGGTCCAAGACCCTAGCCTACACCTGCCTTTGCTGTCCCACAGTAGCCACAGGGCTGGTTAGCACTCACCACAGCTTCAGACTTCACACCAAGGTAACAGGTGCAGAGCACCCTGGAACACTCCAGGCCCATACCACTTCAACTTCTGACAGTTTGCTAGGGCATTCCCACAAGAGCACTCCTGGACCTCCAAGCTTACACCTGTTTTGGATCCAGCACCTTGAAACCTCAGACCATGTGTGCTTTGGTTTCAGCCATCCTGCCAGGGCACCCCCTACATGGAGCACACCAGATCTTCCACCCATGCCAACCCTGGCTCTAGTCACCTGGCCAGGGCACCCCTTGCAATGAGCACCCCACGATACCCTGGCTTGGACCAACTTCAGCTCCAGCTATCCTGCCAGGGCACTTACTATGTGGAGTACCCTGGGACACTCCAGCTTGTGCATACTTCAGCTTTATTTGTCTTGCTAGGGTATCTGCTGGAGTGAGAGCTCAAACACTACACCAATCTGTGCACACCTCAATTTTAGCTGTCCTGCCAGGTTACACACTGTATGGAGAGCCCTGGGACCCTTAGCCTATGACAGCCACAGCTGTCAGCCATCCAGCAAAAGCCAGACAGCAAAGTTACCATGCACACACATTCCACATAGGGGATGACCATACACAAAACCATTCCTTCAAGTTTAGAAGTAGTTATTCTAATAATCCATAGAAGCAAACACAGAAAGTCAAGCAAAATGTGGAGACAAAGGAATATGCTTCAAAATAATTAAATGAAATGGAGATAAGCAACCTGTCTGATGAAGAACATAAAGTAATGGTCATAAAAGTGCTCACCAGGCTGGAGAGAAGAGTGGAAGAACTCAGTGAGACCTTCAGTAAAGACAAATAAAATATGAAAAAGAACCAGTCAGACTAGAATACATAACTGAAATCAAAAATACATTACAGGGAACCAACAGCAGATTAGAAGATATAGAAGAATATATCATCAATCCGGAAGACAGGGTGAGGTAAAGCACCCGAGGTGAAGAAGACAAAGAGAAAAAAATTTTTTAAAATGAGGATAGGTAAAGGAATTTCCTGGACAACGTCAAGAGAACAAACCTTCATATCATAGGGGTCCCAGAAGAAAAGAGAGAAAGGGACAGAAAACTGATTTGAAGCACTAATGGCTGAAAACTTCCCTAACCTGGGGAAGAAGAGCCCAGAGAGTTCCAGATAAGAGAACCACACCAAAACACATTAAAATTAAAATGTCAAAACTTAAACACAAGAAAAGAACTGTAAAAGCAGCAAGAGAAAAACAACTTTTTATGTACAAGTGATTCACCATAAGACTATAAGCAGATTTTTCAGCAGAAATTTTGCAGGCCAGAAGGGAGCAGTATGATATATTCAAGTGCCAAAAGGAAAAAACCAACAACTGAGAATACCGTACCTGGAGAGATTACCATTCACAACTGAAAAAGAAATAAGAGTTTCCAAAACAAACAAAAGTTAAAGAAGTTTATCACCATAAACCAGCCTTAGAAGTAATGTTAAGGGGCCTTCTTTATGTGGAAAAGACCATAATTAGACTAAGAAAATTATGAATAAAAAGATGTAAAATATGATAGCATATACATAACACATGGAGGAGGGAGTAAAAACAAATACATAAAAGATGTTGGTTTAGAATGTGTTTGTACTTAAATGACCATCAACTTAATATAGACTGCTAATTATTTAGAAAGTTATATATGAACTTCATATATGTATGTAAACACAAACCCAAAACTTATAATAGATATACTAAATAAATAAATAAATAAATAAATAAATAAATATAAAGTCAAACATAACACTATAGAGACTCATCAACCACAAAGAGACAGAGCAAGGCAAAAAGAAAAGAATAGGGAATAACTACAAAACAACCAGAAAAAAAATTAACAAAATGTCAATAAGTCCATACCTATCAATAATTACTTTAAATGTAAGTGGTCTAAATACTTCAATCAAATGACCTAGGGTTGCAGAATGGATAATAAAAACCAGACTTCTCTGCATGTTGCCTACAAAAGATTCACCTTAGACCTAAAGACATACACAGCCTGAAACTGAAGGAATGGAAAACATTTACCATGCAGATGGGAGTGAAAAAAAGTCAAGGTAGCAATACTTATATCAGACAAAATAGACTTTAAAACAAAGACAAAGAAGGGCATTACATAATGACAAGGGGATCAATTCAAAAGAAGATATAGCAATTGTAAATATCAATGCACCCCGCATTAGAGCATCTAAAAACATAAAGCAAATATTAGCACACATAAAGAGAGAAACTGATAGTAATATAATAATAGTAGGGAACTTTAACATCCTACTTATATAAGTAGACAGATCATTCAGGCAGAAAATAAATAAGGAAACATGTCTTTGACACATTAGACTAGATGGACATAACATCTATATGCAGAATATTCCATTCAAAAACAACTGAACATATGTTCACATTCCTTTCAAGTATACATGGAACATTCTCCAAAACAGGTCAGATGTTAGGTCAAAAAACAAGTATAAATGAATTTAAGAAGACTAAAATCACAGCATGCATCTTTTCTGACCACCTGGTATAAAACTAGAAATTAATCACAAAAAAAAAATTGGAAAAAGATATCAACACATGCTGGCTAAGCAACATACTACAAAACAACCAATGAGTCAACAAAGAAATTTTAAAAAATACATGGAGACAAATTAAAATGGGGGAACAAATGCTCCAAAAGCTTTGGATGCAGAGAAAACAGTTCTATGAGGAAAATACATAGTGATACAGGCCTACATCAAAAAACAAAACAAAGAAAAGCTCAAATAAACAATAGAAACTTATATCTAAAGGAAAAAGAAAAAAAAAAAAGAACAAAGTTCAAGGTGAGTAAAAGAAAGGAAATAATAAAGAGGAGAGCAAAAATAAACAATATAGAGACTAAAGAAACAAAACAGAAAAAAATCAATGAAACCAAGAGCTGGTTCACTGAAAAAATAAACAAAAGTAGGAAACTCTTAGCCAAACTCACCAAGATTGTAAAAAAACAAAGGACCCAAATAAATAAAATCAGAAAAATAGAGAAATAACAACTTATATCACACAAATACAAAAGGCTATAAGAGAATTCTACAAAAAATTGTATGCCACCAAATTGAACAACCTAGAATAAATGGATAAATTTCTAGAAACACACCATCTTCCAAAACTCAATCAAGAGGAAATAGAAAACCTGGGGTGTTATATGTAAGTGACAAATCACTAAATTCTACTCCTGAAACCAATATTACACTATTTGTTAACTTACTAGAATTTAAATTAACACTTAAAATTAATTAATTAAGAATTAATTAATTAAAATAGAAAGAAAATCCAAACAGATCAATTACTAGTAACAAAATTGAATCAGTAATCAAAAACTACTAAAAACTAAGTCCAGGACCAGACAGACTCACAGGTGAATTTTACCAAACATTTTAAAAAGAGTTAATGCCTATTCTCTTTAAACTATATCAAAAAAATAGAAGAGGAAGGAAAGCTTCCAAAAACATTCTATGAAGCCAGTATTACCCTGACATGGGTAAAAACACCACACACATACACACAATAAAAGGCACCACAAGAAAAGCTAGAGACCAATAATTCTGATGAATACAGATGCAAAAATCCTCAACAAAATATTAGCAAACTGCATTCAACAATACATTAAAAGGACCATTCATTACAGCCAAGTGGGATTTGTTCTGGGAATGCAAGGATGGATTAGTATTCAAAATTAATCAACATGATGCAGCACATCAACAAAACAAAGAATAAAAATCACATGATCATCTGATCAGATACAGAAAAACATCTGACAAAATTCAACGTTTGTTTATTATAAAAACTCTCAGGGCGCTTGGGTGGCTCAGTCGGTTGAGCGTCTGACTTCAGCTCAGGTCATGATCTCGAGGTCTGTGAGTTCAACATAATAAAGGCCAAATGTAACAAAACCGCAGCTAACATGCTCAGTGGTAAAAAAACAGAGCTTTTCTTCTAAGATCAGGAACAAGAGAAGGATGTCCACTTTCACCACTTTATTCTACATAGTACTGGAGTCCTAGCCACAGCAATCACACACGTAAAAAAATAAGGATTCATACTTGTAAGGAGGAAGTAAAACTGTCACTATTTGCAGATGATATGATGTTCTATAGAGAAAATCCTAAAGACTCCACCAAAAAACTATCTGAAGTAATAAATGAATTCAGTAAAGTTGCAAGATACAAAATCAATACCCAGAAATTAGTAGCATTTCTATGTACTAATAAAAACGTAGCAGAAAAAGAAATTAAGAAAACAATTTGGGGTGCTGGGTGGCTTGATTGGTTGCGTGTCCAACTCTTGGTTTCAGTTCAGGTCATGATCTCAAGGTAGATGAATTTGAGCCCTATGTCCAGCTCTGCACTGACAGCTCAGAGCCTGCTTGGGATTCTATCTCTCCCTCTCTCTCTCTGACCCTCCCCTGCTTGCACTCTCTCTCTCAAAATAAATAAATAAACATTAATAAAAAGAAAACAACTCCACTTACAATTACACTAAAACTAATAAAATACCTAGGAATAAATATAACGAAGGAGGTAAAAGACCTGTACTCTGAAAACTATAAAACACTGAAGAGGGGCGCCTGGGTGGCTCACTTGGTTAAGTGTCTGACTTGGGCTCAGGTCATGATCTCAGAGTTCATGAGGTTGAGCCCTGCATCAGGCTCTGTACTGACAGCTCAGATCCTGGAGCCTGCTTCAGATTCTGTGTCTCCCTTTCTCTCTGCCCTCCCTGACTCACACTCTGTGTGTCTCTCTGTCTCAAAAATAAATAAACATTTTTTAAAAATGTAAAAAACAAAACCAGTGAAGAAAGAAATTGAAGATGGCACAAACAAATGGAAAGATATTCCATACTCATGGATTGGAGGAATTAGCATTGTTAAAATGTCTATACTACCCAAAGCATTCTACAGATTTAATGCAATCCCTATCAAAATACCAACAGCATTTTTCACAGAACTAGAATAAATGATATTATAGTTTGTATGGAACTGCAAAGACCCTGAATAGCCAAAGCAATCTTGAGAAAGGACAAAGCTGGAGGCATCACAATTCTGGATTTCAAGTTACACTACAAAGCTATAATAATCAAAACAGTATGGTACTGACACACAAATCAATGCAACAGAATAGAAAATCCAGAAATAAATGCACATTTATATGGTCAATTAATCTATAACAAAGAAGGCAAGAATATACAATAGGGAAAAGACAAGCTCTTCAATAAATGGCACTAAGAAAACTGGACAGCTACATGCAAAAGAATGAAACTGGGCCACTTTCTTACACCATACACAAAAACTAATTCAAAATGGATTAAAGACCTTGGGGCGCCTGGGTGGCTCAGTAGGTTAAGCGGCCGACTTTGGCTCAGGTCATGATCTCGTGGTCCATGAGTTCAAGCCCCGCATCGGGCTCTGTGCTGACAGCTCAGAGCCTGGAGCCTGTTTCAGATTCTGTGTCTCCCTCTCTCTGACCCTCCCCCGTTCATGCTCTGTCTCTCTCTGTCTCAAAAATAAATAAACATTAAAAAAAATTAAAAACAAAAAACAAAAACAAAATGGATTAAAGACCTAAAACCATAAAAATCTCTCTAGGAAGAACAGTCAGTCATTTCTTCAACATGGGCTATATCAACATTTTTGTAGATAAGTCCCCTACAGCAAGGGAAACAAAAGCAAAAATAAACTATTGAGACTACACCAAAATAAACATCTTTTGCATAACAAAAGAAACCATCAACAAAACAAAAGGCATCCTAGTGAATGGGAGAAGATATTTGCAAATGATATAGCTGATAAGGGGCTCATATCCAAAATATAAAAAGAACTTATATAACTCTACACCAAAAAACAATCTGATTAAAAGATGGGCAGAGGACCTGAATACACATTTTTCCAAAGAGGACATACAGATAGCCAACAAAGACATGAAAATATGCTCACCATCACTAATCATCATGGAAATGCAAATCAAAACCATGATGAGATATCACCTCACACTCGTCAGATCAAAAACATAAGAAACGCTAATTGTTGGCAAGGATGTGGAGAATAGGAAACCCTCAGGCACTGTTGGTTGGAAAGTAAATTGGTATAGCTGCTGTAGAAAACATTTTGGAGTTCTTTAAAAATTAAAAATAGAATTACTGTATGATCCAATAATTCAATTTTAAGGTACTTACCTTAAAAACTGAGAATACTAATTCAAAAAGATATGTGCACCCCTATTTTTATTGCAGCATTATTTACAGTAGCCAAGCTATGGAAGCAGCTTAAGTGTCCATTGTTAGATGAATGGATAAAGAAGTGATGTGTACATAAACGCACACACACCCACAGACACACACACACAGACACACACGCGCGCGCGCGCGCGTGCGAGATGGAATATTACACAGCCATAAAAAGGATGAGATCTTGTCATTTGCAGCAATATGGATGAAACTAGACAGTACTATGCTAAGTGAAATAAATAAAACTGAGAAAGACATAGATCATATGATTTCATTCATATGTGAAATATAACAAGCAAATGAATATACAAGCAAAAAAAAAAAAATCACACTCAGACCTATAAATACAGAAAACAAACTGATGGTTGCCAGAGGGAAAGGGGTGGTGGATGGGCAAAATGCACGAAGGGGAGTGGTAGATATATTATTAAATGAATAAACTTAATTTAAATGAATAAATCACAGAAATAAAGGTACAACATAGAACATAGTCAATGATGCTGTAACTGCATTGTATGGTGACAGATGGTAGTTACACAGCACAACGTATAGAGATGTTGAATCACTGTGCTGTACGCTTGAAATTAATGTAACATTGTATACCAACTGTATTTAAGTAAAAAATAATAAATTATTTTAAAAAAAGAAACAGGGAAGCTCTACCCTATAAGTATCTTTTTACTCTACCACTATGGTCCATCTGAAAAAAATCTTGATCTGCAAAAACTATCTAGCCAAAATGGACTGTGGACAAGGATGTCTCTCAAAAAAAAAAAAAAAAAAAAACCAATCCAACGGTGAAATAATCAAGTTACACAAAATACATTTATAGTTCTCTTGACTGCAGTCTAGTCTGAGAACTATGGGATTAAACAGTAATGGAAAACTGTTTTGTTTTGTTTTTCTCAAAAACAACTTTATATGCCACCTAGGGGAGTACAAAGCTTTGCTTTAATAAGCACCTTTCTGAGCTTGGGTACACAACTTTACATGTGGGAGTCAGGCCAAAACTGAATTGCTCCATATAAGAGGGCAAAGGTGTCAACTGAAGGATGGCAGGAAGCAGACAGAATCCAGTAGGAAAGGAGAGGAAACCTCAAAGTAGAGCACTGACTGGGAAATGCCCAAAGAGACACTCCCCCTGGCAGAACTACTGAGGAAAGACTTTGCTTAAAATGGATTTTACGTTGTTTTCCGTGGAGTGCAAGACATATATGCCCCCCTTCTTCTTTCCTCCTTCATTAAAATCTACTTTGCTTACTTATGCATTTCTTGTAACTGAGACAAAGTTGAAGTTATGAATTCTGTGTCCAGTTGACTTTGGGCTCCAATAGACACAGAAATTAGAAGACAAGGAAGGATCAACATGAGAATGACAGTAATAATGTGAAAATAGAGACTTTCCCATTCTCATTAAAGCCAAATTTACATATGGTTAGGTAAAATTGGCAAGAGATTTTTCTTATCTTCCATGTTCTCACTAATAGATCCAGAAATTAAATATAGATCTACTTACCTGCTTTGAAACATTTTTAAATGCATTTAAAATTTACATTGAATATTTTGCTTTAGGTTAGAAAGCTTCACCATGCTGTAAAATCTTCAGGGTTCATTTAAATGAATGTACTGTAGTTTAAAACATTGAATACAAAACTTCCTATAAATAGGAACTGACTGAACAGAGCAGAGACAGGAGAAAATGGGCAGAGAGAAAATGAGGCGAATTCAGGGCAGGAGGGAGCAGTAGTACACTTGCAGTAGGAAGAGAGCCAGGCAGCTCTGCACAAGTGAACTAAAAGTCGGAAAAGCCCACAAATCTGTGTAGGATCAGACTGGATCTTGGTCAGAAGGGAGATCGCTTCCAAGAGAGCTAAAATAAAAGGTCAGCATAGATAAGCTGAGGGCTAGGACAAACGTCCCAGTAACTCAGGCACACTGTCTGTGCTGACACTGCTAGTTGACCGATCCAACTTCTATCCACAGCGTCCCTATCCCATCCAGGGACTGGGCTACTGATGATCAGGTGACAAGCCAGTAAGATAGCAGAAGTTGCTGGGTAGGGCTTTCAGAAAAGCTTTCTCAAAGGGAGAGAAGCAGATGGTATGCATGTTGCCTTCTCTTTCTCCCTAAAAAGTAAAACACACAAAAGTCATCTTATAACCATGTCAAGTAAAAAGCACATGCTAAGGATGGCAAATCCAGAAGACAGATGGAGCCTGGATTACTGAGACCATCTCTGAGTAGCTGCATTACCCCTTGGACTATGAATATCCAAACACCCAAAACAAACAAAACCCTTACCTGTTTAAAGCAGTATTAGTTTGTATTCCTGTTACTTAACAGCTGAATGAATTAGTAAATGATTCAGACAGAATTTGGTGTCCAAAAATAGGGTAGTGCAAGTAACAGAACCTAAAATATAGAATTGTCTGAGAGGAGATATTATCAGACACTAAAGACCCAGATATCCCAAGCTGCAATGTAGAGGACTTTGTTATGTGGTGGCAGAACACTGGGCCACACTATCTTGACCAATTTTGGAACGCAGACCCAGATTTCAATACAGGATGTAATTTAAAAATGGTGGAGACATTTCAGAATGTGTAAATAGGAGGGTTAGTTGTCGCAATTTTCAGCCAAGTCCTACAACAACAACAACAACAAAAAGACAAACTGAGACTACAGCAAGCCATTCCACTTGCACAAGTGGAAAGTAATACAGCATTACTGAGATACACTCTTCCTTCAGCAAGCAATCTAGATTGACTGAGAGCCCCCAGTTGGGATTCTTGCAGGGTGAAAAAGCCAATTGCTTCTGTACCCCATAATGAAACTCTTACAAGTTGTGAAGTGCAGCCTTGACAG
Organism: Panthera uncia; assembly: GCF_023721935.1. Classification (NCBI taxonomy): domain Eukaryota; kingdom Metazoa; phylum Chordata; class Mammalia; order Carnivora; family Felidae; genus Panthera; species Panthera uncia. The sequence goes on along the minus strand of NC_064816.1, from coordinate 88,346,386 downwards.
AAAATGAGGTTGGTGACCCTGGGCTTGCTAAGCACATCCCATTAAAAGTTCTCTGGCAGGAAGGATAGCCTACAGTAAAGGTAGTCATTCCACCCAAAAAAGATATTTCCAATTGTTATAAAGCAGCAGCCATTAAGCTAATGAGAGGGTCCAAACAGAAGCCAAAAGCCAAAAATTCTCAAGCTCCAAACTTAAAAAAATTTACTGTAGCTCCTCATACTTAAATCTACTGGAGGGGCGCCTGGGTGGCTCAGTCGGTTAAGCATCTGACTTCAGCTCAGGTCACGATCTCACGGTCCGCGAGTTGGAGCCCCGCGTCGGGCTCTGGGCTGACGGCTCAGAGCCTGGAGCCTGCTTCCAATTCTGTGTCTCCCTCTCTCTCTGCCCCTCCCCCGTTCATGCTCTGTCTCTCTCTGTCTCAAAAATAAATAAACATTAAAAAAAAAATCTGGAAACAGCTACACTAGAAGCCTACTAAGTTTCTCGGGGATCCAAACTGCCAACTCTCATTGGCAATGACTAGTAACAATATTATTCCCAGATAATCAATCAGGACCATAAATGAGAATAGAATGCCATCAACATAAAAGAAATTCAGGGAACAAAAAACGAGAGAGAGAGAAACAGTTGTTTAAATTTCAATCATAATAACAAAATTTTTCAAAAACTCAATAGAAGAATCAGAAAGGTAAATTTGAAGAAATGAACCATAAGAGAATTTTGTAAAAAAGAAAAAGACATAGGAATGGAAAATGGGAAACAGAAAAATCAAATACTAAAATGATAAAGTCCAGAGTCCAAGAATCAAATTATAGAAGAACCAAAAAGAAAGAACAGGGTAAGGAAAACAAGTATTAAAGAAATTGTTCAAAAAGTGGTCAGAACCAAAGACCACGTGTCCAGATTAAAAGAACCCATCAAGTTCTCAGCACTACACGAAAATGGATTTCCACCAATGCATATCATTACAAAGTTTTAACACAGGAAACAAAGAAGAAATCCTCCAAGTGTCCAGACAGAAAAAAAACAAAACAAAACAACAAAACAAAACAAACAGATCACACTCAAATGATCAGGAAGGAGAAAAACTTCAGTTCAGAAACTGGAAGCAGTCCTCTTCAGATTCTGCAGGAAAAGTTATTTCAACCTAGAATTCTCTATCTAGCCAAAAATCCAGTCCAGAGTGTGTAGCCAGAAATACAGACATTCTCAGACTTGTAAATCTAAAATTTTAACATTATGCACCCTGGAAGGCACAAAGGATGAACTTCATCAGAAAAGAGGGAGTAAATGTAAAAAGAGGAATGTTTAAGGTACAGGCAACAGGAAGTGCAACACCAAAGAAAAACAAAAGAAATCACATATATAAGAATAAAAGGAGATCCTAGGACACCATCTAGGCTGCCTCCGGGCAAAAGGCCACCATCTAGTCCATACTGGAGGACGTTATAACTCTCTGGGAAAGAAAGGAAGATGAATTTGATAGAATACATCATATGAATGAGATTAGAAACCTGGGAAATAATTTGAAGTTGAGTTATTGATAAAGACATAGAAAACTAAGCAAATCAAGGAAAAAGGCAAGTTTGAAAAAAAAACCACTTTCAACCAAGAGACACAATAAAATTGTTCAAGAAAGGAAATTAATCATAATTTATCTTAAAATTTATCTCTTAAAATGCATTATCATAATAATGCAAACAACAAATACTGATTTAACAAAAATTATGTGTAAATACAGTATGAGAATGGAGACATGAGCATATGTGTGCTGGGGAAAAAATGGGGAAAAGAGGTGTATCTTCATATCCCATAGTGGAAAATCAATTGACTAGCGTGTTTTAGACATGCAGAAATAAATGCCAGAAAAAGTCAACTCTAAGAATTGAAAATGGTTGCCTCTGAGGAAGAGGAAATGGAAGGGCAGGAAGAACAGGGACTACTTACTATCTTTAACAAACTATTCACTTAGTAACTCCTTAAACTATGCGCCTATGCAACTTTGATTAACAATAAATACATTAAAATTCAATAAGAAGACAAACATCATAGTAGAAAAACAGGTAAAGGAATTGAGACATTTCACAAAATAAGAAATGACATAAATGCTACGAGATACTTTTCTTATCACTATATTGAGAAAGAGCAACACCAACAACAATAGTACTTTGCATAGGGTATATAGAAACATGATCACACTACTGATACACGTAGAAATTGATATGGCTCTCAGTAGAGTTCTTCAGCAGTATTTACGAGTCTTAAAATGTTCATATCCTTTCACTCAATAATTCCAGGCATTGCAATTTATCCTAAAGAAATAATAAGAAATGTGACAAAGATTTATATACAAGGATAGTTATCATTACTTTGTTCATAATAGTAAAGAGCTGGAAACAATACATCCAACAAGAGCAGAATATATAAATACAATAGAAAAGGCAGTATTTTACTCCTGTTAAAAGTGATAATGTCGATCATATTGGCCTGGAGAAATATTCACACAAATTTTAGGTGAAAAAAGATTACAACATCATATACATAATAGGATCTCATTTTTGTTAAAAAATAACTGCAATATTGCAGAAGTAAAATCAAAATATGTACAACAAAACTCCTTGTGCCTCTGTACACAGTGTTTCAGATTTTTTTTTTAGTTAATATATGTACAACACCCAAAATAGTACCCGGTATACAGCAAGCACTACCCACAGATGTTGGCAATGACTAGCTATCATCATCTGTAGAAAAATTAGAAAATTTTTCTACAATGACTACTTTTTATTTAGGCATTTAAAATTGAAATGGAAATAAAAAAAATAGCAAGGATCTCAGTAAGGATATAATTGGCATTCCCACCTCAGAAATTTTGATATACAGACAGAACACAGGGAATCCCATGTGCACGAAGACCATGTAAGTCCAGAGAGTAAATGATGACTGACTTATGAGAATCATGACTCTTTTGAGCATGAAGACAAGGACTACCCTAATGACTGCACTAGAGAAGTTAGACAGAAAGAAGTAGAAGAGAATACAAAAATAGGTGCCTCTACTAATCAAACTCCTGGTAGGTAACAAATGGCACAATCAAATGGAGTAATTAAGGGCAGTTCATTAAAGCGATCATTTACAAAAGTGTGGGCAAGGCTTAGGAAAACAAGAAATGGTGCAGTGTCCCAGGCCAGCAATAGCACAGTGTTACTAGGACACTTAAGCCAAAGGCATGACAAGAGGGAGCAGTTACCAGCACCCTGAGAAAATGGCTATCAGGAGGGGACCAATGTAAAGAGCTGTGGCTTTGTGTAGAAAGTCACAACCAACCCACAACAACTTGGCCATGATAGAACCAGCAGACTAAGTACAGCTGTTGCTTCTCCTATCATTATTGATCATTTGATGGGGCCTCCCATTGCCCACACTTAATCAGAAGCCAGAGATCAAGGCAACTCATACAGGTCAGATTCCCTGTGCAGAGAGTAGCATAGAGAAGAATACAGAATGCTTCTGGAAGAGTAAATGTATTCAACCGAGTATCGATGTTGGGGTATGGGTTGCATTAGAGAGGAAGGTACTTGTCCATCCCTCAGTAGTAGTGTAGGTTGTTGCCCCAAACCTAGCAGGATATATCAGGTATCATGTAAAGGAAAAATTCTGCCACATACCTGTTGTTTCTCAAGTGACCTTACTAGCATCCTAATAGTTACCCCATTTGTTTCCCCATCTTTGCAGTAAAAACCATTGATATCATTTCAATCTCATTAGCTTGATGTAAGATCCAGGTTACTCTTGGCCTTGGCCTCCAGTTCTTTCCTAGGTATGCTTTCTTCTCTCTTCATGGAAAAATATTGCTCTTAGCTCAGCTGAAATCACGTACAGGTAAATGCCTAAGTGACCACTCCAGCCTTGTGCATGGGACCGGAACATGCCATCCCCTGCTGATCAGCCAGGATAAGCTAAGTCAAAGTATGCCAACATAAACACCACAATCTCAATGGCTTTTGACAGCAAAGTTTATTGCTTGCCTACTCTCTCATATGTAAGCCAAGGAACTATGTTCAATGTTATCACTCAGGAACCCAGTAGTCGAAGCCTCTTTCTTAACACGTTTTCCATGATCTCAGAAGCAAGGAAAAAACATGGTGAATTATAAATGGCTGTTAAAGCTTCACTTCATGGCAGTGACAAACATCAATCATTCTGCTCACATTTTATTATGCAAAAGAAGTCACATGACCAAGGCTAAGTTCAAGCTGGCAGAGAAAAACAATCCCACTATATACTCACAGTGAGAGAAATTTCATTTTTGAGCAGACCCTAATGACTAACTTGTCTGTTCTATTCGTTCCGTGTTTTTCTTAGGAGACCACAACATTGAAAAAAATAAAATAAAACCACACTGTGAGGTCAAAAAATTGTCCTTAAAGCAGCAAAAGTTAGGAGAATTTATTATAGGTGTCAGCAAACACTTGAAACTAGTGTACCAAGCTGAGAGATATGTTAGAAGCTAGATAAGGTCAAAAGACCTTTACAAACTAGTTCCTCCCTTCAGATTTCTCTTGAATGCAATAAATATTAATACCTTTGGTCATTCAGGAAGGGGAAAATCATGGGTAGAAAATGTGTCCTTGGAGAATAGGCCTTAGAATAGAAACAGAAGGGGTCATATTATTCTCTCTGACTTAACGGGGTGTGGAAAACACGGACTCCCCCCATCTCCATGTAGCAACGGGACTGACTTTCTCACTCTAGGCCTCAGCTGAAATGTCATTTGGTCAGAGACACCTAACTGGCACACTTTATACCCTATGGTAACCCTTCCCACGATCCCTCAATCTTTTCCTTCTGCTTAAATAGGCTTTGTCTTCATAACACTTATCACCACTCTATGTTTTGTATTTATCTCTTTCTTCCTACCCACTAGAACATAAACTTTGAGCACACAGAATTTTATATATCCCCAGTTCCCAGAAGAGTACTTAGCACATAGAAGGCACTTATTAACTGTTTGTTGAATAAATGAGTACATGAGAGCTCTATTAGGTGTTTACAGGAAAGGCTAGTCCTTACCTGTGGGAGGGACTCAGCAAGACCTCTTTCCTTTGGAAGAAGCACATGCAATGAGCCTTGGGGTCACAGACTGAGTGCATCTATATTGAGCATACCATTGTAAGAATTTCTGAAGTGTAAGTCGTATACACTGATAACCCCATGCCTACACCAGGGCCTTGCTAAACTATTTAAGCTGGTTTCAACTATTCCACTTTATTCAATGGAGAATAATGAGATCACAATATATGCTTTTATTACTCCATAGAAAATGGCTCTGGAGTAGAGCTAGGTCTGTAGCCAATGGCTCCCTTAACACTGTGCCATTCTCCTACAACTTCCATTAAACCTACAATCTTTCAAGTCTCGCCACCTTAAGAAGCATTTTCTGAACCCCAAACTAGGTCAAGTGCCAGGACTAATGCTCTTCTCATGCCTTGTAAACTTCCTCCATTGCACATTGCATACTTGGAGCTCCAACAAGTCAGGAACCAATCTGGTTGGCCTCCTCTCTATACCCATCACTTTACACAGTTTCTAGCATGTAGTACATTTATGTCAATATGTGTTAAATGAAAAGTTAATGTGGTGAATAAATGAATGATGAACCTAAAAGAATGCATGTGCACATCAGACATTGTCTGATAATGTCATTAAATAATGAATATTTCCCTTACATATATGTGCTACTGTTATTCAAATGTCTGGAGATGCTTTTGATACTCATGAAACACAAATTTACTTTAAAGGTTTATTGAATTGGTAATAACATTTTGAAATTATGTATTTTCTCAATTAATGAGTGCTAAAAACACTACTATCATGTGAGGATTCCAGCAATGTTTTGATTTTTTTTTTAAAAGATTATTATGCTTGAAGAAGTTGCTAAATTAGTGAGCTAGGAGAAGACAATGAAACTAAATTCACATATAGAAAGGTGTGATATGGGCTGAAAATATACTGACCCTACTAAATATGCATACGAAGTTTACAGAAAATTAATTCAGTCATGATTTGACTGACTCAGTATAAATGGAGAAGGAAACTCATGTTAATTCCTCTCAAAGACTATAGATTTTCATTTCCTTTTAATGGGAGTTTCTCAGAGGCAACACAGTTTTATATATTTTCTACTAATGAATCTAACAATCTCCTCTTCACCTCCAACATAGACAAACACACAGCAGTAGACTGTTACGCAATCTTACATATGTTATAACCAAACACAAACTCCTAAGGCACTGACTACAAAATGAGAGGATCTAGCCAGATAATCTTTAAGGTCTTCTTTTTAGGTTTAAATTTTATAAATTCCTAAGAAACCGACTTGAAAGGCAGATTTCATTATTACTCAAGGGAGTTTATCAATTAAAGCAATGATAATATGGTTAATCCAAAATTATTATAAATCCCATGAAAATAACCACATAGATTATTTGTTCCCACTATTCTTGCCTTGATCCTAACAGAATGGAGTCATTTTATCAGAGAGGTGGGACAGTTTTCATCAGCAAACTACTTACAAACTTTGTAACCGCAGTGGTCTGTTGGAGTAAAGCAGTTACTAAGCACAAATTTGGAATCATGCAGACCAAGACTGAAACCTACTTCTCTGTCATTTACGAGCTATTGATTATTGGACAAATCACTTAAGACCTCCAGGATTATTTCTTTCACTACAAAATGGAGGTCACAATACCTACTTCACAGGATATATAGCACAGTACATGGCACTTGGGAAAAAAACTAAATAAACGGCATCTTCCTACATATCTACCAGATATATTTTAACTTTATCTAGAGCAGATATAATAGAACACCTTACCTAGTCAATTCCTTCATTTCTAAGCTATAGAATATGTTGCCACTTTCAAATCTTGAAATGAGTACTGGTCGTTTTTAAGTTCCTCATCAATTATAAATAAGTTCAAATTATGTGAATTACAGGACCCTCCTCTGAACACTTGAATAAAAAGTACATTTTGTGCTCTGTATCATCATCCCCTGGATTGTATGTTCAGAAGACTCTAAAAGGAAGAGATTCCTTTCCTGCTGGTCTGATATCTTCTCATTGAGAGAGGGAGAAAAAAAATCCCTTGGAAGTTTTTACACAGAAGTCTAATATTTTAATGCATGACCTTAATGAAGAGACAATCTCCACACCCATATTTTGGTAACTGTAAGAAGACATACTTGAAGTCACATACACAAAGGTATGACATAGGCTGCAAATGCGCTTTGTCTCTACTGAGTAAAAATATATGGATTTTATAGCAAATTAATTCAGTCGTGATTTTGATAATTGACTCCATGTAAATGGAGACATAGTCACCTGTAGAGTTAAATGATGAATACTTATATTTTCATGTCTCATCAACAAACTACAAGATTATTTACTGATATCTTACACACACACACACACGTAATTTTCATATTAAGAACTGTCCATAATAGCCTATAAATCTGTATGTACAGGAGTTTGAAAACTAAAATACCCCAAGAGAGAATTGTACATCCCAGGGATGTTTCTTCAATTGCTCAACTGAGGTCTTAAAATTGGAAGCCACCACTGGAGGCCCAAAGTTACATAAAGGAATCAGGTGAGTGAAATCCTTTTTGTAGAAGGCTCTGGCCAGACTATGCTCGTGGGAGAATCAATCTGAATTCTAGCCCCAAGGCTAGAAATGGAAAATAATAGAGCAATTTTTCCCTGGAGGAGAAAGCTTTTGATCCTAGCACCTATAAAATGCTATTGCCTCTGTTCTTTGAAGATTCTGATTTATCCAGGCTCTGAAAGGTCTGACTCTCAAACACAGATGAGGTAGCCAGGTTTATCAAATACCTGATGCTCCTCTTTTCTGTGCTACCTGCAGTCCACTGGGTTACTTTTAATGGGTGAAAGTACTTAGATGAGTTAAGAATAGATCCCAAGTTTATTTTGAGCCCAGTGGTTTTCAGTTTTCTCCCTTCTGACAAATACATCTTCCTACTACTGCATTCTGTTCATTTTCTAACATTCAGACATTTTTAATCAATTTCTAGTTATTCCTATATTGGGATTTGAGCAAGAAAATGAGTGTGTGTGTATGTGTGTGTGCGTGTGTGTGTACTGTATTCAGTGTATTCTAAAAAAAGGATTCTAGCATTTCAAGTTCAAATTCCTCATTCCAAAAGGGAAATTCCATACAAAGAATAGGTTGCTGAAGGCATTTAATAAACAGCAAAGGAGAAAATGAGAAAAATCAGACATTTAAAGATGGGGACATTGGCAAGTTTGATTTCTTACAGTTCACCTCAAAGAGAAGCAGGTCATTTTGCCAGAACAGAAATGTGTCAATGTCAGCTAAGTAAAGGGAATTCTTAACAGAACACGTTGAGAAGAAAGAGTAAGAGTACTGGACAAAAGGATATTTCATAAGGAAATAAAACATTTTGAGGCCACTGATCAGTTATCTAAATTTGTTTAATAGTTGTGTGATTGCTCATTGGATCTATCCTATTGGTTATTATACAGTTAAATTTTAAAGAAAAAATAAAATTTCAAATACAAAATATTCTTAAACATACTAGGTACATAAAAAAGGGATTTAAGGCTTTTTTTGTATTGATTTCAGTGAGTGATAGCCTATTACAAAGATTGTTTCATTTTAAACATTAATGAAAGCATACCATGTTTTATAAGGCTTCTATTTCATTATTGTCTGTTCTAAATGCAGTATTTGTGTTCTATATAATGTACTCGTTGACTGTATTGCCAATTGATAGGTGCACAATGTACCATATAATTATGCATATGACATATTCAATTATAGTGAGTTATTTACTATACACTGTCTCCAATTTGCATCACCTGTTTAATTTTAAAACATAGCTGTGTTTCCATAAATGTGAAATCATCACATGATTTCAAAATAAGGTACTGGTATCAATTGGGCACAACACTAGTGAAAATGTACCTAATCTCCATTTCTATACTAAATGAAAGAATGTATGCACATTAAAATGGGTATATCAGGGGTGCCTGGCTGACTCAGTCAGTGGAGCTTGCAACTCTTGATCTCAGGGTTGTAGGTTCAAGCCCCACACTGGGTGTAGTGGTTAGTTAAAAAAATGAAATCTTATAAAAATAAAGAAATAAAATTGTTATATAAAATCTATGGGTTTGGAACTCCGTGATGGCAGATCAAATTAAATTGAGCAAGACACAGATTAGCATATATGCTTACTCAGTATGTGTGCACATAGAACCAGAGCTTTCCACCATGGTCACTGACCAGAATCTGCTACATGGAAGCTCAATGAGAACAAATATTTAAAGAAAATAGGGAATGTAAGGCACCTGGGCGGCTCAGTCGGTTAAGCATCCAACTCTTGATTTCAACTCAGGTCATGATCTCACGGTTCATGAGAACAAGTGTCAATAGAGCCCCATGTTGGGCTCTGTGCTGACAGTGCAGAGCCTGCTTGGGATTTTCTCTCTCCATCTCTCTCTGCCCCTTCCCCCCTCAAATAAATAAATAAACTTAAAAAAGAACAGATGGAATGTAACTCACCAAGTTTCTACCCAATACTGTGTATTCAATAATGATCTTATTAAATACATGGACATAGCTGAAGATCATCTAAAGAATTATAGTTATTACTACTTTCCTCGCATTAGGTTGTCAATATAATTAATATCATTATTTGCAGGCTTCTACTTCTAAATTTTGGTGATAAACCATGTAAAGTAAACATATTTTATATACATATTCATGGAAGTGGATATCAGGATACTCTAACTGATCACTGTGTGAATCCTCTAAAGTTTACCTCCCTTAAAAAATAAAGTAAAACCCTTCTAGAAGTGGGGTATGAATGTGGTGAGAGAACAGATGCACTTAATTATCATTTATTCTCTCAGGCAAATAGTCCACTTCAGAAAGAAAACACCTTCTGTCAAGGCAGCATACCTCTATGGTAGAAGTTTAAAATTTTAGAATGTAGAATTCAGCCTGTCTATTGCCTGCCTTCTACTCTACTTGTAGTCTAGTCTTCTGTCTTTTCAGGCTCCCCAGCTTCTCCACACAGCTCTAACTTCTGCCACCGCCCACATGCAGCCTGTTTCCTACGGTGTGAGTTACATCACAGCATTATCATTTCATTTATTATTATCCAGAAGCAGAGGCATTTGTAGTTTTCAACACTGAGCTGTTAAACATACATGCATTTCATGACCGTTACGTGTCAGATACTTTACTTGTCACTGGAGACACAAATGTAAACAAGAAACTTTGACTTGCTCTAATGGCACTCAGAAGCTCTCATGGCAGTGGGGCTGGGGAAGAAAGGGGAGAAGACAGGAGCAGTGATGTGTGGAGCCAGAAACCCAGCCTCCATCTACAATGCTGGGAAGAAACCCAGTGATGGCAGAATGTGTGAGGCAGCTATTGCTGCTGTTGGCTGGCTCTGTCCTTTTTATCCACTGAGTGGCCAGGCCAGACTTCTAGCGTCCCCTGAAAATGGCCTTTAGCAGTATCCTTACCCACAATCTGGATTTCCAATGCCAGCCATAATGCTAAATATCAAGTGTCAAGCACCTTCTATATTCAATTTAATCTTTAAACCATGGCACAAGAAGGAACTAAGTCTTCAACTTCTTTTATAACTTTCCAAGCAACTTCATTCAATTCCCCAGGCACATTCCCTAGGGATATAATAGATGTAACTAGTTACATTTTTTAACTGGGCTTAGTTGAGAAACAGTTTGAACTCATCCAGTTTTACATTAATTTAGATCCTGGAGTTCTATCTGAAACAAAAATATCTACTGAATGTAGATAGTGATAGATATTCATGGATACTTGAACTGAGCTGATAATTTTATACGTAATAGGAGGTTCATCCTGTACCTAATTTGTGGACCTCTTTTGTTTTGGAATGGTCTGTACTCATTTAACCTGCTATTAAAAACACAATGGCACCCAGAGAGATAGACAGTTTGGGAACCACTATTCTTTCCCCAATTACAACAAACAACATTAGAAGTTAAGACATGTGAAAAAAAAACATTTGGGAATGTGTATGTATATCTGCTGAAGGCAAAATGACTAGAAATGCCTTAAAAATGTCATGAGTGGGCCACTTACATTCCTGGAATCATGGATGTTTTTTAAGCCTACGACAAACTTTATTTTGAGAATAAAAAAAAAAAGGTGCTATATTCAAAATTTATCAACAATTCCAACTTCAAATTTATATGTACAAAAGTTTCTAATTTGGGAGCATAATTAAACTTATTGTTGCTGCATTCTATCTAACATTTTATATTATTATCCTAATGAAATATGTAAGGAAATGGTACTTCATAAAAAATATTTAAGCTTTTAGGGGTGTGTGGGTGGCTAAATCAGTTGAGCATCTAACTCTTGATTTTGGCATAGGTCGTGATCTCACAGTTCGTGGGATTGAGTCCTGCATCAGGGTCTGCACTATTAGTGGGATTCTCTCTTTCTCTCTCTCTCTCTCTCTCTCTCTCTCTCTCTCTCAAAATCAAGTAAATAAACATAAACCTTTAAAATATATATATATATATATATATATATATATATATATACATATATATATATTTAAGCTTTCCTACAATTTAGCGAGAACACCCATACCAAAAGTGGCACAAAAGATCTTTTCTTTTTCTTAGATTAACTTTATTAACCTATAATTTACAGAAAATAAAATGTATCTACATTATGTGTGCAAGTCCTATATGTTTTGATACATGTGTACAGCTAATCAATATCAAAATCCAGACATGGAACATTTCCAACATTATACTTCTAGGCACTCAGTCCCCAACCCCCAGGCCCAGGCTACTAATAATCCACTATGCAGATCAGTTTCACCTGTCTAGAATTTCATATAAATGGAGTCACACAGCATGTATGCTTTATGTCTGGTTACTTTTACTCAACATAATATTGTTGAGACTCAATGTTGCATGATCAGTAGTTTACTCCTTTTCATGGCCTACTGGTATTCTATTACATGATATGCCACAATTTTTTTTTATCCATTCACATGCTGATAGACATTTTGGTTGTTAGGTAGTGGCATTCTGTCATTGTTCTCACTACAACTGCATGCACACACATGTGTGTGGGCTATAGTGAAGGGAGAGGTATGTGTGTATAAGGTGTGTTTTTGTGTAGTGTGGGAGATGCAGTCTTTGGTCATGTATAGGCTAGACGGAGAGTGAAAGCGAGGAAGTAATATTTCTAGTTACTCTAACTGTGGAATTTCTCCCCCAAATTACACTTCTGGGGAAATTCCCCAGCCTTTGACTTGCTTAAATGAACTAAGAAGTCTTTTTGTTCTAAAGGTTTTACCATTGGTGGTTCAGGAGAGCAGCCATGGATGACTGAGCTAACATCAAAGTGTAATATGCACCGAGTTCTAACATGGTGGTCCCTAGATGATCACACCTGATGCTCTCCTAAATGGTCAATGGTCACTTCTTTTTTTAACAAATAAACAAATAAAAAAGTTTATTTGTTTATTTTGAGAGAGAGAGAGAAAAAGGATGTGTGCATGTATGAGGGGGAGAGAGACAGAGAGAGAATCTTGAGCAGGCTCCTCAATGTCAAAGCAGAGCCAGACCCAGGGCTCAATCGCATGAACTGTGAGATCATGACCTGAGCCAAAACCAAGAGTCGGACACTTAAACAACTGAGCTACACAGGCACCCCTGAGATGGCCACTTTTAACTGGTCTTTCAGGAAGGCTATTTGAAAGGGAAAAAGGGTTAGTTTTCCATAAAGAAATCTTGCCAAAGACCTGAGGATGCCAACAAGGTTGTTTGCTGACCCACATGGAATTTTTCCTTTTCTGAGACCTTTTAGAGTAGGTGATGGTCAGTTCACTGGGCCTCTATATCAATTTCCTAGGGCTGCTGAAACATATTACCACAAACTGAATGGCTTAAAACAACAGATACTTATTTTTTCACAGCTCTGGAGGCTACAAATCCAAAATCAATGTGTTGGCAGGATGGCACTCCCTCCAGAAGCTCTAGAGGAGAATCCATTCCTTGCCTCTTCTCACTTTTGGCATCTATCTGTGTCATTCCTTGGTTGTGGCCACATCTCTCCCTTGCTGCAACCTCATATTACCTTCTCCCCTGTGTGTCTTGTGTCCTCTCTCTTTGCTGCTCTCGTATAAGGACACAAGCAATGGCATTTAGGACGTCCCCCTAAACACTCCAGAGTCATCTTATCTTAAAATCCTCAGGGTAATGACATATATAAAGACCCTTTATTCAAATAATATAACATTTAAAGTTCCAGGAATGAGGTCTTGCTATCTTTGGTGAGCATTATTCAACCCACCGCACCCAAGGCCAGTTTCTCTTGTCTCACAAAGTCACTGGGCCTAGCTGAAACTCAGTGCTCTCATGTACAAAAGGTAGTCCACATACAGTTCTTTACATACCAACAAGTTAGGTTCCAAGTTCATCTGTTTATAGTTCAAAGTGACCAGAGAAAGATTTGATTTTGCAGGCCCTAATGCATTTCTACAACATAAGAGTGTTAGTTTGTTCCTTCAAAGCTATATATACATAACTCCATCCAAATATAGTATTTTCCTCCTTACTGTCATGTATATATTAATTTATTAGTTCATTCCACAAAGACTTATTTGCCTATGCTTTGCCCAAAACTCTCTGAGGCACCAAACAAACAAGATTCATGCCCTCAGGGAGTTTATATTCTAAAGGAGACAGTCTCTAGGTAATTGTGCTCTCAGGCAATTGGGTAAGATAGGAAAGGAAGAAAAGCCAGTGAAAGGATGTAGCTAGAGAAATGGGGGCTCCGTTCTGCCAGAACTGTCAGGAATGCATCCCATCATTGCCCAGTAGAAAGACAGGAGCCTGGAACATTGATCCATGGGCTCCTACCCACCATTAGGGGAGGGTTATCTCCAGGATATTAACTTCTGTATACTTTGGGCTGCACTTGGGTTCAGTGTGAGCAAGCTCCTGCCAGTCCAGAGAAGGTTCTGGGACAGAATACATGTACTCTTGAGGGTGACGCTAGTATGTGAGGTGAGTCTGTGCCAGTACAGACTGGGGCTGCAGTGTGTGTGCAGGTGTGGCACACACCTGCAGACTGTGGCTGCAACGGAAATCAACACTGGACTGGGGGGGGGACATGACAGGGGCACCAGAGGCATCTGCTACCCTCACCTTACTGGCATTTTGCACATTATCTCTGCCTTTATACTTCCTGCACACAATATAGTTAAGAATACTTGTGAAAAACTCAAAACTAAGCACAAAGACTTCATAACAGTGGACTGTGAGCAGCTACAGAGGACCAGAGTGGCTTCATGGTGCACAACCACCATCGCCATCTGTTGGTGGAAAACAGAACTGAAATGCTTTTATTCTGCAAAGTAGCTCTGTTCGGATTCGGAAAGGTTCATAATTAAAAGTTTGTAAGCAGAGAAATCTCTGTCATTCTTTTATCTTACAGGGTTTTGGTGAGGCATAAATAATATGATTCATGGGAAATCACTCTGTCTATTATAATACATTATATAGGGTGCCTGGGTGGCTTGGTCAGTTAAGCATCCAAACTCTTGATATCACCTCATGTCATGATCTCAGGGTTTGTGACTTCTAGCCCCACACTTGGCTCTGTACTGTCAGCGCAGGGCCTTGGGATTCTGTCTCCCTCTCTCTCTGCCCCTTCTCTGCTTGCTCTCTACAGCTCTCTCAAAATAAATTAAAATAAACTTTAAAAAAAAGATTTTTAAAAAACATTATATAAATGCTAGGTTTTACCAACATATAGGAGGGTTTAAAGCCTCACCTCTGTTCCTAGCTCAGATTAAAAAGCCATTGTAGCCAGATACTCAGAAGGTATCCTAAAGTTTATAGAATGTTTCTCTTATTTCTCTTATTTTTTTTGCCTTCTGCATGGAACATCCTTTGTATGATATCCACTTGCTAAGAATCAAAGTCCAGATCAGATGTCACTTAAGAAAATAGATCACTTCTTTCCATTTATTCCTTTTGCATCATCATGAACAGACCACTTGCCATAATACACTGTAGTTCATTATAAACATTTCTCTGGCCTCATTCAATAGTGAACTTCTTGAAGGCAAGGACTATACCTGATTCCTCTTTGTATGCCTGGCACGTAGCATTATATTTGGCATATAGTATGCATTCGATAAATGTTTGTTGAAATTGTTGAATTAATTTGCCATCACATAACAACAGCCTCCTTCCTACTTAGCTGTGTCTCACAGCAAGCAGCCAGGCCCAGCAGGGTGGAGGAGATGAAGGGAATTCATCTAAAATCAATTTATTTGGGGAGAAAATGTACTGTATTCAATGAAATGATTCAGTTTCATCTTTCCTGTACACAGCTCCAGAGCTGTACATGATCATAATTTTATGTCAAATACCAAGTCCCTTAAGTCATGTGGAGATATATTACTTTTTGTACACAGTAGAACCCTGTAAAAATAATACTAACAATCCCACAGGAACTAAATCCCAGAATTATAGGAAGTGAAAATATTAACAGCTCACCTGGTAGTAGCTGGATTTTATATTGCTTAAAAAAATAACGAACTAACAAAAAGCTCCTACAAACTTACAGATACTTAGATATTGCACATAGTCTTAAAATTATCAATTTTAAGAAAATGAAAGACATCACTTCCAAAGCAGAGAAAAACCTATGGTTCATTTTAAAATCAGTAGGCTCCATTTTAATTAAAATGATTGCAGACCAGAAGACCACTCAAGATGGTTGTGATGACGTCATGAGATTCTTCCCCATCTCTTCTTAGTGAGAAATACTCGGGATATGTCAAGCCGTGGATGAGAAAAATCTGTAAACCTGACTGCGCGATAACAACTTTGAACTGGAGAAAGGACACGTTGAAATGAAGCGTCCTAATTGACTGGAATGACGCCCAAGAGGAGTTAGTTTAATGCAGCCATGCTAGAGAACATGTTTTCTTACCAGGAGATGAAAACAGCTGCCAAGTAAGATTTAGAAAAACAGAAAAAAAAAAAGATTTTTTTCCCCCTTTGAAGTTCAGTGATGGTCTTCTCTGCTCAAATATCAAGGGCTTGGCTAGTTCATTTGCAGTATCATTTTAAAATGGGCAAAATCAATGGCTATAAAGAGTAACCCCATCCATCCGAGACAAAGCTGTGATGCAGGTGGCCTTCTGTTCACTCCTCTCCCGCTCCTGTGCCTTCATCTGTCCCTCCGCTGAAGAGGGGCAATGGCAAAGCCACTCCACTCCTCACTCTCTTCACTCCTTCTCCTACACCTCCTGCCCAAATGGGCTGACTTGCTTCATGGTTCATGCCGCAGTCTCTTTCAACTTACAGCTCCCTGCACTGGGCATGCTGTTATCAAGCAGGCATTTGCTCATGTGCTATTGCCTCAGAGGCAGCATTTATTTTTAATAGAGGTTTTTCTGGAAACCGTCATTAGAGTCATTCCAATGACAGCTTCAGGTCGAGGCAGTAAGGAAGATATTTTCTGAAAGTCCTTTTAGCACCCGCCAGGTCACACCATAAACAGCTTGTCCTTCTCCTTTCTCCCAGGGGAGACTACTTGATCAGCCAACAGAAGGACAAATGTTCTCAGGCCTTGATGACTCTCCAGGAGCACTCTGGGGGAGGCCCCGGGACAGTGGTCCCCATGTCCTTGTCCCAAAGGTCTCTTTATTATTTTCATCCCACAATTCGTGCCAACTATTCATGAGGAAATAGTGAAGCAGCTCCTGAAAACTTGTTAATAAAATTACTGCCAAGAGTCAGCCAGGAAAACTCACAGGCAAAAATAACTCGTTGTTTTCATGAAGTAGCATCGGGAATGATTTGGGGACAAGGGACACATACTCCACCTTTTCCCCAGAGGAACAAAGGGAATTTATAGCAAATGCAACTATTTGGAAAATGTTATCCAAAAATCAAACAAAAGAATTCAGGAAGAGGGAGTATCCTTTTTGTTGTTGTTGTTGTTCTCCCTGAAATCCCTTTAAAGGGATTGGTAGCTCATTCATGGCCCTGGTTCTGTTCTCTGAAGCCGTCTATCGCCTGTTTTCTCTCTTCCTTCTCCGCAACTGCCTCTGCTTTCTTCACATCAGCTTTCAGAACTTATGGAAAAGGCTGGATGGGAAACGGAGTTCTGGGGCTAAGAGGGGCAACCATACCCTTCATAGAATATGTGCTCAGACCCAAGGCCTCCACACATGTGTCCCTTCTACAAAATGTGTTAGCCTCCCTCTGCCTAGGGTTCAAAGAATTCTAAAAAGAATGTCCATGAAACACTAGAAACACCAGAAACACTAAATTCAAACACAGAGAAAGAGTTATCTACTCAGGGAAAAAGAACTTTGCAATTATATTTCACTAAACTGAAGTCAGCCAACTGCATTCTGACCTTTCAGGAAAAAGACAGACAGTCAATATAAATATATGCAAGAAAAAGTGAAACCTGAAGAAACTGTAAGACCCTAAGGTGACAGATTCCCAGGACTTTCCAAGTGAGGACACTCTGAATGTGACCAAAAGGGGTACAAACAGTTGTCTGGACTGTGGAAACTGATTCATCAACCTTCACAGTGGTCTAGAATAAATATTTCCCTTTTTTTTTCTCCTGAATCCAGGACCTCAAGCATTCTTTTTGATAATAAAATTGAACTAAATTTTCTAAGTCCCTCAATACCAGAAAAACAGATATTCTGAATAACATACACAAGCATTCTATCATTGGAGAAATGTTACCACCCTTAGGGTTTTTATAAACCCCAAGTTAGCCATAGGGTTTATACACCTTCTCATGTAAGCTTGGTTAAGTCTGTTATCATGATACTCTGATTTTGTTCCTAGTTCAAAGCTGAGGACCATACCCCTAATAACTTCCCCAAGAAATAAAAATAGCTACCATTTGACTCTTTCTTACTATATGCCAGATATTCTCTAAGCAATTTATATACATTAGTGTATTTTACCCTCACAACCATCCTATACAGTAGGAATTATTATTCCCCCCATTTACAGATGAGGAAAAATGAGGAACTTACTTATGATAACAGAGCTGGTAAGATCCTGTGTCCTTAAGCCCTAACCAATGCTGCTGTTAAAGGCGCATGTGCACTGGCAGCCCTTGTCTGAGCCTCTAAATTAGTTTATTCAAGTGCTGCACCTTAAGTTGTGTAAAATTTTTTAATAAAAAATTTGTTAAATTTTGAGTAAATATTATAACTGACATGAAAGAAGTAAAACTTTTCCTCATGTTTTACTTGGTAATATTTGATACTCACAAAAAAAAAAACATCCAGCATTGTAAGCCATAAGTGTAATCATCCCTAATTAATTACAATATAACCTTCACCACCGCATCCATCCGTGTGCTGTGTCTAGATTCCATTCCTTTGTATGGGGACCCCCCATTTCCACCCCATAAAAGAAATCACTATACCAAATTTTGCATTAGAATTCCTATCTTTTACATTGTAGTGTGTGTGTGTGTGTGTGTGTGTGTGCGTGTGTACACATATACATGTAAATATACGTTACTGAGCTTTAGAAAATAGTATGTTGCATGTATTTTTCCTTTCCTTTTCCATCCAAATTTATTTCCAAGTTTCATCCACATTGGTGCATGTTTGTCATACATTCAGTTCACTAACTTCCCCTAACTATTCCCCAGTCTGAAAAGTTAGGTATAAGTGATTTAAATACAAGTCAGCTCCTTTATAGAGATTCTATAATGGAGCAATAACTGAGCTCATTAAAAGATAGCTGATTTGTTTAAATGGAAAGGAAGAAGGTGAACATTTGAGAAAAAAAAGAGAGAAGCATAATACAAAGGCAGGAAAACCCAAGACCTATTCAGGTGAAAACACATGTTTGCTTAGAACAGTATGTTGAGGCTGGTGGAAGACAGTCATGGTGACTGTGAAGGAACAGTCAGAGATGTGAGGAAAACAGGGAGTATAGTGTGTGTGGAGCAAAGCGAGGTCTGGTTCAAGAAATAAAGGACAGGGGCGCCTGGGTGGTTCAGTCAGTTGACCACCTGACTCTTGATTTTGGCTCAAGTCATGATCCCAGGGTCGTAGGATCAAGCCCCGTGTCAGGCCCTACACTAAGCATGAAGTCTGCTTGAGATTCTCTCTCTCTCTCTCTCTCTCTCTCTCTCTCTCTGTCTGTCTCCCTCCCTCCTTCTGCCCCTCTTCCCTGTTCACATGCTTTCTCTCTCTCTCTCTCCCTCTTTCAGGAAGAAAGAAAGAAAGAAAGAAAGAAAGAAAGAAAGAAAGAAAGAAAGAAAAGAAGAAGAAAGAAAGAAAGAATGAAAGAAAGAAAGAAAGAGGAAGAAAGAAAGAAAGAAAAAGAAAGAAAGAAGGAAAGAAAAAAGGAGAAAAGAAAGAAACGAAATAAAGGAGATGGTCAACTGAGCTGAAAACTGCCGATAAGAAAAAAGTATCCCTTGGGTCTTCAACACTACCATCAAGCCATCCATTTAGCACTCAATTCATCTACTGCTCCTTGTTCTGATTCCACAGTCACCCAATCACTTTCTGATTAAGAACTGATTTTACATGCAATTCTTATAGAGGAAGAATTCATCCAGAACAAGGACCTC
This sequence comes from Panthera uncia, assembly GCF_023721935.1. NCBI lineage: Eukaryota > Metazoa > Chordata > Mammalia > Carnivora > Felidae > Panthera > Panthera uncia. The sequence continues at coordinate 88,326,677 of NC_064816.1, read as the reverse complement.
AAGTATCTCTAGTTCTTCTGCGAAGATATCTTATAATAAACTAATAAAGCAGTTTCTGAATATGAATGCTCCCCATACATGATTATAGGAGTTTGTTTGCTTGGGTTGCTTTAATAAAATACCATAGACTGGGTTACTTTAAAAAAAGATATTTATTTCTCAGAGATCTGGAGGCTGGAAAGTCCAAGATCAAGATGCCGGCCAATTCAGTCCCTGATTAGAGCTCTCTTCCTGGTGTGTGGAAGGCCACGTTTTCTCTGTGTCCTCATATGGCAAGAAAGAAAGTGCTTGCTCTTCTTCTCCTTCTCTTTCTTCTTCTAAAACCACTAATCCCACCATGAGGGCCTCACTCTCATGACTTCATCTAACCCTAATTACTTCCCCAAAGTCCCATCTCCAAATAGCAAAACACTGGGAATTAGGGCTTCAACATATAAATTTTAGGAGAACAGAATTCAATCCCTATCAGGGAAAAATGTGGGTGTTCCCATGTGGCCATAAAAGCCTCAGCACAAACTACTACACAGGCATCTGTGTTCTAATCAGCACTGAATGTATAATGTGAGTTCATCTCAAGTCCTGATCATTCTTTTCTTGCAAAATGAACATCTCCGAATTCATAGTGTTAGTAAAATCTGGAGTTTGGCACCTGAACAAAGTCAGTACCAGGTAAGAGTTGACCTGTCTTCAAACAGCTTCTGATTGGTAACAATCATAGGTGAAATCCATCTACTGAACTGTGGAGAGCTTCAGCCTCCTTGCACAACAAGAATTATACACATTTCCCTATGTATAAATACCACTAGGACACAGGAAGTTCTAAAGCCATTTTCAACTTGCATTCATGAAGGAATCGAAGTAGCCCCTCAGTCACAGCAATCAGAGAAGCCTTCTCTTTCTGGATCTATAGTCCTCTACTTTGAGTTCTGGTGATCATTTTTGTGTGTTGTGTGCAAGTCCAATTCTAAGTTCTCTAGCAAATGACACAAAATGTTTCATTGTTGCTTATGCATGCTTACAGTAAAATCCCTAAGCACCAGGTTTTACTAACTGATTTATACTCTGCCTTCCTCTAACATGTTCTGCAAAACACTGGCTTCCTCCTCTACTTGCCAAAAGAAAAGGCTGAATGAGTCAGTGACTTTGTTTTCCCCAACTAACCTCAGTATGTTCCATCTTTGTTCTCTCTGCTCTGATCAGCATTAGCATTCTTCATATTTTGACCGTACCAAAGCATTTTTACCCTTTTTTTTGCAGGAAATGTTACTTCTTTGATGTCAAACCCAAAATTCTTTCTTCCCCCTGGTTCAGCATCTGAGTATTTGCATTAACCAACCCTCTGCCCACAATACCCACACCCACCCCATACCTGCCAACAGGGCTCATAGGGCTCAGCAAAGTTTCATTAATATATATATGTTAATATATATTCATATTTCATATATGTTAGATTGTTTTATTTATCTCAAAATCGTCTATTAAAAATTGACTTAATAATTTCATTCCTAGACTCTTGGAAGGCTACGTCCATGCATGTTCTCATAACAACGCGGTTTTGTACTTAGTTGAGCAACTTTTTTTTGTTTTAAATTTTTTTAACGTTTATTTATTATTGAGAGACAGAGAGACACAGACCGTGAGCAGGGGAGGGGTAGAGAGAGGGGGAGACACAGATTCTGAAGTAGGCTCCAGGCTCTGAGCTGTCAGCACAGAACCCGACGTGGGGCTTGAACTCACAAATTGAGAGATCATGACCTGAGCCGAAGTCGGTCGCTCAACCAACTGAACCACCCAGGCGCCCCAAGCAACTTTTTTTTAATAAAATTTAATAGAATATGTCTTAATTTTTCTGCACATAGACTTCATTTCTACATTTCACTCTTGGCTGGCTAACTCTCCTAAGTTTCTACCCCCTCTGGAGTGCAATATTTTGCTACTTCCTCAGGATTCACCCATAGCACAGAGCTGATCTGCCCATTTTTCACGCCTTCCATTCTGAAGTGACTGCTATTTCTTAAGTTCATAAATTGCATCAATATTCCATTTCTCAAATATTTATCTGAAATATAGTTGTATGTCAAGTCTATTTTGTCACTGCCAAGATTTGGTCATTGCACAACTGATTTAGACCTAACTGGTGTCATTCGTTTTGCAGAAGCAAGGGGCTATGACAGTTTCTTGTAACAAAACTAACACTGCTTACTGGTAAGGAAATCAGATTATGAAATGCAGCTTCCTTTTCTTCATTCTAATGATGCTTTTTCTTTAACTAAAAATCAACTGTAAGATTTCATTATTTATCTTCTTAATTAAGTATATTCTTCCTTCATGGTTTCAGCAACTGGTAAGCAAACTGTACTCCAAAGCAAGAAGTCTAATTCTTAGAATATCTGTTCCCATAACCCCACATAACCATGCTCATTCTGATGCTTGACTCTGTTGAGAGGATATAATATCACCCATATCCTGGTTTCCAAATACCTTTTCTGAATAAAAGGAAACAGGAATCCTTGGAGAAACAGCTGAATCTCACAAGTGGAATTCAAAATACATTCAGAGAATCTTGTGCCAGAAAAAAGCAAAGTGCCCCCAAAACCATGAGGGAGTAACCAGATAACACAGAAGCCAGCTTTACTGGACTCTCATAGCTCAAATCAAGGACAATTTTATCATGAAAACAAATATACCAAAAACCCACACACGAGTATTCACAGCAGCTTTATTCATAATTGCCAAAACTTGGAAGGAACCAAGATGCCTTTCATTAGGTGAATGGAAAAATAAATGGTGATACATCCAGAAAATGGAATATCATTCAGTGCTTTAAAAAAATGAGTATTTAAGCCATGAAAGAACATGAAAGAATCTTAAATGCATATTACTAAGTAAAAGAAAACAATATAAAAAGGCCAGGCAGTATATGATTCCAACTCTACAACATTCTGGAAAAAACTAAACTATGGAGACAACAAAAAGATCCGTGGTTGCCAGGGGCTGAAAAGGGAAGGGAGGAATAAATAGATGGAGAGAATTTTTAGGGAAGTGAAAATATTCTGCATAATACCTTAATAGATACATGTCACCATACGTTTGTCCGAACCCATAAGAATGTACAACACGAAGAGTAAACCCCAATGTAAACTATGGACTCTGGGTGCTTACGGTGTGTCAGTGTAGGTTCATCAATTATAGTAAGTGTACCACTCTAGTGAGTGACATTGATAATGAGGATGCTTTCTGGGTGGGGGGAGGGGGATAGCTGGGGTATCTCAGTACCTTCCTCTCAATTTTTCTGTTAACCTGAAACTTCTCTTTAAAAAAATTTCAAAATAAATTAAAAATACAGAGGGTAATACATTATAACACTGAATTCAATAGGAATCTCTGGGTCCTTGTTTATAATAAACAAATGAATAAACAAATAAATGACAGAAAGGAAAATTCTTTCTTACAGTAAGATGCCAATTCATAAAGAAGCAAGAACAGAGTTGAAAAATCACCACTTTACAAGCATTATAGTAAACAGTGATCCAGGCAAGAATCATCAAGAGGTGCTAAATCTCCTGGCCAAAAATTTAAAAGTAACAGGTTATTTATGTGGTCTCAAAGTATTTTCCCACAAAGTACATATTAGTTTCAAAAGAAAAAAACAATAACAGTAGAGTGGAGGGACTGGCAACAGCTTAACTAAGTGATCAAAGTAACATCACCTAATGAGGTGTGCTTTCAAATGTGAGAAGGAAAATAATTCGTATGTAGTATTCCACCAAAAATATGTAACCTGGATGCAATCAAAGCAAACATCAAAGACATCCAAGTAGAAGGCCATGTTGTAAAATAATTGTCCTATGTTCTTAACAAACATCAATGGTATGAAAAACAAAGTTGAGGAGTTCTTCCAGTTTAAAGAAGACTACCATATGAAGACATATGATGACTAAATGCAATACACAATCTTGAACTAGGGGAAAAGTTCTGTAAAGGATATTGTATTTGCATTCTCCAGAGAAACAGAATCAATAAAATGTGTGTGTGTGTGTGTGTGTGTGTGTGTGTGTCTATATTGAAAGAGATTTATTATAAGGAACTGGTTCAGGCAACTAAGGAGGCTGGCAAGTCCCAAAATCTGCAGGGTGAGTTGGCAAGTAGGACACCCAGGAGAACCAATGGCATAGTTCCAGTCTAAAAAACCTGCCTGCTTGACAATGAAGAAGAGTTGGTGTCTCAGTCTGAGCCTAAAGGCATGAAAAAGCTGATGTCTCAGATCATCAGACAGGAAGAATTCATTCTTACTCTGGCACTGTGAGGGTGAGTTTTTTTTTTTTTTTTTTTTTTTTTTTTTTTTTTTTGTCTAGTTCAGGCTTTTATCTGATTGGATGAGGCCCACCACATTAGGGAAAGCAAACTGCTTTATGCAGCCTACTGATCTTAATGTTAGTCTCATAAAATGAATGCATGCATGAATAAATAAATAAATAAATAAATAAATATTAATCTCACCCAAAAACACACTCACAGAAACACCCAGAATAATGTCTGACCAAATCTCTGGATACCCCATGATCTAGCCAATTTAACACATAAAATTTTAACTATTGAAGACACTACTGGAGAAATTGACAAAATCAAAATACAGTTTACAAATGAGATAAAAGTATTATATAAATGTTAAGTTTCCTTAATTTTATTGCTATAATTTGGCTGCATAAGAGAATATCCTTGTTTTAAGGAAATACACACTGAAAAGTTACTGGTTCAAGAGGCATGCTGTATACAACATATTTTCAAAGCGACCTATGGCATTGGAGAAAATATCTGCAAATTATGCATCTGATAAGGGGTTGATATCCAAAATAAATTTAAAAATCCATTCAACTCAATAGCAAAAAATAAATAAAATAATTTGATTTTAAAATGAGCAACAGATCTGAAAAGACATATTTTCCAAAGAAGATATACAAATGATCAACAGAAAATAGGAAGATGTCCAACATCACTCGTCATCAAGGAAATGCAAATCAAAACCACAATGAGATGACATTGCACCCCTATCAGAATGGCTAGTATCAAAAACACAAGACATAACAAGTGTTGGTGAGGATATGAGGGAATGGGAACCCCTGTGCGTTGTTGGTGAGAATGTAAATTGGTACAGTCTAAAAAGACAGTATGGAGGTTCCTCAAAAAAAATGAAAAATATAACTACCATATGACCCAGCAATCCCACTCCTAGGGACATATCTGAAAGACATGAAATTACTAAGAGGTAACTGCACCCCCCATATTCACTGCAGCATGATTCACAATAGCCAAGACATGGATACAACCTAAGTGTCCACTGACAGATGAATGGATAAAGAAGATGTAGTATATACACAAAATGGAATATTATTCAGCCATACAAAGATGGATATCCTGCCTTTTGTGACAACATGGATGAACCTAGAGGGCATTATGCTGCGTGAAACAAGTCACAGAGAGAAAGGTACGTCACTTAAGGTGGAATCTAAAAAAGCTGAACTCATAAAAAAATACAGAGTAGAATAGTGTTTGCCAAGGGCAGGGTGGTGGGGGACATGGGGAGATGCAGGTCAAAAGGGTACAAACTTCCAGCTATAAGATTAATAAGTTATAGGATCTAATGTACAATATAGTAATTATAATTAATATTACTGTAATGTATATTTGGAAGTTGTTAAGAGAATAGATCTTAAATGTGATTACCACAAAAAAGAAAAAATGGTAATTACGTTAATGGATGGAGGTGTTAACAAACCTTATTGTAGTAATCATGTCACAATAAATACGTGTATCAAATCACCAAGTTGTATACCTTAAGTTTATATATGTTACATGTCAAGAATATATCCATAAAAGCTGAGAAAATATAAATGCTAAAAAAATAAAAAATAAAAATTATCAAAAACAAAAAACTACATAATTTCAAATAGTTCAGAAAAAAATAACAATATATAGAGAGATAAACCAAATGTTGTAATATGTCAAAAACTGTTGAATGTAGATTAAAAAAAGTATAACTGAGTTTCTGTAACTTTTCTGTCAGATTTAAATTATTTCAAAACAAAACGAAAGAGAAAGAGAGCCAACCCCAGATCCCTAGAATCAGTAAGTTTCTTATTTAATTGATTAGAAGTTCTTATTTAATTGATTTGGGTTGAGGCTATATGTGGAGTTTTTTTAAAGCTCTCCAGGTAATTCAAAAGTACAGCCAGATTGGGATGCCTGGCTGGCTCAGTGGGTTGCGTGACTTTGGCTCAGGTCATGAGTTCGAGCCCCATGTTGGGCTCTGTGCTCACAGCTCAGAGCCTGGAGCCTGCTTCCGATTCTGTGTCTCCCTCTCTCTCTGCCCCTCCCCCACTCACATTCTGTCTCCCTCTCTCTCTCCGCCCCTCCCCTGCTCTCCCTGTCTCTCTCGCTCTCAAAAATAAACAAAAACATTTTTAAAAAGTTAAAAAAACCCAAAAGTACAGCCAGATTGAACAATCATGCAACTAGAGGTACCTACTCTCACCTATAAAATGGTCCCATGATATGTTAAATTGAGTTTAAGCACTAAATCTACTCCTCCCTCCTACCAGTTGTTTTAATAAGATCAAATTATTAAGTATATATAATCGGCAAAAAGTTTAATAAGGCAGACACCAGAAAATCCATTTCTGGGGCTTACTTCATATATGAAATCCAGAGTCTACACCCACCTGGCATCTGTGAGTCTTCCTCTCACACCACCCATGGGGTCATTAACACACAGGCTGAGCACTGAAGCCAAATGCTCTGTATGGACTGAATTTCATCCCGGGGGAAGAGAATTGCCCTAGCTTGAGACTGTGTGAGTGACAAGACCTCGTCTTCCTAAGCATGACAGTTAATCCCGAAACAACCAGCTGCAGACAACCCAGTGAGTAATGAACTTGAGCAGGTCAGTAGAGGACCACATGATTTACATTCATTAAAACTAATTAAAACCACAGGCAGGAACCAAAAGCTGGTGACTTTTATAATCAACAATTATTGGACTGCATCACAAACTACTAACAACTCTTTCAAAAACTTTCTTCTCTAACCAGTTAACTCTCTGTATCCCACACCCCAGACCAGAGTTTAGTATTGCATTTTGCATTCTGGCAGGGAGGTTATTTTATTATTCTGGAATAGAGACCCTAACGATAATGACATTTATCTCCAGTGTCAAATGTAAACAGGCTAAGCAGAGATCTATGACTTCACCTGATCCAATGGAGATATGGCGTTTCATACAACCCTTCATTCTTTCTACAAACATTTGTTGAAAACTTATGCTCTGAAAAGTATAATACAGTTATATTTGTGATCCAAGAGCCAGTCTTTGCGAAGTATACAGATGGCCTCTGAGGCCACTTGTGAGGACCATTAGATCCACTTTCCTGTCAGTGCTTCAACGTACAGGTCTGGTTTAATCTCCAACTCAACATCATAATCAATCCTCAAGTGAAGTTCTTTGACTAGATAATAAAAACCGGCACTTTCCATTCCAACTCCAAGATCTGCAATGAATGTTGTAACGTTGATAAACTCAAATGGTGCATTCCAGTAAAAACATTGAGTATTCAGTGCTAATGATTCTGTACTTTTAAATAGATATTCACGGAATGGTGTAAGAGGTATGCTGTGGGAGTCATAAGAGATAAAGTAGAAAGAGCAGTTTAAGAAGATGACCAAGCCCTTGGAGTTCATCAAAAAAGATGAACAAACTGTGTTATAATTTACCACACACTGGACCTCACAGTTTCCTAACAACTGTATGACCTGTCATACCTCTGTTCCTTGACACATCCTATTCTCCGACTGGGAATCTCCTTTCCCTTCTCTCCCTGGACAAAACCCATCCCAACTGAAGTGAAGTCTCCTTACTTAAGGCAACTTCAGTAACTCATATTACACTTAGCGGTTTTGGGGTTTGATTTTTTTTTTTTTTTTGGTTTTGTTCTTGAGAAGTGCCTGTCACCCATATATTATTAGCTCCTGTGGGACTGGACTGTCATATTCATCTTCATAATCTCACGTGACTAGCAAAGTGCTTGGGGTACAGGGTAAGGCCCCAATAAATATCTGCTAAATTTGAATCAAACTGAAAGAAATACTATCATCCTGAATTACTAAGGCAAAGATTTTTCAGATCATTGAGCAGATGCTGGTAGAGAAGAAAAACATTTTTTTTAAGTATTGGCCCCCAGCTTTTGACAAAAAGAAAAGGATGTGGTAGCAAATATTGCTACTGTTCAGCACAATTAGCAAGACATATACACAACACTATACACAACACAGTGCTTTCAGAGACTCCTTAAGGAACGATTCAACTCCTTTTCCCAGTGAGATGTAGCATACAGTTAGCGTTAAACAACAGTCACACTGTGGTCTGAGGCAAGATAAGCATTTAATAACACCTGTGCTGCAGCAGGCCGCATCTTTCCACCTTCAGGCTGCAGATTCAAATAAAGAAAATCAGTTCCACGTCCCCTCTAGGAATCAAACCAAGCCAACATTATTAATAACCCTTCGGTCCTGGAATATTTACTGATGTGCCACTTCCCTTAAGCCAACAATAAATATTTAGCTGGTCCCATAAAACTAACAATCTGAGAGTCAATCATAGTTCTGTCAATGGTCAGAATGGTCAAACAAGAAGCCATTTTTTGTTTCTTTGGCTTTTTTTTAACCCTTTCTGATTCTAGCTTGCATATCCTATGACTGTCTCTTCAAGTCAAAACTAAAGATGCTAGTTCAAACCACTTCTGTGAATATTCTTTAACTTTTCCAAAAAAAAAATTATCAACACTCTTTAATTTTTCCCAAAAGATATTACATCCAAGCACTCATTTTTACTCTGTTCTATTTCAAACTTATCTCCATGGCTAATTAAATGGTCTTCATTATTTGGAAACTAACACGGTTTTACAGAAAAACATTTTCCTACAGTTTCTAAGAATGCCATCTTTCAACGCCAGGTGAGCGTATTGTGTTCACTTAAAAAACTAAAAGTCCAGTTTCTACAGTTTTACCTGGCTACATTATTCATATTGAGAAATATCAAATGAAAACAATTCAAATGACCTTCAAAGATCTAGTATCATCCCATAATCCTAACCAAACACTAGTTATTCATAAATTTACTTTGGTGTCATTATAGTTTGGTATAAAACGTAAACTTATTTTGCAATCAAAAAATTTTTAACCTGAAGAACATGAGGAATATGATCAACAAATTGGTTAAATGCCAACATTTCAGATAAAATAAAACATTACAATAAGAAGGAAGCCCTATTCTTTATCAAGTTCACGCTGAACGATGTATGTCACAAGTGAGAATTCATTACTGCATTACAACTGGAGGAAACATTGAATTTCTTTTTTCTGTTCAATTATTTTAATGACCTGAATTGATTGCCATTTTTTTCCATGCACCCCACTTCTGCAAATCGATATCAGATCATGGTGAAAAAAAGGGCCTAGACAAAATGAGAGATTGAAATTTATATTCCTCAAATATATTTTTGTGCCCTTCCAGTTACTCTTAACTTCAACTGGTTAATTTGCACCACACAACAAAATTCAGTAATGAGAAAATTATATATATATTTTTTTAATGTTTATTTTTGAGACAGAGACAGAGCATGAGTAGGGGAGGGGCAGAGAGAGAGGGAGACACAGAATCTGAAGTAGGCTCCAGGCTCTGAGCTGTCAGCACAGAGCCCGACGCGGGGCTCGAACTCACGGACCATGAGATCATGACCTGAGCCGAAGTCGGACGCTTAACCGACTGAGCCACCCAGGCGTCCCGAGAAAATTATATTTTATCCATATAATTCCTATACATATTTTCACTTCAAATGTGAAACTGGAAAACGACCACTACAATATTCATTGCAATGAAAAATTGGTTGAAGGGAAAGAAGAAGAAAAAAATTAACTAGAAGTGTATGGGATTCTAACGAAGAGTCACTGTCAATTAACCAGAAGTTAAACTCTAGGAGAAAATATTCCAGGCTTAAGTGAGCCATCACAGCTTGTAATTTGTTTGAAATATTTGGCTAGACAGTATTTAATCCATCGTGATAATAATAATAACTAACCACTCTAAATGCCTCACAACAACTGAAAAGGTAGGTACTATCACTACTCTTGCTTTACACATATGGGGGTAAGTTCAGAGAGGCTAAATAGTTTGCCAAAGGTTCTGAGGGAGCTGAGATTCAGGGTCAGAGCACCTGACTCCAGAAACTCCACTTCTTACAGTCGTCTAAATCACTTCCGAACCACACATGCTCAGATCAGGCCCTGCATCTAAATAACGAGGTCCCAGAAAGTAGGGTAGTAGGTACTCAGGCACACACCCTCCGCAGAAAAAGAGAAGACAGTCATCTATCTGTCTTGGCTTTGACAACGCTAGCCTTAGATGATGTGAACCAAGAATAATTAATTCACTTAATTTGTTTTCTATCTCAAACTTGACGTCTCTGGGTCTTTCTGAAACCCGTGGGTCTACACAGTATTTATTCTGTGTAGTTTTACAGTTTGTGAAAAAGGAGCCCCTTTCTTTATAAGAAATATTGTACTCTGAAAATCTTTGATTTATTGATCTGAATCCGCATGTGGGCAACATGACAAGAGCTTGTTATTCGTGGGGGGATTCAATCGATCAAACTGCTGCCACATGGAAGGGATTTTTTTTTTTAAGAAATAATTGAGAACAGTAAAGGAAGGAGAGGATCTTCAGAGTTTTCAGGGCAGGAATAAGGAACAGAGAGACAGATTTATGCTGATTGCGGTTACGAATGAAGAGACCTTTAAGGATGTGTTGGAATCCTGAGCTACTCTTGCTGCAGCAACGGTATGAGACACGTGCAAAAGTGCACTAGAACAGAGGAAATAAATGGACCTGAGACTCATAAAGCTGTGCCAAGCACTTAATTCAATCCGCCACTGAAATTGACTGTATCTCTTTGAATAGACAAAAGGGCAGAATAGATGATATTTTTAAAACAGGAAAGAGAAAAACCGTCAGATCATTTCCTGACTCCAGCAGTGTTAGTTGTTGCTAAATTAACAGAACATTTAGTACGTGAGCAAATTATCAAATCTCTAAATACAATTATGGCGCATTTTAAAATATCAGTTCTAATTATGTTTTCTTTTGACGAAGTAATTATACTTCAAGGAACTGTGATCAGAACAATTTTTTGCTGCCAAATCTGAGAACAGAAGGTGGAAAAGGTGCATTTAGATTATCTTACGAAAAGCTGGCTAAACTTTATATAACCCTCTTTCCTAGCCTTATAAAAGAAAGGCTTAAAAATAGACCAACAAACAAATTTTAATCTTCTTTCAAGTCACTCATTGATTTGTAATTTCATGTTCTTTAGTACAATGGTGGTCACATACTGTAGCCTGCTTTTCCCTCTACGGCTATTTTTTGTTCATATTTAAAATCATAGGTTAGAGCCAGGAGCTTTTTTGTGTTATTAGTCCAAAACAAATGAATTGAACCCTAAGCCCTCTTTTTCCCCAAGAGGAAGCAATACAATGCCCTTGGCTGGTACTTTAGACTTCAAAATTTCCAACAATATCTCCTCCCAGGACTCTATAACTATTTCTTTCCTTCTGAGGTCTTCGGCCCCTTTCACTTCCTCTCCCCCTCAACTTCTGTCTTAATGAATAAATGTTTCTCTCTTCACCTGAATGGGATTCATTCTGCCTCTCTGCCCTGAAATTGCTCCCTTAGGATCCTATCTGGCTCGCCCGCAAAATCTTTTGCACAGTTTAGGGGCAGCCCACAGCTACAAGGTCTAATATTCCTCAGCTTTATCCTTTTGTTGGTAGTTTTTCTTCCCCGATAAGGGAAAAAAAATCTATAAAATGCAAATGTGCAATGAATAAACCAGAGTGCAGACATATTGGTGAATTTGCTGGCACAGTTTTTTCTCTCTGTAGTTAGTGTAACTCTGAATTAAATTCACCAAGAATTTAGCAGTAAATATTAACAATGACCTGCATCTTCTGAATTAAGAAAACGGTTATGGAGAAGGATAGGAGAAGCACAGGCCACACTGATGGGGGCAAGGGAGGAAGGTAAGGAAAAAGAAATGTAAGACGTCTCTGCCCCCGGAGGCCTCACAATCTGGGAGGGGATATTTATATGCATGAAAACCTTTGAAAAGGACAGAAGAGAGCATATAAAGTACCAACTTATGCAATACTTGGCTCTTTTAGGTGGGTCTAGACATGTAAATAAGCCTCACTAAACTATCAGCTGCTTCAAGGTTGAGAATGTTCTCTGCTAAAGATTGAGGGAATTGAGGCTGACACAAACCTGAAAGGGAAATGGAGGAGGAGTGATTTCAATTCCAGGAACTTTTATCCCCAGCTGAGAGCAAATCATTGGTCAGCATACCAATGATTTACAAGTGGTACAGAGATCCTGGATTAAAAACTTTCCATTCCTACACTGCTGAAGACCATAAGTGACAGTGTACTTTCTGCACATGCGCTAAGAATAAAGCACCCTGGAGCGGGAATGATGTGGAAAATTTACAGCAAGCAATAAACTTTGCTTATTTGACTGCTCCTAATCATCTTGGTAAATGAGTCTATTTCATTTTTAAAAACCCTAAGTATCATTATCTTTTTCCTCTTTCTATACTTAGAGGTGTTTTGCACATCAGAAAACAAGTTTGGTCTCTCTTATCCTGACAAGTCCTATACTTTAGAAGACAATACTAAAATTTGAATGACAGACTGGTTTTTCTCCTCTTCTGTCATTTGTATGTAATTTGTATTCATGACAAACTGTAAGGAAGTTATTCATTTTTTTAAGTCTAAAGGAGGAGAATCTTGCTTAATCTTATTTGTACTCTCTCTTCAATGCAAAGCACAAACCTAAAAATCTCCTCCTTGATGTATGACAGTTATTTTATTATGTTCTGTGAGTTTGTCTCTTACTCATATGATTTCTCTCCTGAATAGGTGAGATGAGAAAAAAACAGTCTCCTTTTGGTGGGAATCATGACTACTGGGTGTGTCAAGAAAATTTTAGTGCTTTCTTGGTTAAATTTCAGGGATTTTTTTTACACATTCTGAAAAGTCTAGCACAAGTCCTAAAAAAAATACAATTAACATTTTTTGTCCTTTACCCACAGGAAAAAAGTTATTGATGATGCTAAGTAGATCAATTATGTCATCAAGAAGAATTCAGTGAGGCAGGTTCTCAAAATACGTAAATTCTCCTAACGTCATAAATCAGCCATCTAGGGAGCATCATGGATTCAGTTAAAGTACCTAGGCTACTCTAGAGCAAATGGAAATGTCACATACTAACTAAAGGGTAGACTATCCCTCTTTGACAATCCTAAACATACACTATCTTTTCTACTATGATTCCTAACACTTCCCCAAGAAGTGTTTCCAGGTTGGATGGAATACACTTATGGTGAACTTTCTCTTACTGTGAAACCCTATTGCACCTTAGGAACTCACCCTGCTCTTTATTATCAGGTATTTGCCTTGGACTCATTCTCAAACTCCTCCATAATTTTGTCTTGTGCTCCTCAACTAGACTGTCACGGGCAGAGAAAAATTATGACATCTTTTTACTCCTCACAGATCCTAGCAGAATCTGGGACCAGCAGTCATGCTTCTGAAATCATGGATGGGTAAACGGAATGAAAGGACGTATTGACTATTCTGAAGCCCCAGTATGCTAGTAGCCCTGAAGGAATAATACTGCACAATGTACAGCTGAAAAAAGTCTGCTTTACAATATATTTTGATTTGTTTGACTTTTTGTGTGTTTCATACTATCAACCTGGGGGGGGGGGGTGACAAACAATGGGCTTTGTTCAATTTTTTCACCTTGCTTTGCTGTCACCTATCAGCATTTACATACTTATGAGGTTTCCTATTGAAGGAAGATACACAGTTGGCCTTCATGTTGGGTTAAACCATGATCAAATAACAGTAATCCCATGTGGCTCAACCTAAGAACTTCTTTTTTAAGATTTTTATCAGTTTCAGCCCCACCACACCACCTGTGGGGTGTGTCTGTGTATATGCGTGTCCTAGGGAGCAGGAGACTGGATGAGAAAACCTAAAACTTGGCAGAAAGAGAAACTGAGGAGAAATGAAGTAATCTGCTCAAATACTACTCTGTTTCTAAGATTGAAAAAGAAAACCAGCAGATGAACTTCTGCCATGGTCTGTTGTATAAATTGCATTGTTGTTGCTGTTATTGCTTATTTTTATATGTAGTTTTGCTCCCCTAAAACATTTTCACATTCAGTCTTTTCCCATAGGATGCAAATCAAAAGCAACGGGAAGAGAATTCACACAGGAGTCGTTTAGGGTCCAGAAGTCTGATGGAAAGGAAGCCTGGGGAAGATGTGGGAGCCGCAGAGAGTAAAGGCACTGATCCCGCATAGAGCCAGCTAGGGTAGACATACTCCAAAGCTGGGCTGTCCCTGCTGAACAGATAGTTTAAAGTTCTCTGGTGGTTATGAGAATGCTGAAGCTGCGAAACTGCTATTAATGGGTCGGAAAATCTGTTTAAATTCCTATAAGACTAAGGATTTTTAACTGAAAATGTATGTAGGCTCCTGAAGAAGCCTATTCAACGATGATCTGATAAAGGTAATTTTTGCCTTGAGTTTTTTTTTAGTAAGTTAAAATGTGTTTAATTTAGTTTTGTTTCCTAAAGGACTCATTAATTATCATATTATGTTCTTTTTCTTCTAGCCATAGTGTCATAAAATTAGTTCTAATATATTTATGGATAAGCAAAAATGCTATTTGATCTCATGGGGTTTTTTCAATCATTTAAGCCAAATGTATTAGGATTACCTTAATGATCTTTAAATTCATTATATGTTCTATTTCAAGATGAGTATTTATTCGAACATCATTCTTCTGTGTCTAATTATGTCTAATTAAAGCTTAAAATAGCATTCCTGGAAAATGGAGAAAAAGAAATTCCTATTTAATAAAAGGGAAAATAATCTACCAATTAGCCCATTAAAATAAAACAAAAAGAAAAGATGAATAAATTGCTGATTTGGGGAGAAATGCACATCTTCACAAATAACTAAACAAACACAAATCAAGATCATTTTTAAGTGCCATTAGATAGTCATTAAACTAGCAGAAAGGAAATAAAATTTAAAAGCCAACACTGGAAAGATCGAGGGAATGAAAAAGGTTGGGGATTCTGAAAATTGTTCACTCTTTCTGGAGAACAATTTGGCACATGAAAATTAAGGGCAGAAACCACATCTCTTTTATTTTTAAATAATCACCATCATATGCCCAGCAGCTAGCACAAATTCTGACATATATCAGGAAATGAATAAATATTTGATGAAAGAATGAGTGCATAAAATGGTTCCTGCCCATTGCCTTGTTAATTCCACTTTGGGGAATATGGACAAAAGAAATAACCTACAAGACAAATTAAGACTTCACACAGCTATTCATACTAGTGAAAAATTGGAGACATTCCATAAGCCCCAAAATAGGAGAATATACAAGCCTGATTAAATGTTACCTGTATCATGGTATATGGACCATGTTTAAACAACAACAAAGTGTCCGCATAGGTTAATACTGAGTCTCTTTGGAAGACTGAGGGAGCAAAATGGACAGAGCGAAGAAGGGAGTCCAGGTGAGCTCTGTTTGGGCGTCCTGATAAGAAATGTCAATCGCCCAATGAAATAAATTTGAAATGTTCCAAAATGGCTCCAGTAAGTCTAGGATAGACAGTATACAGCAACATTGACATTTGAGAAAGAAAATTTCTAACCACTGACAACAGAATGGAAGGAAGAAGTGGAGCATTCTCATGACTCACATTACTCTGAGATTATAAAGATTTCCTTACCTTTGATGACCTACCTCTGTAGGTAAAGAAATTTTACAGAGTTGAAAAGGAGATTTAAACTGAAAAACTAAAATTGAACTGCTGAGAAGCTATAATCCACAATCCACCCATTACTGGATATATCTTGAAAGCAACAACTCAACTCTGAGTTTGTATAAAGTGATACCTCAGATGCAGCAAGGAATACATTTATAGAGCAGGCACAGTAAGGCTGCTAAATGTTAACAGTGATCATTTAAAGGGACGTTGATTTTATTCAAACAATTGATGTGTTGAAGTATAACAATGGAGCTGGAGGCCCATTTTCAATTAATCTAATGTTATTATAATTCCCAATATTTAAATAAATTTAGATAGAAGTTTTTGTTCTTTTTGACACTAAGATAATAAAAATATTTGAGACTAACAATAATGGGACACTAAATGGCATCAAAATCATTAAGCCTCTCATGGTTACTCTGTATATTTTAGTTCAATCAATCGAATAGTAAAAGAAAAGGGATATATTAAAATAGTTCTGTAGATAATATACAGGAATTAATAAGTGTAAACATTTCTTTGCAGTGTTTGATAGGTGCTATCAAAATTTCACAATAATATGCTAAATCATAATTTGTTAAATCACTTCAAGTGTCCAGACAATTCTTGAGCCCATTAAAGAAATTAAAAATTTTACTCTATTTCTTCAGTAAGTTAATGTAGGTAATCTAATGATTATCCTTTTCTTTATCTTAACCTATAGCAGATCTTACAAAATTAGTTTAGCTCAGCCATAAACACACAAATCATGTGTTTAATACAGAAGGTTAGGAAACCATTTATGAAATTAAAGTCCAAGGCCTTTAATACTGTGGATTTCTGTTCATGTTATGTTTCCTCAGGAAGGTAGTTTATTTGCTCCTATATTGAGTAGATCCAAAGCGAAAGGGAAATTTTTGTTATTTTTAGTACATGACTCCTATTTGAGAATAAACTATTTATGCCAGAATTATCTCAAATCTTTTGGCTTATAAGGATGAAGAGAACATTCTAAAAGTCAGAGGTAGGAAGAGTCATTTAGCCAGGACTCAACTGTGGATAACAGAAACCATTCTGGCACCATTCAATTCAGGAATAGATGTAATGTTGGGAATCAGGGCCTTACCACATTGCTGGAAGGACCCAAGGAGCAGGAATGACTTCCAAAGCACTGTCACTGAATTGCCCGACCAAAGAATCTCTGATCACTGCTATAACCGAGAACAAGCATTTAGCAAACTCCTCAACAAATGTAAATAAAATTGATTATCTTTATTCATGGTAGTTATGTTCTATAAAGTCACTGTGGACGCTGAAGTACTGAATGTTCCTTGGGAAAACACAGGGTTAGATTCTTGCAAGCCTCTGATCACATTTCCATCAACCAACTGACGCATAACCTTGCTTTATGTGTATTTCAGATTAAAAATGCCTTTTAAAATATATATTAATGATTCATTAATGTAGAAATCACAGCCAAAATGCTTGAATGAAGTTTACCACACACATTATCTCCATAAGGCACATTACAGCCTTCTTGTACATAGGAGCACAAGACAGTATTTCAGCAATATGCTTACGGTCCATTTTAAATCACCAACAAAAAGCACAAAAATGCAAAACACATGGCACTAAACAGACAAGGCAAAGGATGTGTGGTCGCAATACAAAAGCTAAATCAAGAAGGCAAAGTGGTCGGCTTTGTTTGATCTCAGGAACATGTACATGGGCCAACTCTAATTTTTCACGCACATGTCTATGAATGACCTCAAAAGTGCCATGAGAATTGATTTTAGGGTTACAAATAAATTCCAGTGAGTAGGAGAATTCACAAAAAATGGAATCCATAAAAATGTGGATCAATTGTACCCGAAAGGAAAGTGGAACCTCACCCTGATTTTCCAATAAGTTCTTAAAACCAATACATAGTCAATACATTTTAAGAACAAAGCAAGAATACTTAGGGATGGTACATTAAGGGGACATGAAAAAATATATAATTTCTGAGAAAACTTAAACCTCATCCTCTTTTCTAATGGCCTAGTGCACAGAAACAATCATAAATATTTGTTGAATGAATGAATAGAGTTGAGAACACCGCTTCCTTTAGCAAAGCTAATTACAAGGCTGGTGGACTGGGAATGTTCAATAAAATTTCAGTATTTGGGTCTCCCCAGAATCTGCAATTCACATCATCAGGAAAAACCATATGAATAAATTTTACATTTAAACTTTCCATTAGAAAGGAATTTGCAAAACATCTTTGGTTATAAAGGGAAAATCTTGAAAAACTGTCTAGGAAATAGGAAGACAGCTTTGAAAAAATGTTTTAGATGTACCTCTTTATGTATTTAAAGCAATTATTCAATGGGGCCTGTGGGTGGCTCAGTCAGTTAAGCGTCCCACTTTGGCTCAGGTCATGATCTCAAGCTTCATGAGTTTGAGCCCTGCACTGGGCTCTGTCCTAGCAGCTCAGAGCCTGGAGCCTGCTTCAGATTCTGTGTCTCCTTCTCTCTCCGCCCCACCCCTGCTCACACACTGTCTCTGTCTCTCTCAAAAATAAATAAACATTAAAAAAATTAAAATGCTCATTCAATTAATTCTGATTCAATTTCCAAAGGGACAGCTTTTTTTCAATCTTTGTTAATTCAATCTTCTTTTTCTATGTGAACTCTGAAAAAATAAGATGTCATTTTAAAAACGGATGAAAACATTCTGCTAATGCAGATTCTTTCACTAACCACTGACTTAGAAAACGAAGCATTTCCTATATGATCTCCATACTCCAACATCCCACGATCCTGTGATTTGTCCACATTATTGAGGTCATTTTTACATTGACTGTATATATCTATAATAAGTTTCCATCCTCTGAACAGAGACTGCTTTCCCTTTGTCTCTAGCCCCTATGTAGGTTTACATTTGAAGGCATTTTCTCCTCCTTCTCTCCTCCTTTTCCTCCTCCTGTTACTCTTCCTTCTTTCCAGATCTGAGATTAGTTCTAAAAGTACATATCCATTTCCAAAATCTTAACTACATTTCTAGTTTAAATTCCTTTTTTTTTTAGTAATGTTTATTTATTTTTGAGAGAGAGAGAGAGAGAATAAGGGAGGGGTAGACAGAGGGAGACAAAGAATCTGAAGCAGCCTCCAGGCTCTGAGCTGTCAGCACAGAGCCCAATGCAGAGCTCAAACTCACAAACCGCGAGATCATGACCTGAGCCAAAGTCAGACACTCAAGCGACTGAGCCACCCAGGCGCCCCTACATTTCTAGTTTAAAAAGAAAAATCTACAAGTCACAAATTCAATAACATCTGTAGTATATGGGATTAACTCATATTAATAAAAACCACTTTCCTTTATTAGACACATATATTATATGCCATCACAACAATTCAGAAAGAAAGGCGGGTGATATTCGTATCCCCACCCTATAGGTGACACAAGTGCAACTGGCCCAGAAAGACTAAGAAATTTGTTCTAGGTCTCGCAGCTAGGAAGGGGAAGAACACCCATAGGTTGTCAAAGCCACTAATTTAATCACTATGCTATTCTGCTTCTGGACAGACATAGGATATGGGTATTAAAGGGATGCTTGATCCCAGTGCTTCATTAATATTCCTCCTACTAAAGGGAACATCATGATTTTATCTCCTCTTAACGTATTACTTACAAGGTTGTTTAAGTCCTTTAAAATATTAAATATTTAATTAGTCCTATTACAGCATCTCCCTGAGGCAAATAGTTAGCCTGTATAATTGTTATGTTGGTTAAAAAGAAGAGCAAAAGGAAGCTTGAGCATAAATTAACAATAATAAAACAGATCATTACATTTCATGCCTGGAGATTAACATGGATAGCTTGCTTCAAGTAAAATTGTAAGGTGATTATTAAGGTTAGTCTTTACAGATGACCTTAGTCATTACACTTTAACTGGGTCTCCATGCAGCAAGAATGACCAGTCAGTCCATTAAATATAAGGTTACCATTCTCACCCATTATCTCTCAAAGTGTCCACCAAGGACTCCTGCTTTTGAATCCCCTGGGGATTTTGTTTAAAAATGGAGATTTTGGTCCTCAACTGAATTGCTTTTCCACATTTTTAGCAAGCATTTTCAAATGATTCTATGGTAAAATATCAACCAGTTTCTTAGGGCTATGTCCTTATTCATAATATAAATTTATAAGATACTATTTCTAATTAAATAATAGTTAAGAGAGTTTTATTCCCTTACAAGTCTGCAAATACCTTGAGATTTGAGACCATGCTTTATTCAATAATTATTCCATGTTAACAAAGAAACTGAAATAAAATTGAACCTCAAACTGTTTAAAGGTGAATGGCCTTCAACATGGTTGACTGGATTTTTTATTTATAAAATCTTCTTTTAGGAAAAAACATATATATTTATATAAACCACGTAGCCATAGTCTTTAATAATCATCCATAACAATTCTGGGAAAGATATTTAAGAGTTGCTTCTTTTGTTACAGGGTTTAAGAGTCACCTATAAGCTCTCAGAAAATGGTTTCTTCCATTATCTAATCAGAAGACATTTGCAACAGTGAAAGTTTCCACTAAAAAGAGAAAAACGCTTTTCACAATGGGATGTCAACATTTCTGCCAACATGCCTGGTATTCTAAGCCTCCTTGAACCAACAGTAGAACATTTTATTACTTTACCCACGTCTGAAAATTCAAACTTACTAAGATCTCGTATGTGCCAAAAGCCCACTTCAAAAGCACCTAATGTAGGAGGGAGGCTCAGTCCAAGGGACATATTAAATTGCACACTTAAATAAGGCTCTCAAGCTCTTGCCACTATATTCAGCTGTTTGATCTTCAAGAAACAATATACTACCATCATATTATTTTCATTCTGTCCCAAAAATCATTTTGCAAAATCTAAATTTCATGACCTTAGCGTTTTCTGAAGACTAATAAGAAAGGTATATTTTTAGAATGCGTTTCATTTTCTTTTGCAAAGTATGACATTATATGTTACATTGCCTTAGGAAGTTTTATACAAAGAGACACCTAATATATTCCTCTTAGTACTCACTAGTAGGAAAATGTGTTTCTCTCCAGATGAACATGAATGATCCTATTTATTTTACGTCGAGAACCCAACAGCCTCTTACACTTCCCTGTTTGACTTCACTGCCCAAAAGATGAGAATTAAATTCAATTTTCAACTACAGCAACTAATCATTTCTTACTCAAGGTATAAGAATGTTTCACCTTCTTAAACTTATTTCTATAATTTTCCCATTTTTCTATGTAAGATAAAACTTGCTTGTTTTAAGTGGGTTTTATCACTGCAAGTCACTTCTAATGGTTTGAAGAAGGAGACAAGGAAAAAGCCAACATTCTTTTAAAGAATTAAGCAAAGGTAAGTCTGGAGGGGAATGTGACCAGATTATCTTTGGGCTCTGGGCTGACAGCTCAGTGCCTGGAGCCTGCTTCAGATTCTGTGTCTCTCCTGCTCTCTCTGCCCCTCCCCTGCTCGTTCTCTCTGTCTCTCTCTGTCTCTGTCTCTCTCTCTCTCAATAATAAATAAAATTTAAAAAATCTTAAAAAAAAAAAGGTTAAAAGTTTCACACTCCCTGTACTGATTACTATATCACCAAAACCTGGGGTGCAATCCAAATTTTTATTTAATAACCAAGAATCTCTATGTAAGGTAAAATGACCATGACCTGCAGGGCAACTGAAAAAGAGGGGCTCCATATTTGAGAGAAAAGACAGGCCGCAAAAGCAAGAAATTAAACAGCATTCCCAAACCCAGGATTATTGTACACGATTCTTAAATCCAAGTTCTCACCTTTGCATTCTTAAACAAAGAATTTGTCAACTTAACAAAGGGGTTGTCAATTTAAATTCTTTGCAAAGCCAAACAAGACATAAATCATTAAATAAATGAATAGAATTTCTAAAACTGCACAGAACCATATTAATAACCCAGGTAGTCAGATTAAGAAATTTGTTAGTAATGACAAGAAAACTGTTACGAGAAAGTGAAAGCTTTCTCAGCACTCATGACCAATTTTTGCTGGCTTTTCAGTTGATTTTTGACATGGGGTTTGTATTCAGGGTCAGGAAAAACATTTTTTTCTGCTTTGAAAAATCAAATATTGGCCTGAAGTAGACAGAAACCTTGGAGAGTTTCATTCTAACAAGCAGAAATGGTGGTATTTTGCTACACCTAAACTATGATGAAATCTCTCAAACTGCATAGCCAGAAGCAAAAGCCTCATGAGACTAATAACACTTTAACATTTCCAGTTCACATGTGAATGTTAATTCCACTCTCTGAAGAGAACTACCAAAATGGCATTCATTAAGATTAAAGCCACGTTACTATAGAAAAGGGAAATTTATATGTATGCTTCCTATAAAATGCAAATATTGCTGAAGAATGGGTCTCCACTGAATTCTCCTTACACCTATTCCTTTAAAAAGTTAAATCACACCAGTGAAGCACTTATTAAAGGCAGTATGAGATTCTGAAGTAGCAGGTATTTCCTGCTCTGATGCTGAGGCAGCCCCATAGGCCGTTGACGACTGTGTGTGCCCCTGATGAACGCCTGCTTACGGAACCAGTACAGGGCCCCAGTGATGGAGGTGGACAGCAGACGTTTCAGAATTTCAGAGGCTGGAAAAGTGGAGGTGGCTCCTGCAAAGCACGACTTGTGATTGGGGTTGTCTTGCCCTGGAATCAAATGTCTTACCTGATTAAGTCCCTTGAAGAATGTGATTTGCAATGGCTTTTTCCCATGACTGCAAAAAACAAAAACAAAGCAAAACAAAAGGTTTCATAAAAACCAGAAAATGATAGAGCTCTATTTTTCCCTTCTGTGTTTTCCTAAGGGAATATTTTTAACAGGTTACCAACAAACTACAATAGACAAATTAATGATTAATTACTGGGACTGTTTGGTCTAAGGGAATAAAAAGGAGAGATGGGAAAAAAATATAGGTTTGAAGAGGGGGTAAAGCATGAGAAAAAAATAAGGATTAACAGTAGGAGCTAAAAGTTAAATGGTGCTTTATATATACTAATTCAAATGATCCTCCTAAGAATTCCACAACCTGATAAAAGCTGCATCATCCTGATTTCACATACGAGGAAACCATGGCACAAGGTGGTCAAAGAACTTCCATGAAGCCCGAAATGCAACCTGATTCCAGACTGTCTGGCTGCTGAGACTCCACTCTTAAACACAACACTCTTCTGCTTCTATTCCCTATAGTATTGCTGGGTGCCGGTCACATATCAGTGCTCAATAAATACTGTGAAATGAATGAGAGATTTTACAACCCCTGGGGGCCATCATCTACTACACAGAATGTCCTTGAGAGGAAGGGCTGTCTTTACTCATCTTGTCCTAATTGCCAGCATCTAACTCAATGCCACGCACATGCAACAGTGCTCAAAGCTGTTTTATGAATGAATGCATATAGGTCCAAATAGCTAGAAATAATAAGAACCATGAACACACAGAGTCACATGGTAAAATGCAGACAGGTGGGTGTGGTAGTTCATGTGGTAGTCTAGAATAATGAACACAGCGATCATTATTATCTAGTTTTTCCTATGTCAAACGGCTAGTAGATACGGAGTAGAAATTCTGAATTCCTCTTTGTACAAATCACTCCCATTTTTGTGATACAGTAACAGCAGATCCCTGAAGGAGCTCCTGTTTCAAAAACATGGTAAGGGGGGCCTGGGTGGCTCAGTCGGTTAAGCGTCCAACTTCAGCTCAGGGGATGATCTCATGGTTCGTGGGTTTGAACCCTGCATTGGGCTCTGTGCTGACAGCTCGGAGCCTAGAGCCTGCTTTAGATTCTGTGTCCCCGTCTCTCTCTCTGTCCCTCCCCCACTTGCACTCTCTCTGTCTCTCAAATATAAATAAACATTTAAAATTAAAAAATAAATAAAAATAAATAAAAACATGACGATATGACCATTTCCACCTGAATGAAAACAACTAAGGTGATATCCATTTCAAACCCGAATAAAAAATTAGGTACCCACCAGTGCTTCTCAACTCTGTCTGGTAAAGTAACCTTGGTGGCACTTTACTTTCCTTTGGGACCCAGCTAAAAGCAGCCCGCTTCAGTGCAAAATCTCAATAGGGTTCATATTTTAAGAATTCACCAATTTTTTTTGTATTCTGCTTGTTTTCCTCTTACCACAAAAATAACATTTTGATTATTGACCATTATGTAAAATTCAAAGGCCACCATTTTTATCCTTTAGCATTCAGTACCCTGTGGAATATGTTAGCCCATTCTGGAAACCAGAGACCACAGCATCTGGTAAATATTCTCATTTACAAGTCCAAACATTTAGAAGCAAATTATAAATACATTAAGTGAGATATAAAGACAGACCCAAAAGGAGTATAATGAAATTAGGATATTTTGGTGTAAGATTATGGCATCTAAGCACTTAGCAACTACCTGCTTTTTGTTTTTTAATTTTTTTTAACGTTTTTTCATTTTTGAGAGACAGAGAGAACACAGCATGAGTAGGGCAGGGGCAGAGAGAGAGGGAGACAGAATCCAAAGCAGTCTCCAGGCTCTTAGCTGTCAGCACATAGCCAAATGCGGAGCCTGAACTCACTGACCACAAGATAATGACCTGAGCCAAAATCGGGACACTCAACTGACTGAGCCACCCAGGCGCCCCCCACCCTGCCTTTTCTTAAATTTTTTAAATATTTATTCATTTTTGAGAGACAGACAGAGACAACAGAGCGTGAGCAGGGGAGGTGTAGCAACTACCTTCTTAAAAACTATTCTGGAGGCACCTGGGTGGCTCAGTCAGTTAAGCATCCGACTTTGGCCCAGGTCATGATCTCCCAGTTCTTGAGCTTGAGCCCCACATCGGACTCTGTGCTTACAGGTGAGAGCCTGGAGCGTGCTTCAGATTCTGTGTCTCCCTCTCTCTCTGCCCCCCCTTGCTCGCACTCTCTCTCTCTCTCTCAAAAATAAATAAACATCAAAAAAACATGAAAAAAAAAACTATTCTGAATAACCACATACAAATAAACAAACACTAAAGTTGGTTATGATAAATATTGCTCATGCTCAGGAATATTTCTGCTTCTCCTACACAACAGGAAAAGATTAAACCTCCCTTGGTCCCTAAATCTGGAATGACCATGTAATTTGCTGGGCCAATGACATGTTACTGGAATTCATCTATGTCAGTTACAGGTGAGAGCATGAAGGAGTTAACATGCAATTTCCCACGTTCTCTTTTCCTTGCCACACCAACTAACAAGGCCATATGATGCACCATGGCCATAGGATGTACTTGGAGCAGTGCAGCTCCAAGATGAGGACACCTTCTTCAGCCTGGAAGGCAGAATTGTCATACGTAGACAATTGTCTGGGAGAGTCACTCAGATGCACAATGGACTCCAAAGAAGAAATAAACCTTTGTTGGGTTAAACCAAAGATGTTACTGTAGTACCACCTAGCCTGTACTGGCGGGTCCTCTCCCACATGTTACCCTCAAATTCAAATAGACCAGACTCATGAACATTAAACGGCCCTACCTTCTTTCTGTTTTATTACTATAGAGCTACAAGGACAATCTACAACCAGTATGGTTATTTGTATTCTTTGCCCAATAATTGTGGCTAAATTGACTCATGAACTGCTCTTGAAAAAAATTTCGGGGCGCCTGGGTGGCTCAGTCAGTTAAGCATCTGACTTCGGCTCAGGTCATGATCTCACGGTCTGTGGGTTCGAACCACGCATTGGGCTCTCTGCTGACAGCTTGGAGCCTGGAACCTGTTTCAGATTCTGTGTCTCCCTCTCTCTCTGCCCCTCCCCTGCTCACACTCTGTCTCTCTCTGTCTCTCAAAAATAAATGTAAAAAAAAAAATTTTTTTAATTTCCATCAAATTGGGCATTTATAAGTGTGTGAACAAGCAGTCAATTGACACTGTTCTTTTCAAACCACTTCCATTGGTCAAAAAGGGAAAAATCTATAGCACAGTACAAAGTTCTCTACTGACACAGACCATATAGGTGAATATATGACATTAAATACTCATTTTTACATTACTACCAGTAAGTCATGCCACAAAGCAAATACAAATTACCAAAAAACATTTTTTAAGTCACCGTAAATTTTACTAATTTTCAAAATTTTGATGTCCCATTATTTAACAGCTCAATCGATTTTGTAAATTGCCTGAACTTAACTATTTTTTACAAGGTTCCATCCATTTAGGCTAGGGTTCTTTAACTGTGGCACCATTAACATTTCAGGCTGGATGATTTCTGTTAAATAATCATGGCCTCTGTTAAATTTGGCCTCTGCAAACTAGATACCAGTAGCAACTTTCCAGTTTTGACAACCAAAAAATGTCTGCAAATATTTCCAAATGTTTCCTGGGGGACAAAATCACCCCCAATTGACAACCACTAATCTACTCCAGTGGTCCTTTAAAAAAAAATGTACTCCATTCTCCGGCCCCACTGTTGCCTCACTGAAGCGACTTAACAATAGTACATAAAGGTGATATGATAAGATTTTACTTCCTTTTCTTATTGCATAAGGAAAATACATATTAATTGTTAAACATTTTTAAATAAAAACTTGCAAAACTAACAAAATAATTATTTGTAATCCCATCGCGATTAGCATGTTTACAGACAGGTCTCTCTGGATGCATTCATTCAACAGTTAATAAATGACTGCTTTGTGGTGGGCACTGTACTAAATATCAGAGATAGAGCATTGAGGCAGACACATTCTTGCCCTCCTGGAGCTCACAGCTTTATGGGAAAAACAGATTACGGACCTTAAATATCAATGGCAAATGATGGTACAGATCATGAAGAAAAGTGCAGGCTCCTAAGATATCAGTATTGGTTTAAGGTGGCATCTCAGTGAGGCATCTTTGAGGAAATGATATTTTAGTTGAGAACAGAAGGATGTAAAATATCAATGGCTAGCATTTGAGTATTGCTTACTACCTGCCAGGTATTTTTCTAAGCTTCTATGTATAATAACTCCTTTAATCCTCTGAACAACCCTGTGAGGTACCTGTAATTATCATCCCTGTATTAAAGATAGAACATGGGTTTGGAGAGATTAAGTATCCTGCCCCAGATCACAAAGCTAATATGTGGAAGAAAGAGAACTGGAAGCTGGTCTTGACTAGGACAAGCACCCACACCCCCGAAGTGAGACAGGCAGAGCAGAAGGAAGAGGGCTCCTGATAGACACGGCTGTATTGCACTATTCTCCTAGGCAAGGAGGAGTGACCTTCCAGTCACCAAAGAGAGGATACTGAAATCCACCTCATTATATATTTATGGTAGTTTCCTAGTTAAATGCAGCCTCCTTAAATCCTTTCTTGGGAGAAGATGGGGCATAAATTATTTATAAATTAATTAATTATGATGGGAATTAAGCAACAGAACAGTCTCAAACTGAAAATTGAAAAGAGAGGTAGAAAGTTCCAAAAGGCTGAATTCATAACAGCAACTCACTCTAACACATATTTTTGATTAGTCAGGAGGTTTAACAGTGCTTCTAGGCTAATAAATTAGTATGTTCTGAGCTAAAATGAATGCTCTCATTTAGGTCCTATAAATTGTGTGTTTGCAAGAAGCTGAGGTGCACTCTCCTAACTAAAATTATTTCCAACAACTTAAATGATTTAAGTCACACACTGTGATGATGACACAGTTAATCTTACAAACATAACATCATTTCAGGATGATAAAAAGGATTCCGATGCTACTGAATATGTTCTTTTTATTGCTGTTATTGTTTGAGGTACTATTGGTTTAATTTCTGCATGACCATATTATATATGAATTTTAAATGTCACTAGGCAGAATAATAAAAGTAACTTCTTTGCTTTGCAACTCACTTCCTATAAGAATGATAGTTCTTCTCAGAATTTACAATATATATAATCATCTGTTGGTTGGAATGCTAGGCTAATAAAGCTATGTTTATGGATTTAATGCACATGTGATTTTGCTCACCGAACATCGCTGCTTTAGGTACCTCAATACATAATATTAGCAGATTCGGAAATTTCATATATGAGGCACCTTGTAGGCACCCAAATCTCAGGGAATGAGCTACTCTGATTAACTGCATTTTCTAGATCATTGAGAAAAGCCTTAGCATCTCATCCTTATTAAAGCTGAAAACATTTACAGAATATACTGGTAGATGTTCTTGCCTTAATAAATAATACTTTAAGCTTCATGTGGGAATGGACAATACAAAGGGTGATCAGATGGAAATTTAAAAAAATATATGTTTACAATACTGCAAATGGAAGTGAGAGAAGAACACAAAATTGAGTTGAATGTGTACTCAACTCCGGATATAGCCTAACAATTGCTTTTGAAAAAAATACTAATGTTTATTCATTCCATTATCACTTATCCCATTGTGAGAAAATGAATTACAGAAGAAAACAAGCTTGATTCTTGCTAGTGTTACAGCATGATGAATGACTGAGAATGATAAAAAAAAAAGAATATGATAATTTAATTCTCTTATTTTTACTTCCCACAACAACAAAAAAATCATCTTTCTTTTCTATTACTCTTATTTAATGTTTATTTATTTTTGAGAGAGAGAGAGACAGAACGTGAGTGGGAGAGGGGCAGAGAGAGAGGGAGACACAGAATCCAAAGCAGGCTCCAGGCTCTGAGCTGTCAGCACAGAGCCCGACGTGGGATTCGAACCCACAAGCCATGAGATCATGACCTGGGCCGAAGGTGGATGCTTAACCGACTGAGCCACCCAGGTGCCCCTCTATTACTATTATTAAATGTAATTCTCAGCTATTTTGAAAATC
Source organism: Panthera uncia (assembly GCF_023721935.1). Lineage (NCBI taxonomy): Eukaryota > Metazoa > Chordata > Mammalia > Carnivora > Felidae > Panthera > Panthera uncia. Next base: position 88,297,882 of record NC_064816.1, on the reverse strand, counting down.
ACACAACCATCTCTACCATAACTGATATCCCTTAAGTGTATTGTGGCTTATTTATCAGACAATTAAGAAGGAACATTATACTGGATTAAAAAGTGGTATATGTGCATGCATTTTTATTTTTAAGCTCACTCACATGTGCTGCCTAAACTCAAGTCTTGTTGGGACTTTTGCAACAATTCTCTCTTGCTTTTACCCTCCTGTGTATTTTTTTTTTCTTTTTAAGGAAAAGGGCATTAAATCATTTTGTTGAAACTAACAAAAGACATTAGTTCCCTTTTTATGTTGTATGTTGTAACTATTTCCTACCTACATCTTACAAAAGTGACTGTATAACTCAAAGGGCAGTGGCATGTTTATAATTACGCCCTAAATGCACAAAGTTGAATGTGGGCACTTTTAGAGTCATTAGCCGAGTGAGTCTCAAAATCTAGCCAGAGACCAGCAGCATTAGCGCTAGCTGAGAATGTGTTAGAAATGCACATTCTCAGGCCCCAACCCAAACCTACTAATTCAGAAACTCTGGAACTGGGACGTGACGATGGTTTACCAAGCCCTTCAGGTGATTCTGATACACACTGGAGCTTGAGAGCCATCTAGTTTTCTCTAAATTCATTAGGAAGGGAGAACCAGATATTATCCAGACTACACTCTCGTATGATACAAATTTCCCCAAATAACTCTGAGAGAATCTGGTCATTCTCCTCACAGCTATCTTCCCCCAACTACCTCACTGTGAATGCCTCTGCTAGGCCTACAAGATGAAGATTAGTGTTACCACCGTTGTTGCCAATTAGTGGAACTTGACCTGAGTTTCTTAGTTTTACCAGATTTTTTAAATGTTACAAAATAATATGCGTATTCTTCTCATTTACATTGTTTCATGCAAATAATATTGTCATTACTAGAAGAATAAAATGTTATCAATGAATTTCAATGTACTTTAGTAAATGGAACTGATATTCCCAATGAAACTGAGAAAGAGCATAATGCTCTTTGTATCAACTGATTGGGAAAATGAGTCAGAAAAGGTTTTTTGACAGGTTGCCATTTCAATAAATGACAAATACTCAGTTATGAAGCCAACCAGCTACATGGTTTGCTTTTTCAACTGCTCTCCTCTTGCTGGTTGGAAGGAAGCATGGGATGGAGAGGGAGGTGAAAAGGCAGGATTCCAGGCCCACAGAGAAGGGGAGGCAGGAAATCAGGTAGATCAGGACCTTAGAAGATCTGTTAATGGTGGAGGGTAAATTATGAGAGAGGATCAGTCAACCTACGAGGCCAGAAGTAAGCAGGGGCTTATCAGGAAGGATAAAGTGAGGATTTGTTCCAAAAGGCAGTCAGAATTCATTATAGGATTTTAAGACAGTGAGGTGATCAATCTAGCATTATAGTACAATCACTTTGCCCACAAAGTAACAGAAGGATGGAATCTAAGGAGAAAATGCTGAAGAGCAACTGCCGGCAGGAGAAAGGTGATAAGAACCAAAGCCAAAAAGCAGTGTCAGTGGAAACAGGGAGGAGGAAATGAGTTCAAGGGATCCATAGGAGGTAGAATAAACAAACCTACTAGAGAAGTCTACTTAGGAAATAACAACCGTGGGCCTACAGTCTTCTCTCAAGAATCCCCGCATTAAAAACAACTGCCTAAAAGCTTTTTTTTTTAAATGTAACTCACTCCTCAATTACACTCACATGTAAACATATGCTTGAGAGGAAAGAGCACACCCTCTGTCAAACACAACCAGATTTTGAAGCCTAGTTTTGACTCAACTTGAGAAACAATTCCCTACACACACACACATACGCACGCACACACACACATGTGCTCATACACGCACACATGCTGGAACATTAGAATATGGCCTTAAAATGGAGTTTGGAAAGGTGTCTGTCTACACCACAGTCTGGGCATTCTCTTTCCTCCTGAGTCTCCCCGACCCCTATCCGAGCCAGTTCTTACACGGTCTACTGGATTTGCTTTCTCTGTTGGCTGTGCCCCCCACGCCAAACAGAGATTTTGATTCCTTCCAGTTTAACTTTTAAAATGCCGTGATCACTTTAAGAAAAGAACCTGCCGTGGGCATAATTTTGTAAATCCCTTTTCCTTTCAATTCCCTCCACTCAAGATTATGCCCTCGTCCTTCCCTCTTTTCCATCTTTTCATTACCAGCTAGTTGTTTAGAGCTTCCACAGGTGAGAATGGGGGCAGTTTCACTGTGTTATTACTGTTGGACTCTCTGATTTTTGAGTACTATTTGGGCGGCACTCATGGTTGGTTGCTAAGGCATGGTTACCATGGTAACATCTCCAGATAACATTATTTTTTTTTGAATAGCAAATTAAAAGCTTGTTTTAAATGAAATAATGAGGAAGTAATGAAAGCCCATTCAAGAGTCAGTTACTACCAAGTAATTCCCCTCTCCTGGGCACACAATATTTATTTTTAAAGCAGTCATTTTCCAGTGGAACATTAAAGATAAATAGTCTGCTTATTTGCTTTTGACTTATCTCACCGTGTATTTTTCAGCAGGGAAAGTTCCTGATGTTTTGGCCCTTAGCCTTTGGTGTGGAAGGTATTATGTCTGCTCCCCCATAACATTGCTGGTGAAACATCTCTGAGCATTCCTCTGGCTCAGGGTGCAATTTTGCAATCCTAGAACCTCTCAGAAATTTTCTCAGCCCTTCACTATTTTACCTACTCTCGCAAGAACTTCTGTTAAGAAATCCCACTACCTTGAAACCTCAACAAGGGAGAATAATAATAATGAACACGTCAGTCCCCTGGCAGCTGATACTAATAGCCGGGCTTATGCAAAACTAATTTCTTAGGTTGAAGTTGGCTTATTGTGTGAGTTATGGTATTATATAATGTAATATTTAGCTGTCCTGTTTAATAAGAATTGTTTCTATTCTTGGCAAGTAAAAGTTTTATAATTAAATTATGCAATTTCCATGCCGTTCAATTTCTTACGTGCCAATGTTCTAGAAAATCTGATTTAAAATATAAATAAGAGAATATTACACTGTGTACAAAGAGATATTCCAGAGTGATCTGAACTTTTTTTTTTTGCTTTTTAAACTATATATCTTTTGAATGCACATGTGGACCGCTCCTGCATTTTCATAACGTCTGAATTCTGAAATTCTAAGCAGCAATCAAAACTGCAGGAGCTGACCTACTGCAATTTTACTGCCATGGCAAAATCATCCCCTTTATTCTAAGCTACATATTTTCAAAGACAGTCTCAGCAGTATGCTTTTTTTATGACTCCAGTTTATGCAACTTTTCCTTAGGACCTTAGCTCATCCATATATCTGAGAATCCTAAATGCAGTGAGCTATCAAGCAATAGCATTATTTTCTTTTTCATCAGTAAATTATGAGTACAGAACAGCCTATGAGTAAACGGGGGTCACAGGGGCATGGCAGGTATACATCCTCTATGATATTTTCAATCCAAGTTATGAAAATGTCAAGCTGACACTTGTACATTTAAAGGTATGTACACTCAAAAGGAAAAGGGAATAAAAATCACTGCCAAACTACGGTTCTTTGTGAACGAAGGGAGAGAAACCCTGATGGGCATTGCGAGCCAGAAGCTCACACAGTGCCACAGCTGAAATTAACAGTGAGCAATTTCTAAGCAAGACCTCCAAGGGGAAATGACTGAAAAGAGGAAAATCAGACTGCACACATTCTTTGACTCCTCGCTGGAAAACCGAGGTCTTACCAATTCACTGAGATGTCCAACAAGAACACAAGTGGGATTCTTCCACTGGCTGAAAAATCAAAAATGACCATGTGGAAAGGATGAGAAGGGGGCTTCTTAGTTAAGGGGTATAGGACTGGGCAGGACTATTGGGGTCAGAGACAAAAATGTTATCCTTTGAGTAATTATGTACTATCCGTGTTCCTGTGGTGCTTGGAACTATAAAACCAATGCCTACCAACATAATTCCTATACATTTTGGGACACTTCTTCATGTTTATCTTTGTCCTTAATTAAGCATTCATTTGGAAGGGCCAGTGTCAGTAGAGCTGTAGGAATATGAGCATAATCCTTTCCTCCACCCCCCACCCCGCCCCAGGGTCTGGAGAACAGTGCAGGGTCTGGAGGAACTTCACCTGCCACAGGTAGGACTCTCCAATAATTTGCAATTCTGGGAACACCAGAAAGAGTTTCAAGGGAAAGGAGTTACTCATCAAACAGACAAAATAAACATCCGTTCAACCCAGTAGTGTGAGAGCCGAGCAATCCACTAGAGCGAGTAACTCAAGAGGTCATCATTTTCAGGGCCACTGGTAAAATCCAATTTCATCTTTCAGCAACTTGTAGTTGATAATACTTGTCACCCGGATGGCCTACAGATGTGTGTTAAGGGTAAAAAAAGACACTGAATTTAATTTACATTTTTTTCCTAAAACTAAGAGAGCTCCTTCTGAAGTTGACAGAAAATATAACACTGAGAAACAGAACACATTCTCAGAGACAGACAAATGTTAATTATATGAGCAAACCAAAGGAATTGTTTATCTATTTCAGTTAAACTGTCTTGGCCTTGATTATGTAGCACGCACATAACTGGTTAGAATTTTCGAGAAAGTAATTTAACTGTTTCAGTTACCTACTACCTTTTATCATTCATTTGCCCTAAAGACTGGGAAGAACTTGAAAAATAATAGAGCTATCTGGGGCACCTGGGTGGCTCAATCAGTTGAGTGTCCAACTCTTGATTTCGGCTCAGGTCATGATCTCACTGGTCGCTGAGCATGGGGCCTTGCTTGAGATTCTGTCCCTCCCTCTGCCCCTCCCCCGCTTGCAATCACTCTCTTTCCCTCTCTCAAAAAACAAAAAAATAATAAAAAATTAAAAATAATAGAGCTACCTGTTAATTACTCATGGAAAAAGTGTTAACAGTAAGAGAATCTGTTTAAGTTTCAGACTTCCATTGCCACAATTAAATAGAGATATTAATAGAATCATTTGTCAGTTACTCTCCTGCCATATATGTATTTGTGATCTTTTGCTTATCATTTTAAATCAAAGTGTTTTATCATCCATCCGACCTGGTGAAAAAAAAGAATAAAGACTATCTACCTTATGTTGGCGATTTGTATTTCTCCAAAAAATGACACTATCAAATCCCAAAATGGAAGCCAAAAAGCCAGCTGAGTTAATTTTCAGTTAGATGATTGGATGTCCTGTATATAAAGTTTTGATTTCCCATGCATTTCAATAAAATCACTGACAATCAAATAAACACACATTAAGACACTAGAACAAATAACTGTGGATTACCTACACAAATGCTACTTTCCCTAAAGGAAGACAATCCAAAATTGACTTTAAATAACCGTATACTGATTGAGCATATATTCTACATGATAGCCTAGCACACTAAATACTAAAATTTGTTTTATTAATTCGAACACTATTCTGGAGGAGGGAACTCATCAATGATTAGCTTCGCACGAATATAAAATTAAGTAGACTAAATGCCTATATTAGTCCCATGATCTTTCTTCAACTAGAGGATGTCTCTGCATTTCATAAAACTATTTCACCTTACTTAAATACTGTGCTGCTTTTGATAAATCATGTTATCATATTGAAATTAAAGGTCTGTAAACAAACAGAGCTTTTCTTAATATTACAAAACAAAGATTTTCATTTCATATTTGCAGTATCAGGTACGTGTATGTTTGCATTTGAGAATAAAAACTGAGCAGAATAAATTTTCAGAATTGACAAATTAAACGATACATGTGTCCAGACATGGAAATAAATTGCTGAAGACAGTGTTATTTACTACGGAACCGCATGACTCATTTTGCAAGCCTTGTGCTTGGGGAGGAAAGGGAAGAAAGGATGTGTTAATTATAGGTGATGAATGATTGTCACTTCCCGGGTGTTAGGACAAAGATGAAATTTTGAAAGGTTTTCCTGGGGGGGTATTTCATGCTTCAGATAAATACGTGTTTCTTCATATTTTTACATTTTAAAGACTTTTAATAAAGATGGCAGAAGCACATTATAAATTTTGGCTTGTAGAAATACACGCAAACACACACATATGCGCGCACACACACACACACACACAATTACTTATATTCAATTGTTCTCAATATTCGAAGAGTCAACCCCCCAGTTTCTATAAGCAAGACGGATGGCCCCATTTATTCATGTGCTTATGATTATCTAATGATTTTATTTCTCCCTCATGTTCTAGATGGTAGTTTGCACCTTGTTGGTGCTTCATATCTCATTCAAAAAACATGAATAACAGGCTCCAGTAATATTGACACATATGGTAACATTATGATTACCTATAAGAAAAGGGATGGCAAAAACAAATCTCACATCTGAAAAGTCATTATCCCAAAAGGCTACATCCAAGCATTGTATCAATATTGACCTTTGTCTTAAGATCACACTGTTTTAAGACAATTAAATCTATTCATACATCTGCTACTTCTGAGACGATAAATTCAAACTATCCCAGAGTTCTTTCCATGATCACATAAAAAGTTTTCATACAATACATTTGGAGACCTTAAAATCCCCACATCCTAACCAATTCCCTTCTTCCTCCTTCCAGCTAAATTTTTAAAATGAAATTTTTATCTCTTTCCTATGGTCTTGTCTCAGATTTCAGAGGCTACATTGTAAATATAATAATGGATGTTCCCAACAGAGAGAGACAGCAGTTGATAAAGAAAATGTGTTCATTCCAAGTCATCATGGACACCCCAGGGTGTCCCCTATATCCCTGCAAGTAATTTCCTAATCAAGTAGATTGTAATATACAAGGCCCGACTACTGACATTTTTTGCTCGAGAGGTTGTTCCGTGATATGCAGTGCTGAGATATTCTTGAAATAATGTGTGAGGTTGATTTCTCTTCCTTTTTCTTCCCTCACCTCACCACACCACCTCCACAATTAATTCATTGCCCATCACCACAGCTCTCAAAGAGAATGATTCCAGGAAAACAGTAGGCTAACCATGTACCAGGTGTGAGGGCAACGTAATCACCCCTTTTGTCTTTGTCCACCTCTCTCCCATGAGCATCTAAGAGCAGGCACCATGTTTTACTCTATTTGGTACCGACAGCATGCAGCATGGAATAGGCACAAAATAACTGCAATCTGAATGAATTGAAGCCACTATTTAAAGCAGTATCTACTGATGCCTATGCAATACTTCCACAAGCTTCAAAACCAAAGAACACAGGGACTCTTCCCCTTATGTGTAACTTGCCAATGAGCAATGAAAAAGCCGCACTGGACTGGGCAACAATTGCAACTTCTGCTTTACACAGAGGGCTCCCTGCCTCAGGTCCACAGGGACCCCATGATCCTTTCGCCATGAGAGGTGCGGAGGGGGAGGACAGGGTGCAGGCCAGTTCAGCGGTGCAGTGCAGAGAAGAGCAGGACTGGCCAGCTGCCCTGGTGAGGCAGATCCGTGAGACAGAAAAGGTTCCTGTCCCGGAAGGCTTCCCAACCCCAAAACATGCCTGTTAACTCTGATCCATGCAGGAAAAGCAGAAAAGAAAGGCCACATTTCCCCATTTCTTCACACCCCTGGGCATGGAGAACAGGGTGTAAGTTAAATATTGGCATTTAGATGTGCTGCTGTTTCTAAGAACCAAAGTTTGTTTCGTTTTTCCATTCATTTTCAGGTAGATGCATCTGTGAACACCTAGGAAAGTACTTAGAGCTCTGCCTTCTTTGTTTTCTCATATCACCATCCATGTGCTTCCCAATTAATTTATGAGTGAAAAGTTCACGGAGAATGAAAAAAATTAGGCCAAAATACAGAAAGAGGAGGCAAGTGGGATTTAAATAAAGATTTGCCTCTCACACCTTGCTGCAATTATACTGGTTTAACATGTCATATTCATCCCAAGAGGCCTGCATTTTATAACTACAAGAGTTCCTTTCCATTTGTTATAGAAAAACTACTCAAAATATCACTTTCTGTGACTTCCCTATGATTCCTTTGGTAGGTGCTTCTTTAGGGCACCAACTTTCACTAGAATCTGGTATCACAAGGTGCTGCACCAGGTATCAGGGAAAGCGCACCTCCTCTTCCCTCTCCTCTTTGAAAGTCAGCCGTCTTCAACAAGACTACTTATGCTGATTTTTTAGAAAGTACCAGAATTCTCCTACTGAGAAGCTATGTCAGAGTGGTGTGCTTGTGTTGTGCTCCTGAGCTTCCTGTCTGTCAGAACTTTGTGACCAGCCCTCCCTCGCCCAACACATTTTGTCAGGGAGAAACGGAGATTAGGCACATTCTTTCATTTAAAGAGCAACATATGAAAAGCTGTTGGGATGCCTAGTAACTGCCTCAGAGCCTACTAATGTCTCATATTCTGATGATGCATGCCGTTCAACTTGAATAAACCAATCTAATTTGTATTAGTATCTCCTCAGGTTCAAATTCTGCCATTTTCCTATGCGTCACGTTCTGTGCTTTACCACGTTTGCGGGTTTAACCTGCGCAACCGCCTAATAACAGAGGCACGGCGGCTTTGTCCAGACTACAAATCAAATTTCAGAGAGTGCACCTACCTTCCTCAAGAACACACAGCAAACGTGGGATTCAGATCCAGACCACACAGAGTTCTGAGTCTGAAGTTTAACCACTCTGCTCTCAGGCCACTTTCTTAAGATCTCTCCATCTGCAAAAAAAAAAAAAAAAAAAAAAAAAAAAAAAAAAAATCATTGGTTTTAAAATACTAAAAGGCTGGAAAAGAAAAAAAAAGGAAATACTGAGAGGCCAATCTCCCAAGAATGTTTGTCTTTTTAAAAATTGATGTGCTAAAAAAATAAAATAAAATAAAATAAAATAAAATAAAATAAAATAAAATAAAATAAAATAAAATAAAATAAAATAAAAAAATAAAATAAAAATTGATGTGCTATATTACACATCCTGCTCTCCTACATTTAAGTAACTATTTTTAATAGAGGTATACACTGGCCTAAAAGTATAAATTAAGCATTTATGTGAAGCGCATAATTAATAACTTCGGTGAATGGGTACTGCCACCTTCCACTCCGTGTGCGCGGACCGTGAAATCCGCTGGGTGCTGTGGCCACTTGCGCCGGCGGCGGTGGGAAGTCTGCGCCGTAGCGCGGTGCTCCTCTGCCACCTAGAGGCTCTGCTCAGAACAACGCCGCATCACGTCCTTCAGGCTAAATGAGCTCTGAAACGCATCCTTGCGCCTCTTTTCTAGACTATTACTCTGTTCTGAGATTTTGGTCTCCTGTTCTCCTTTATTTTTTTTATTTATTTATTTATTTATTTTTATTTTTGTTACTATGAATTTTTTTTTTATTTTTTAATATATGAAATTTACTGTCAAATTGGTTTCCATACAACACCCAGTGCTCATCCCAAAAGGTGCCCTCCTCAATACCCATCACCCACCCTGCCCTCCCTCCCACCCCCCATCAACCCTCAATTTGTTCTCAGTTTTTAACAGTCTCTTATGCTTTGGCTCTCTCCCACTCTAACCTCTTTTTTTTTTTTTTTTTTCTTTTTTTTTTTCCTTCCCCTCCCCCATGGGTTTCTGTTATGTTTCTCAGGATCCACATAAGAGTGAAACCATATGGTATCTGTCTTTCTCTGTATGGCTTATTTCACTTAGCATCACACTCTCCAGTTCCATCCATGTTGCTACAAAAGGCCATATTTCATTTTTTCTCATTGCCACGTAGTATTCCATTGTGTATATAAACCACAATTTCTTTATCCATTCATCAGTTGATGGACATTTAGGCTCTTTCCATAATTTGGCTATTGTTGAGAGTGCCGCTATAAACATTGGGGTACAGGTGCCCCTATGCATCAGTACTCCTGTATCCCTTGGATAAATTCCTAGCAGTGCTATTGCTGGGTCATAGGGTAGGTCTATTTTTAATTTTCTGAGGAACCTCCACACTGCTTTCCAGAGTGGCTGCACCAATTTGCATTCCCACCAACAGTGCAAGAGGGTTCCTGTTTCTCCACATCCTCTCCAGCATCTATAGTCTCCTGATTTCTTCATTTTGGCCACTCTGACTGGCATGAGGTGATATCTGAGTGTGGTTTTGATTTGTATTTCCCTGATAAGGAGCGACGTTGAACATCTTTTCATGTGCCTGTTGGCCATCCGGATGTCTTCTTTAGAGAAGTGTCTATTCATGTTTTCTGCCCATTTCTTCACTGGGTTATTTGTTTTTCGGGTGTGGAGTTTGATGAGCTCTTTATAGATTTTGGATACTAGCCCTTTGTCCGATGTGTCATTTGCAAATATCTTTTCCCATTCCGTTGGTTGCCTTTTAGTTTTGTTGGTTGTTTCCTTTGCTGTGCAGAAGCTTTTTATCTTCATAAGGTCCCAGTAATTCACTTTTGCTCTTAATTCCCTTGCCTTTGGGGATGTGCCGAGTAAGAGATTGCTACGGCTGAGGTCAGAGAGGTCTTTTCCTGCTTTCTCCTCTAAGGTTTTGATGGTTTCCTGTCTCACATTCAGGTCCTTTATCCATTTTGAGTTTATTTTTGTGAATGGTGTGAGAAAGTGGTCTAGTTTCAACCTTCTGCATGTTGCTGTCCAGTTCTCCCAGCACCATTTGTTAAAGAGACTGTCTTTTTTCCATTGGATGTTCTTTCCTGCTTTGTCAAAGATGAGTTGGCCATACGTTTGTGGGTCTAGTTCTGGGGTTTCTATTCTATTCCATTGGTCTATGTGTCTGTTTTTATGCCAATACCATGCTGACTTGATGATGACAGCTTTGTAGTAGAGGCTAAAGTCTGGGATTGTGATGCCTCCTGCTTTGGTCTTCTTCTTCAAAATTACTTTGGCTATTCGGGGCCTTTTGTGGTTCCATATGAATTTTAGGATTGCTTGTTCTAGTTTCGAGAAGAATGCTGGTGCAATTTTGATTGGGATTGCATTGAATGTGTAGATAGCTTTGGGTAGTATTGACATTTTGACAATATTTATCCTTCCAATCCATGAGCAGGGAATGTCTTTCCATTTCTTTATATCTTCTTCAATTACCTGCATAAGCTTTCTATAGTTTTCAGCATACAGATCTTTTACATCTTTGGTTAGATTTATTCCTAGGTATTTTATGCTTCTTGGTGCAATTGTGAATGGGATCAGTTTCTTCATTTGTCTTTCTGTTGCTTCATTGTTAGTGTATAAGAATGCAACTGATTTCTGCACATTGATTTTGTATCCTGCAACTTTGCTGAATTCATGTATCAGTTCTAGCAGACTTTTGGTGGAGTCTATCGGATTTTCCATGTATAATATCATGTCATCTGCAAAAAGCGAAAGCTTGACTTCGTCTTTGCCAATTTTGATGCCTTTGATTTCCTTTTGTTGTCTGATTGCTGATGCTAGAACTTCCAGCACTATATTAAACAACAGCGGTGACAGTGGGCATCCCTGTCGTGTTCCTGATCTCAGGGAAAAAGCTCTCAGTTTTTCCCCGTTGAGGATGATGTTAGCTGTGGGCTTTTCATAAATGGCCTTTATGATCTTTAAGTATGTTCCTTCTATCCCGACTTTCTCAAGGGTTTTTATTAAGAAAGGGTGCTGGATTTTGTCAAAGGCCTTTTCTGCATCGATTGACAGGATCATATGGTTCTTCTCTTTTTTTTTGTTAATGTGATGTATCACGTTGATCGATTTGTGAATGTTGAACCAGCCCTGCATCCCAGGAATAAATCCCACTTGATCATGGTGAATAATTCTTTTTATATGCTGTTGAATTCGATTTGCTAGTATCTTATTGAGAATTTTTGCATCCATATTCATCAGGGATATTGGCCTGTAGTTCTCTTTTTTTACTGGGTCTCTGTCTGGTTTAGGAATCAAAGTAATACTGGCTTCATAGAATGAGTCTGGAAGTTTTCCTTCCCTTTCTATTTCTTGGAATAGCTTGAGAAGGATAGGTATTATCTCTGCTTTAAATGTCTGGTAGAACTCCCCTGGGAAGCCATCTGGTCCTGGACTCTTATTTGTTGGGAGATTTTTGATAACCGATTCAATTTCTTCGCTGGTTATGGGTCTGTTCAAGCTTTCTATTTCCTCCTGACTGAGTTTTGGAAGAGTGTGGGTGTTTAGAAATTTGTCCATTTCTTCCAGGTTGTCCAATTTGATGGCATATAATTTTTCATAGTATTCCCTGATAATTGTTTGTATCTCTGAGGGATTGGTTGTAATCATTCCATTTTCATTCATGATTTTATCTATTTGGGTCATCTCCCTTTTCTTTTTGAGAAGCCTGGCTAGAGGTTTGTCAATTTTGTTTATTTTTTCAAAAAACCAACTCTTGGTTTCGTTGATCTGCTCTACAGTTTTTTTAGATTCTATATTGTTTATTTCTGCTCTGATCTTTATTATTTCTCTTCTTCTGCTGGGTTTAGGCTGCCTTTGCTGTTCTGCTTCTATTTCCTTTAGGTGTGCTGTTAGATTTTGTATTTGGGATTTTTCTTGTTTCTTGAGATAGGCCTGGATTGCAATGTATTTTCCTCTCAGGACTGCCTTCGCTGCATCCCAAAGCGTTTGGATTGTTGTGTTTTCATTTTCGTTTGTTTCCATGTATATTTTAATTTCTTCTCTAATTGCCTGGTTGACCCACTCATTCGTTAGTAGGGTGTTCTTTAGCCTCCATGCTTTTGGAGGTTTTCCAGACTTTTTCCTGTGGTTGATTTCAAGCTTCATAGCATTGTGGTCTGAAAGTATGCATGGTATAATTTCAATTCTTGTAAACTTATGAAGGGCTGTTTTGTGACCCAGTATATGATCTATCTTGGAGAATGTTCCATGTGCACTCGAGAAGAAAGTATATTCTGTTGCTTTGGGATGCAGAGTTCTAAATATATCTGTCAAGTCCATCTGATCCAATGTATCATTCAGGGCCCTTGTTTCTTTATTGACTGTGTGTCTAGATGATCTATCCATTTCTGTAAGTGGGGTGTTAAAGTCCCCTGCAATGACCACATTCTTATCAATAAGGTTGCTTATGTTTATGAGTAATTGTTTTATATATCTGGGGGCTCGGGTATTTGGCGCATAGACATTTATAATAGTTAGCTCTTCCTGGTGGATAGACCCTGTGATTATTATATAATGCCCTTCTTCATCTCTTGTTACAGCCTTTAATTTAAAGTCTAGTTTGTCTGATATAAGTATGGCTACTCCAGCTTTCTTTTGGCTTCCAGGAGCATGATAAATAGTTCTCCATCCCCTCACTCTCAATCTAAAGGTGTCCTCAGATCTAAAATGAGTCTCTTGTAGACAGCAAATAGATGGGTCTTGTTTTTTTATCCATTCTGATACCCTATGTCTTTTAGTTGGCGCATTTAATCCATTTACATTCAGTGTTATTATAGAAAGATATGGGTTTAGAGTCATTGTGATGTCTGTATGTTTTATGCTTGTAGTGATGTCTCTGGTACTTTGTCTCACAGGATCCCCCTTAGGATCTCTTGTAGGGCTGGTTTCGTGGTGACAAATTCCTTCAGTTTTTGTTTGTTTGGGAAGACCTTTATCTCTCCTTCTATTCTAAATGACAGACTTGCTGGATAAAGGATTCTCGGCTGCATATTTTTTCTGTTTAGCACACTGTAGATATCGTGCCAAGCCTTTCTGGCCTGCCAAGTTTCAAAGGAGAGATCAGTCACGAGTCTTATAGGTCTCCCTTTATAAGTGAGGGCACGTTTATCCCTTGCTGCTTTCAGAATTTTCTCTTTATCCTTGTATTTTGCCAGTTTCACTATGATATGTCGTGCAGAAGATCGATTCAAGTTACGTCTGAAGGGAGTTCTCTGTGCCTCTTGGATTTCAATGCCTTTTTCCTTCCCCAGTTCAGGGAAGTTCTCAGCTATAATTTGTTCAAGTACCCCTTCAGCACCTTTCCCTCTCTCTTCCTCCTCTGGGATACCAATTATGCGTATATTATTTTTTTTAGTGTATCACTTAGTTCTCTAATTTTCCCCTCATACTCCTGGATTTTTTTATCTCTCTTTCTTTCAGCTTCCTCTTTCTCCATAACTTTATCTTCTAGTTCACCTATTCTCTCCTCTGCCTCTTCAAGCCGAGCCATCGTGGATTCCATTTTGTTTTGCATTTCGTTTAAAGCGTTTTTCAACTCCTCGTGACTGTTCCTTAGTCCCTCGATCTTTGTGGCAAGAGATTCTCTGCTGTCCTGTATACTGTTTTCAAGCCCAGCGATTAATTTTATGACTATTATTCTAAATTCACTTTCTGTTATATTATTTAAATCCTTTTTGATCAGTTCATTAGCTGTTGTTATTTCCTGGAGATTCTTCTGAGGGGAATTCTTCCGTTTGGTCATTTTGGATAGTCCCTGGAGTGGTGAGGACCTGCAGTGCACTTCCCCTGTGCTGTGGTGTATAACTGGAGTTAGTGGGCGGGGCCGCAGTCCCACCCGATGTCTGCCCCCAGCCCACCGCTGGGGCCACAGTCAGACTGGTGTGTGCCTTCTCTTCCCCTCTCCTAGGGGCGGGATTCACTGTGGGGTGGCGTGTCCCGTCTGGGCTACTTGCACACTGCCAGGCTTGTGTTGCTGGGGATCTGGCGTATTAGCTGGGGTGGGTAGGCAAGGTGCACGGGGGCTGGAGGGGCGGGCTTAGCTCGCTTCTCCTTAGGTGATCCACTTCAGGAGGGGCCCTGTGGCAGCGGGAGGGAGTCAGATCCGCTGCCGGAGGTTTGGCTCCGCAGAAGCACAGAGTTGGGTGTTTGCGCGGCGCGAGCAAGTTCCCTGGCAGGAACTGGTTCCCTTTGGGATTTTGGCTGGGGGATGGGCGGGGGAGATGGCGCTGGCGCCTTTGTTCCCCGCCAAGCTGAGCTCTGCCGTCCGGGGGCTCAGCAGCTCTCCCTCCCTTTGTCCTCCAGCCTTCCCGCTTTCCGAGCAGAGCTGTTAACTTATGACCTCCCAGACGCTAAGTCGCGCTTGCTGTCGGAACACAGTCCGTCCGGCCCCTCCGCTTTTGCCAGCCAGACTCGGGGGCTCTGCTTGGCCGGCGAGCCGCCCCTCCGCCCCGGCTCCCTCCCGCCAGTCCGTGGATCGCGCACCGCCTCACCGCCCTTCCTACCCTCTTCCGTGGGCCTCTCGTCTGCGCTTGGCTCCGGAGACTCGTTCTGCTAATCCTCTGGCGGTTTTCTGGGTTCTTTAGGCAGGTGTAGGTGGAATCTAAGTGATGGGCAGGACGCGTTGTGAGCCCCGCGTCCTCCTACGCCGCCATCTTCCGGAACCTCTCCTGTTCTCCTTTAAAAACAAAATTGCTTTCTTCATAAGTCTTCAAACTTAATACTAGAAAAGTCCAATTGTATTCAATAAAATATGATGTTGTTTTTGTATGATAATGAATTTGTTTAGAACAGCAATCATGGGGAAAATATCTCATTAAAGAGCTCTGCCTCTGGGGGGCGCCTGGGTGGCTCAGTCCGTTGGACGTCAGACTTTGCCCAGGTCATGATCTCGAAGTTTGTGAGCTCCAGCCCCTTGTTGGGCTCTGTGCTGACAACTTGGAGCGTGGAGCCTGCTTTGGATTCTGTGTCTCCTTCTCTCTCTGCCTCTCCCCCAGTTGCGCTCTGTCTCTATCAAAAAGAGAAAAAGAAAAAAAATTTTAAAGAGCTCTGCGTTTGGCATAGGAATACATGCACTACTTTGCGTACAAAGTGATCAATTAGCAGAGCGTGTGAGCAGTGATTCATCCCTCTTTGAATTCATCTAGTATTTGCACGTTCCTCATATAAGTTGCTAGATGTTTTCAAATAGCAATTAGAAATAAATATTTCTCAAAAACAAATAAGTAATTAAAAAGAAAAAAACAAGACCTAATTTCCTAATTTTTGTCTTACATGAAAAAATCAGAGGAAAAATTGCCAGTGGCTATTTTAGCTGATCATTCATAATAATAATTATAATGATAAAACAACTAAAACATATTGAGTCCTACTGTGTTGAGATAGTTTTATATGTTCACACATTATTTCTAACCTCATGACAATTTGAAAATTACCAGTATCATCGTTTGAGAAATAAACTGAAGCTCAGATAAATATAAGGCTGGTGAATTACAAATGATAATTGATGAAACTGGTATTTAAAACAAGATTCCAAAAACCCACTCTTTCCCACTAAGTTATGTTAATTTGAAAATAATAGGAGATATTTTTTATCCAGAGTAATAAGTGATACATTAATATCATTAATCTAAGTATTTTGCATTAAAGAGAACCAATAAAATTATTTAACTCGTCCAAAATTGATTGAAAGTCACTGAAATAGGATAAATTTTTAAAATGAGTTTACAGGTTTTTTAAATTATTTTTTTAATTCCAGTAAAATTAACGTACAGTGTTATATTAGAATCAGGTGTACAATATAGTGATTCAACAATTCCACACATCACTCAGTGCTCATCAAGACAGGTGTACTCTTAATCCTCATCACCTGTTTCACCCATACCTCCCGCCCCCCACCTCCACTCGGTAGCCACCAGTTTGTTCTCAATACTTAAGAGTCTGGTTTTTTGTCTCTTTTGTTCTTTCTTTGTTTTGTTTCTTAAATTCCACATATGAGTGAAATCACATGGCACTTATCTTTCTCTGGTTTATTTCAAAACTGAGTTTACAGTCTGACCTACTGCCAAGACACACGAAATAGCTTAACCTGAAGAATAACCCAGGGTGAATATAACAGAGATCAGAAGAGGAGTATGGAGAACCCCCAGGTGAGGGTGACTTGATAAAGTGATACTGTGTAATGTTCATAAGCATCTTGCAAAAATAAATCACTGCATCCAGGTTCATAGGCAGGTGTCCTGCCTCCAGAAGAAGAGTTGGACTATAATATCTGCCATCTGAGGGATGCTGATCCTTCCATAGCAAGGGTCTAGATATTCCTAAAGAACACAGCCCATCATCACATTGTCTGCTTCTGACATCCTTTCCCCAGACACTTTGGCCTTCTCCAGAACCTGTCTATTATTAAAGATTTCTGCTGAGATTTATATTTGTGACATTTCACTCACTTATATATACTTCAACAAAAATATGTCATAAATGTTGAATAATGTCCTAGGAGATTTTTTAATGCAAATGTTTACATATAATGACAAATTCTAATATATCACTGTGGAAAATGCATGTCCTGCCATCTCCAGATGGGAAAAGAATGAATATGAATCCTTAGAGAGGTATCCACAAAAGGGAGGGGGGGCAATTATTTTTGTTAGTATTTAAATGTGGATTCTTGTATATTTTTTTAAATTGTAAAAGTAGCATATGGGCATTATGATCTTAGAATGTCAAAACTAGAAGGGATGTAAATATCATCTATTCTAGTCAACATTACATTTCTCACAGATGAGAAAGCTGAGGCCCATAGAGATAAAAGAACTTGCTCGATCCAGCAAGATAAGGCCAAATCCAAGAATAGAACTCGGTGTCCCAATTGCCAGTTGATCTTTTGATAGATTGTACAATATATGCTGTCCCTTCAAAGTCCCTTCTACCCACACACAATGTAGGTAAGATTGATGAATACTCAAATGTCTTTGCTGGGCTGCAACAGACAATGGTAGGTCCTATAGCAGTGCCTGGCACATAGTAGGCATTCAATGAATACTGGATGAATGTTGAGTGCCTATATGAGCACATTCACATGTTGACGTTTACATCCATCTATATAAGAGAGAATGCAATGGAAAAGAGGATATCCAAAAGATCATTTTTGATAAGAAAACCCTCAATTTTTTGTTCTTCATCTGATGGAAACGGGGGGAGAATTACAGGTTTGTGATAATAGAAAATAGTACTCTTTAGTCATAATTCCAAAGAACTTACACAGGAAAGAAAAAATGTTTGGCATGATGCATGAAAACAAATGAATTAATAAAACAGGTAATCTTAGGATATGTAAATTATCTGAAGAAAATACAAACTCACAGTTATGAAACTCTCATTTAAACATTGAACTATCTCCAAGAGAAAGAGAGCCACACATGAGGTGGGCTGCATCAACTTTGATATCCAAACACAATCACTGGTAGCTGGAGGGTCCTACATGGGGGCTGATCTTCTGAACAGCTCCCATATGATTTCATGTTGCCTAAAACTATAAGAGTTCAAGGGGCATAATCTAACAGGAATCCAGAAGAAACCATCAGGATTGGATGATACGTCTCGACTTCATTCATAAAAAAAGAAATGTGAATTAAAACTACACCATTTTTACCTGCCACCCTGTTAGAACTTTAAATTGTGATAACACTCCGTTGGCCAGGCCGTGGGGAAAGAGTCACAGTCCTACGTCACTATTAAGATTGCCTCTCTGGAAGGTGATTTTCCAAAATCTATCAAAATTACAACTGCAGATACCCCTTAGCCCTGCAATTTCACTTTGTGGATTTATCGTTCATATATCTTTACACTTGTGCAAACCATAACGATGAAGCATTTTTCATTGCTGACTACTAATGATAGTGAAAGAATGGAACAAACTCAAATGTCCATCTACAGGGGAATGGTTAAATGAAGTATTGTGCATTCATATAAAGAATAATATTTACAACTATAAGAAAGGGTGAACAGTAAGCAAGTGTCTTGGGTACAACTCTGGAAAGGTCCCCCCAGGAAAAATTGCTAAGTGAAAACAGGAGTGCATTGCACAGCACCAACAACCTCCTCTCTTTTGTGTAAGAAATAGAAGAAAGTACAATTTGCGTGTGTGTGTGTGTGTGTGTGTGTGTGTGTGTGTGTGTGTGTTTTAATTCTGGAAGGACACATAAGAAATTGCCAACAGTGGTTAACTGTGACTGGGGGAAGATAGAAAATGGGCAGATGGGAGATAATAGTGGGATGCAAGGTTTTCACAGTACTTTTTATTTCCTGTAAGCTGTGAAAATGTTGAATTGTCTTGAACTTTAAGAAAAGATGGGGGGGGGGCGTTAAGATGGATGGAAGAAAATTAACTGTTCAACCTAACTTATTGAATAGGGAGTATGTCAGGATGTTCAGACTTTATGTGGGGCAGCTCAGTGAGGAGCCCTGGGCAGATCAGCAGCTAGAAGAGTAAATGGGTGCCCTGCTGGGCTAGTGCACTCCCAGAGAAAGCCAAACCACTGCATTCATAGTGGACCCCAGATTGAAAGGGGAAAGGAAGATGAGTGACCTATTGTAATTTGGGGATATTCCGACTCCTGACATGTGCTTTGATACAGAATCTGGATCCGGATGAGTTTAAACTGCGCAGGTCTTGCAGAAAGCTTTTCCTTTCAATAGACAACGTACTTGCTCTAAGTGGATGACACTGTAAGGGAGAGGATTATAAATGGGTATAAAAATGAAGGCAAATGGCTGTCCTCCCGAGAACGGATGCACACACACTCTCACATATGCATAAAAGTCCAATCATAAGGCCACTGGCTGTAAAGCCTAAACCCAGTATATTGTGAATCCATTTTTATTTAACTGTAGAGAAATATAAGTAAACTTACCAAAAAAACACAAAAGGAAAAACAAACCATATACATGAAGATTTGTTGACAGAAGCATCTTAACAACACCAATACTCTCACTCATATACTTGGATACTATAAATAAGAAAATCATGTGGACAAAAGGATGAAAATAGGATTCTTCACTGCAACATTACTGACAAAAGGCACAATTTTATTCCCATGGTCTTTGGCATAGTTAGGCATCCCTAGAGATTTCCCAAAGCTGTTGACAACTTGTTTCTCTCTAAATCTAAATGTTATTTTCTGCTTTGAAATGAAGTCAATATGAGAATTATACAATTTCCACTCCATTTACCTTAACCATAATTTTTAAAACATGCCATTGAATACCATGGGCTTTAAAACAGAAAGGTCTTATAACCACTACTCCTCTAAGTGTGTCACTAAATCCTAGCACAGAAAGTTCACAAGAAGACCTTTTTTCTAGCCACTGTCTACCAGGTAGAGGATACAGTTCCTTTAAAAAAAAAAAAACAAACAAACAAACAAACAAAAAAAAAACTTCCTAGCAAAGATTATGGATCTCTCAAATACTCTCCATGGGTAAATTCTGCTTTTAAATTCTAATACCGAATGTAAGCATAAAACCCGGGAGAGTTGTTAGCGTACTGGTTCCCCACTAGGGATGGCTTTGCCCCTTCCCCACACCCCCAATGCTGGGACTTTTGGCAATGTGTGGAGACGATTTGGGGAAAAGGGGGAAAGCTGGTGGTTCCAGCAGAATCTATAGTGGGTAGAGACCAGGGTTACTGCTAAATACCCAACAGTGCACAGGAAAGTTCCCACAACAAATCACCTGGCCCAAAATGTCTATAGTGCTGAGGTTGAGAAACCCTGGTCCTGTGTTACATACGAGGAATAACTGCGTTTACGTTTCTCAAATTAATCTTGGAATTCTGGCTAGAGCACACACGTGAAGGATGTTTCTGTTATCGTATCCATTCCTAAGGTTAACTGTTGTTTTCAGTATACCTTGACACCAATACTTTAGAAAGTGAAAACGATACTGCATTTTTTAATGTGCTTGAGTTTAACGGGTTTTGCTTTTTTCACTAGGAAGCACTTTCGTTTGTTCACAATCCTGATTCAAAGGATGATAGCCTTGGGAACAAGGGGAAAATAAAAACACGTCCTAGATTTTACTAATATTTCTTCTCTGCTACGAATCACAACCAAAATTGTCTTTAGATGTGACACATGTATCTGTATTGTTTTACAATTTGGTATGTTATGCCAGATTGCACCCAAAACATTAGCCAGGTATATACCACCAAAACCTAATGAGTCACTGACACTGACTGTGGTTCGCAGAGTGGTAAGAAACAGAGCCTAATAGACATGTTTTCTTATCGCCATTGAAGCCAAGCAGTGAAACTGTGATTGAACAAACTAACCATGTGGACTTAAATCAATCTCTCTAAAATTACATAGATAGAATTTTCATAGTCACTTTAACCATCCCTATAACATTACATTTCCTTTTCAAATAACTCCTCCTGCCAAAAATCTTGACTTTTTAATGTAGGCCAAGTGGAGATAAAAAGTAAACAAACTAGCAACATGAGAATCCACTGACCTCTATTGAACTTGCTACACTGGGGAATCTGGAATTTACTAAATGAAGCAGGGGAGGGGATGAGAAGACAAGAATGAACATGAGAAAACCCAGAACTTCAGATTTCATGGTTTAGACAAATGCCTTTAATCAAATAGTATGTGTTAATAATGATACTTGATTATTTTCCAGAAATAAGAGGTAGCAAAAATTCGACCAAAACCTGCAATTTTCTAGCAAAGTAACTATGAGATGAATATGAATGGGGGCTTTCACAATCATGTGGGACACTGTTTCTACCTAAATTTAAATGTGTTGTTGAGTTTGCAACCAGTGTCATGAATATCAATCATTCACAAAGCAATTCAAAATATATCTGCGACCACGTACACTCAAAACAACTGTTTTCCTTTGGATTTTGTGTGTCATATAAAGCACTCTACAGGTCAATGGGAAAACAAGCCTCACATACAGAGTTGCATCTTTTTTTTCTAAATTGGGAAAGACAACACAGATGACTTCCTTGCCATGACTCTTTCACTTTATAAAAATGGATCATGGGGCACCTGGGTGGCTCAGTCGGGTAAGCGTCCGACTTCAGTACAGGTAATGATCTCACAGTCAGTGAGTTCGAGCCCTGTGTCAGGCTCTGTGCTGACAGCTCAGAGCCTGGAGCCTGCTTCGGATTCTGTGTCTCCCTCTCTTCTCTCTCTGTCCCTCCCCTGCTCATGCTCTCTCTGTCTCAAAAATAAATAAAAACATTTAAAAAAATTTTTTTAAAATGGATCCTGAAAGTCAAAGCATATAAAGTTCAAAACCTAAGCTGATATCTATGGCATGAGTCACCTTGACAACTGAAGAGTCTGGCCCAGACATCCAGAGCCTCCAAGCTCTTTTAATGTCTCTGATCCTCCAGTACATGGGTTCCCCTCACTGTCACTGATTGCTCCTATTGTCATCCCTGAAGAACAACATTTCTTTCATTTCTGTACCCTACAGCACAGCCCTCAAAGACTAAGTTGCAGCTCAGAATATATGAGCTGAATTTTTTAAGTTCTCCAAGAGTGAACCAGAGAAGTCCAAACATCAATTAAAAAAAACATGGAAACAACATGATGCCCTGTGCCTCTTAAAGGTTCTTTAAGAGAGGTTTTCCAGGATGTTGTGTAAACCTTTCGTCCTCTTTTCAAGATTAATTAGACCATGCCCATGTCTTATGGATGGAAAAAGAAATTTTTTTAAGTTTATTTATTTATTTTTGAGAGAGAAAGAGAGCATGCATACAAGTAAGGGAGGGGCAGAGAGAGAGGGACAGAGAGAATCAGAGGCTGGCTCCATGCTGTCAGTGCGAGGCCTGATGGGGGACTCGAACTCGTGAAACGTGAGATTATGACCTGAGCCAAAATCAAGAGTCAGATACTTAACCAACTGAACCACCCAAGTGCCCGGAAAAAGCAATTTTGAAAAACAGTGATACTGTGTCACTTGTTTTCAGTAACTTATGATTTGCAAATGTCTTTCAATCCTTGTAACAAGCATATATAATTAGGTATCCCTTGCCATTATTAATTATATTATTAATATTATTGTTAATGTTATTTCTGTTGCTGAGAGGCAGCTCTAATGGACTAGCCAAAATAAAGACTTAAATTCATAATTGGCCAAAATAAAGACTTAAGTTCAGAAGATCTGAGACTGTATTTTCTGTACGGCTTACCTGTATTAAATTCAAGCGAACTACTTTCATCTTGAAGATCTCTCTCCTCATCAATAAAATTGTCCTAAAATAGATATAGCACAGATTTACAGGGAAAATTAAGCAATACATACAAGTGGAAGTGTCTTACATAGTGCTCACAATACTGTGTATTTAATCTGATTTTTCTATCTCATTTTTTAATGACATCATGGTATCTCAAAGAAATTAGGGGATTTTCCCAAGCCTCACAGATTATCATAGAGCAAAACTGAAATTTAAGTCTTTGAAGTGGACGCTATGGTGAACCAACCAGACTCTCCCTCTGCCCACAGCACACGTCAGGAGTAAAGTACTCACTCCCCCAGCTGCTGATCGCATTGGTGGCTGAAAGCTCACAGAAGCAACTTTCTCCAGGTATTGCCTTAGGCCTAAGGGAGCTAGCTGCCTCTCCCAACAGGAGTCCCCTCCCCATCCTGGTCACTGCAGGGTACAGAGGCCTGGCCCCCTTGCCTCACTTCTGGATAACACTGAAGGTCCACCCAAGCTGCAAGGATTCCTGTAGGATCAGCTGAAGGTTACCACTGCATCGTACTTACCCCTCTCTCTCCACAGTGTCTTATTTCCCTCATGCCTCACAGGTGCCAATCTCCAGAACACTCCCCAATAAACCTCCTGCCCACAAATCCCCATCTCCCAGTTTCCCAGGAACCAGATTTAATATAGTCTCCTGGCTCCAAATTCCATGTTCTTGGCACAGCAGTACATGTGAGAGTGGGCAAAACTTTCTTCACAATAAAACTATATCTGCCTGCCAAGTTATCAGCAAATCTTTTAAGAATGTAAAATAGAACCTGTAATTTTAGATAGTTGTGGGGCAGCTCCAGGATCATGAAGAACAGGGCCTGAAGCAAAATTAAACACCAAAAATATCCCTTACCCTTTACTTTGTGCAAGGAGGTACAAAATGGAATAAAATTGGCC
Organism: Panthera uncia; assembly: GCF_023721935.1. Taxonomy (NCBI): domain Eukaryota; kingdom Metazoa; phylum Chordata; class Mammalia; order Carnivora; family Felidae; genus Panthera; species Panthera uncia. The sequence continues at coordinate 88,274,096 of NC_064816.1, read as the reverse complement.
CTTATTGTCAAGGACTTTGCAACCAAGTTGCCCAGGATATTAACTCTCGATAGAGAATGAGAGCAGACATAGCTACTACCCAGAAGCCCCTGCTTCAGTGGTCTGCCTCCATCAAAGTGCATAACAAAGCATATGGGTGATTGGCCACTGACTAGGCACATACCACTTCAGGAAAAGTTATCTGTAAAGTCTGCTCTTTGGGAACCATGCACCATACCCACAGGGGTCTTAGGGCACTTGTGTTTCTGCTGCCTTGTCCCCTTGACTAGAATTGATGGGTTCAGAAGATGATACCTGAGTCAAGCTGACCCAATCAAATTCTCTTGTCTAGTCATTTAGAGTTTTAAACAAAGGGACCCTGAAACTGTGGGTCTCAATACTGTTGGTGAAACTGTAGAAGAGGGACCACAAATGGCTGCTGCTGAGGCCCCTGGAGCAGCCCTGCTTCCAAAGGCCTACATGGACCTCTTCCTTGGAGTCTCAAAGATACATCATTAATTTTCCAACGAAGTTTGTTAAAGTAATCTGAGATGGAACTCTGTTATTTCAAATCCAAAAAACTTCACTACTCCAAGGCCTCTGTAAAGTTTTATAAAAAGTCCCAGAAATTTTAATTATGCCTCTGGCAGAGAAAGAACATTTATCTAATCTAAACTGTCCCCCACATGGTGATGTTGACAAAAGCAAAAGAAAATTTGAAAAAAAAAAAATCTCCTCCTGTCTCAATGCCACAGGACAAGACCATGAAAGCAGAATTAGAAAAATCACAACAGCAACCAAATGTTAATAGGTCATATCATTTCTTTATCAAAAGCCTTCACTAGCTTCCTACCACATTTCAAATAAAATCCAGGCTTTATGTCATCTCGACTCTACATAACCCCCCTTACCTGACCTTTGACTATCTCTGACTCCCCCAACCCTCCTCTTCACTTACTCCACCCATCACACTGGCCTCTTTGTTCTTGTCAAGCATACTCCTACCTCAGGGCCTTTGCACATACAGATATCCTACAGATATCTGTATGGCTTATTCTCTCTCTTTCAGGTCTCTACTGAGATCCCACCTTCTCAGAAAGACCTCCCCTCACCACCTCTCTCTCTCCCTTTTTATCTTCACATTCCACTTAATTTTTCTTCATAGCACTTGCCACAATCTAACACTACATTATGAAAGTGCTGCATATTTGTTAATTATCTGCTATCCTTACTAGATTATAACTTCCATTATGGTCATGAATTTGTGTATTTTCGAGCAGTGTGGAGTTCACACCCTTTAGAGGTACCTGACACATCGTAAGTTCTCAATATGTATTTATTAGTTGGATGATAAATAAGCAATTAAAATCTAAGTACTGAGATATTTCTACTTGGAGGCAAAGTGTCAAGAGTGTACGTTCAGGGTTATGAATGACTTTACTTCAGTCCTTCATGTCTCTTGGGTTGAACAATGACAGTAGGTGGAACTCACAGGAAAACAATATAGGCTGAGGCCCACAAAGGGAGCCACTGCAGCACACCCCCGCTATGGGATCAGGTGATAAAAGGGCCTTGAGCCTTCAGGAAGACAGAAGGCCTCTGTGAAGTAGAGAGCCAAGTGGCTTTAACGGCTGCAATCCAAGCAAGATGGCAATGAGAACAGAGAAGGGCAATCCCAGGCTGCAGTACAGGAGCGAGAGACGAGACCTGGGGAGGGGTCAAAGGAGATGTCAGACTAGCAACTCTATAGAGACACTTGTCCTGAAAGTTGCAAGGTTTCTCCTACAGGTCTTTTCCTTCTTTCCAATAGCCTTTCTAATAATTCTGCATACATTAACCAGGCACATGCTCTTCTAGTTTCAAAATGTAGCCAGAAATGTGTATCTTCACATTTGAAGATGTCTTACCCTGTAGTTTCACGTCCTTTAGACTCAAAGGACAAATTAAGTTCCTACATAGTAAACTTTATGCCTTGCAAAATGAATTTGGTTTGAGAGTTTTCTCTCCTTAAAGCCCATTGGCTTGCAAGAGAATGGGCCAAAGAAGTAGCACAAGTGCCATTCTGACTCACACAGCAATGAAGAACTGGACTGCATCATGATCCCTAAACAAATAGGGGCGTGGTACAGCCCGCTCTGGGACATTCATGCCACATAACGGCAGGTGCTTTCCCTGCCATTCTTACACACTGGACACAGGGGAAGAACTAGGTTACAAGGGGCTCAGGTAAGAAAGTGTGAAGACAAATCCATGACATATATGCGTCCTTATGTTATTTTCCTCGACAGATTGATCCTTATTTTACTTAGTGTTTGGAGATCAAACTAGCTGACAATTGAATATAAAACTCATGTTGCCAAGAGCAACAAAGCTATTAAAATATACCCTTAGAGACTGAAAATAGGTACAATCTGTTTGAGAGAAAAATATATCAAAAGCCTCAAAAATGTACTATTCTTTGATCGAGTGTTTTTTATTTCTGGGACATTAGACTAAGATAATAATCACAGATGTGCAGAAAAATTCAGTTACACAGATGTTGGCATTGTATATAAGCATAATCATGAAAATTTGGAAATGACATAGATGTCTAATGATAGGGGCCAAGTAAAACATGCCATGAACATCCATGCAGGGATGTGATGAAGCCAGTACCATGATATTTAAATATTTAGAGGTTTTAAAGAGTAACTACAATACAGTTTTAAGTTTAAAATATATTCTTGTTTAAAAATAAAATAATTTACAATACCACAATGCCAATTTAGTTAAAAATAAATGTGCAGGGCTTCTGGATGGCTCAGACAGTTGAGCGTCCGACTCTTGATTTCAGCTCACGTCATGATCCCAAGGTCATGGGATCGAGCCCCACGTTGGGTTCTGCACTGAGTGTGGAGCCTACTTAAGATTCTCTCTCTCTCTCTCTCTCTCTCTCTCTCTCTCTGCCCCTCTCACCTGCTTGTGCTCTCTCTCTCTCTCTGTCTCTCTCTCTAAAATAAAAATAAATAAAATAAATTTTTACTCAAACAAAAAATTCTGGAGGGAAGTACACCAAACACTATTAGTAGTTGCCTATAACTATTTGAATTACACATAATTTTTATTTATTTTCTTTACACCTTTCCTCCAAAAATCAGCTATAATGAACGGATATTGCCTGTTAATTAAAAAAAAAAATCCTATTTGTCTTTAAACTATGTGATTAAGAAAATGTACTGTATGTGCAGCAGAAGATTGGAAAGAAAAGCAGCTGTTCCTTGCAATGACAGAGAATAATTTGTGTATTACCTCTTGGAGATATAGTTCTATCTTGCCACCTTGAAATGATAATAAATAACAACTACTCTTACACTGAAGTGGTGTCAGAGTGCTACAATGGGAAGCCAAAGTAATATTAATTGTCTCAAAGTCGTATGTCAACCAAATGCAAAAGTTCCCCAGAGACAGATGCTGATAGAATAAATCATCGAGAATAGTAGACAGTACCTCTGGTAAATAGTGTTTTTTGTGAGGTTGCATAAACAGAGTTCTAACAGCATGTAAGATATTACTCACGATACTAATTTTGATTGCACAGTGATAAGCATTTCAAGAGTTATGTTATTAGATTCATATAGTCACCACATAGAGATTTTGTGAGAAGAAACATTTGGGAATTGGGTCCACATAACCACACTTAAAATGTATTTGTGTTAAAGCATTTATAAAAGCATTGTACCTGCAAGTTTATGAATATATTTACCCTTCAAATGTAACTTCCTTTAATCTCTCCCTACCCCACCTGAGCTTACGTGCTCCCCAATACACACGCGCACACACACATACACTCATTCTTATCACCATGATAATCAAAAACAACTCATATTTCTTTTCACTTTTACCTGGCAAATTTTCTGCTGTCTGGTTATCCAGTTACAATAGAGCCTAAGTTTTCTATTTTCGCTACCTAGGGAAAATCCAGAGGAAATTGAGTTTCTTTGATTCATAAAGCCACCGCTAAGCTTATGAGCTTCTCTTTTTCATTCAAATCACATCGACAGTAAATTGATCAAAGAAGAAAAGTGTAGGAGTAAAGTTTCATAGAAATACTCACCTTTTACTCATTCACTGCAAAGAGGAATTGAATCAACTCTGCACTTTCCTCCCAGCCTAAGAGGACAAATTTTTCTATGCCTAACAGTTTAGGAAGAGATTCTTACTGTCATGCTGGGGGAGAACGAGCATGTATGACACTTTGATTGGGGGAATCAGGAAGTTATGTCAGCAGAGCAGAGAATGTTCCAACCTGTGAGCTTGTTAAGGCCAAGAGCACTGTGGGATTGTTCAAATGGGCACAGTCTGGGTTTTGTACTATTTCTTGTCCACTGCCACTTAACAGCTCGCAATCCCTAAATAATCCTAAGGAAAAAGACGTCAGTGAATGTAAAAATTAAATACAGAGTGTTTTAGTTTAGGCTCCCCAGGAAGTAAGGATCTGAGTGAACGTTTCCTTGGGAGGTTCAGGAAACTCCAGTAGCAGAGTAGGAAAAAGATAAAGGCAAGGGAAGGCAACAGACAGTAAGTGGTTAAGCAAATGTGTTGGTTAGTTTGTCCCACATAACAAGCCATTCCAATGCTACTGACTTTAAAATTGAACATGTATAGTTTCTCATGCTTCTGTGAATCATCCAGATGATTCTTCTTGTCTGAGTGGGCTCAACTGATTCCTGCATTCATCTGGCAGATCTTTCAACGACTAGGTGTCTTCCGTGGTCAGACACATACTTCTAATGGTTGGCCTAGGCAGCTCTAGCTAGATAAGCTCATTTCTAAGTCAACTCTCATCCTCCAAGAGGCCAGCCCTGGCTCCTTTAGGTGGCAGCCTCAAGTTCTAAATGCTGCAAGCAAACAAGCCCCAGCAAGCAAGCACTTTTCAAGCTTCTTATTGGGTCATATTTGCTAATCTCCTAATGGCCAAAGCAAATTCACATGACTACCTAGATTCAAGGTTAGGGGAATGGATTCCACTTTTTGATGGGAGATCTGCAATGTTGTATGGCAGGAAGGAGGATGATTTGTGGTTATTTTTCAAATTACTACCACCAGCAGCCACACTGAGAGGTGGGAATTTAATCCAGCATACAATTTCTGAATTAATCTATGCTTCAGAATTAATTCATCCCACCCAAGGAAGGGAGGAGGAGCCTGGGGTATTTATACACCAATCCCCACTGGTCACTGGAAGCCCACTGCAGGGTTACTAACACTCCAGTTCCAGCTGCCTGCACCAGACCAGCTAGATTAGCTCACTGATCCAGATACTGGCAGTCATGACTCTTCTGTCACACCCAGAAACAAGCCCTCAAGATAAAATGAGACCATGTCTGTGAATGCTATACACAGCATGTATTTACCATTCAAAGTGATTCAAAGCATCCAAGGCTAATAGTTTCAATCAGTTTGTAATTCTAGTTCTGCTCTGTGTGAGGTTTCTGTTGCTGTTGTTGTTTGAATTCCTGAGACAGTTAAATGCCTGACAAGTGGCATGTAATAGCCCTCATCTGATTTCTGAGGAAAACAATGGCATAGTTGCTCTATGAGAGCAAGAGAGAGAGACAAGCAGTTCTGATTTCAGTAGATTCAAGCTTTTCTCAATGACTTCTTGGTAAGCAATGAACTGCCCATTGCACACAGACACCCACTTACAATACCTACGTCCACACCCACACATACACACATAAACTAATATACTTACACATATACACCTAAAAAATGTTTCATGAAGCAACACTCATTGTGATATTCTCTACTTTCTTTTATCTCAGTTTATTAAAATGTTGGTAATAATATGTCACTGATTTTGCCATCATTAATGGGTCATGACCTCATGTCTGAAAAAATACTATATGACCAATCCTTTCAATGAGATAATTACGTGGGAAAAATATGTGCTCTTCCCATTTCTGGCCACTCTTCAGCCCAGTCCCGTCCTGTAGAACTGGGATAAGCTCTCCTTAGTACAAAGGGAAACAGAGACTCTTTACAGACTTTCCCTACTAGATCAGACTACCGCATCTCTAGCCCTGTCATCAGCTACTCATTCTTCTCAGCACGCTTCTGAACATGCAGGATGTGGGAGATGAATGCTTCTGCCTGGGAAAATAAAGACAACTCTATGACCTAAAGTTCTTCTGCCTAATGTGGACGTGGGAGACATGAGGTTGTAGCAAGGAGAGGTCATCAAACTTCTGGAGAGCTGTGAAGAGCCTCTTTCCAGCCCTAGAATAGAAATTATGACCGCTGACCTATCATCCAATTTGTGACCAAAGCGGCACACAGTACAGCATCTGATCTAATCCTTGACAATTAAACACATGACAAGATTTTAGAAATGGAAATTCTGTGGGGACAAGGTCAGGTTGAGTTTATTTTTAGATAAATGGTGCTTATCTCCAACCACAAAATCACATGAAACACAGTCCACTTGCTTTTTCAAAAATCTCTTTCCACCTGTGCCAACTGCACTTCACTTTTAGTCATGATTCACTTTTTTTTTTTTTACTTTATTTATTTAGAGAAAGAGAGAGCACATGTGCACTCATGAGTGGAGGAGGGGCAGAGAGCAAGGGGGAAAGAGAATCCCAAGCAGGCTCCATACTCTCAGCGCAGAGCCCAACACGGGGCTCAAACTCATGAACCCAAACCAGGAGATCATAACCTGAGCCGAAATGAAGAGGCAGACACTTCACTGACTGAGCCACCCAGGTGCCCCAAAGTACTTCTACTCCTTGATTTTTACACTTGGTAGGTTGAACTAGAGGTGTGAGAATTTCACCTCACAGAACAATATTAAATAAGAGTTCTAGACAAAGGTGGTGGCGATTTTGATAGTATGGCAATGTGAATGTACTTAATGCCACTAACCTGTACACTTAAAAATTATTAAGATGGTAAATTTTATGCTATATGTGTATTTTACCATGAATATAAAATAATTTTCTTTTAAGTATTACATAGAAGTTTTTGAATTCAGGTTACATATTTAGACCCTCCTCCTACCTCACCCCCTCATTACTAAAAAAAAAAAAAAAGAAAGAAAGAAAGAAAGAAAAAAACACAAGCAAGTGTTACATTTTATAGTTTGTTAGTCAAGAAATATTTAGTTAGCTATTTAAATCTTTAAACCTAAATGTCATCCGTCACCACTTGCTAATGTCTGTGGTTTTGGGGGATAACCAGAGGAAACGGAAATACCCCTCTTGATATCTTATTCACCCAAAAGTTTCCACACATCCAAACACCCCATCCCTGAAAAAGTTCTTCATAATAAACATGTCTCCAAAAATAGACTGATATTTTTACTGATGCCAGAATTGACACATTAACTTAATCTTTGTGTTCAGGAACCTACTGACTCACTCAAATTGAGCAGTCAAAAGTAATAAAAATATATTCAAAGAATTATATAAATACGCTATTCCAAAAAATATGAAAGATGGAGGACTTGTTTAAAGCTTGTGCTTGACTACACCTTGAAAATTCAAGAAAGCAAGGACATTTTACTTGGATGTCTCTAGTAAATGAGGCCTTGGAGAAAACCAAGGGAGCAGTTCGTTGAGCATGTGTTTCTCATTGACCTGGGGAGATATCCGTCAGCATCTTTAACAAAAGAAAACTGTGAATAAGTATGGTCTCTTACTGTTGAATTTTGATGGCCTTAGAAGCCACTCAAGCTTCACCTTCCTGGTTAATGTATCATCAGAACCTATTTCTAGTCATTTTGTGGATAGCTTTGTTGTAGCTTTCAATTACCATACTATATACGCTTCTCTCTCTTGCCCACCTTATTACCCAAACCAAACACTCTACTTCCTAAGAACGAACTTATTTCATGTAATACTCATTTTTAAAATCCTTTACATTAGCCTTTTATCACAGCGCTTGAATGATGCATGTAACATCTCTGTCCTAATTCTAATCCTGAAATCGACCTTATTCAAACCTAATGGCATAATAGTACTTTCATGCCCTGCCCCACCCCTCCTAATTTTCCAAAATAATTGATTACATAGGAAATATAGTATGATTGAAGTCATGAAGAAACACTTAAATTTTAAAGCTAACTATGCAAATGCCTATTTTTCAATAAACAGTTCTGCTTAAGTTAAAAGCATTAAGTAAAGAATATTTTGTGGCATTGTCCTAATCCAGAACTAAAAGGAAGTTCTAAACATAAACAGCAAGTCAAACTTTCTGATCAAAAGTTCTGTTGTTCTGTTCTATTCTATTCTGTAGTACACAACCACTGTACTACAAAGAGTTGAAGAGAGTCACATGTACCTAGAATTTCAGGAACAAACAATACAAACAGCCCTGACAAGATCATTTTCGGGTAACTACCAATGACCAAATTACATCAACAAGAAAGATTTTTTAATTGCTTAAAGAGATTCTGAAATTAACATAATGGTCAAAAGATGAAGATGTATACGTGCATGCCTTGCTTAGTGTAAACCTCTTTGTAAATAAGGAAATCTCAACCTTGTAGCCTCGAATTCCTAAATCTATAAACAAGAAAGTGTAGCTCACCCAAATGTAACTGGCATTTTATTTGCATTAAACAAAGAACTATCAAATAGCAAAGAAGGGTGAAATGATAGCAAATGCATTTCATACACAGACCAACTCACATTCCTTTAATCTTTGGATACTCCTCCTCCTGAAACCTTTTCGGCCCACATCCAGGAAGCCCTTTCAAATGACTCCTGTATATCAAACTCTTATTATCACAATCTACTTGGCTTAATCTATGACTTCTAAGAACTGTTACTTTTTCAACTCCCAAACCTAACTGTACTACTAACATTTCCTACCACCCAATTCAAAAAGAAGAAATGGCATCAGGAAAGTAAAAAGAGGAAGGAAAAAGGGGGGAAATGTGAGGAATCAAGAAAAAAAAACAAGTAAAATCATGATTATAATAGGGCAAAATACCTCATTCCATTATTTTCCTTTTCTCCAGCTTACTAAATTCAGTAGAAAACTTTTCTAGTAATAATAGCTGATGTTTGCAGAGCAGCTATTATGAGCTGAGCATTGCTCTAAGCACCTTACAAGTATTATCTCACTTAATACTCACAAGTCAATGAGGTAGGTATGATTAAAATTCCATTTTACAGACAAAAACTCTGAGACCCAGAGACCCAGGTCACAGAGCTAGTAAGTACCAGATCCAGGATTCAACCCAAGCAAAACTACTTCTGGAGACCATATTTTTACCCAGTTCTGTGTAAGAGAACCTGTTACTGCATCCACTTGTGAGTTCCATTGTGACACTACAAACTCAGGGGGGAGGAGATCCTAGTAATTTGTTCCTTCAGTAAACATTTATCATGGGGGCCCCTGGGTGGCTCAGTCAGTTAAGCGTCTGACTGCTTCAGCTCAGATCATGATCTCATGGTTCTCGTAGGTTCGAGGCCCATGGTCAGGTTCTCTGCTGTCAGCACAGAGCCTGTTTCAGATACTCTATCCCCCCCTCTCTCTCCCCCACTCATGTGCACTCTTTCTCTCTCAAAAATGAATTAAAAAAATAAAAAATAAAAACATTTATCATGAACAGACTCTAGTTTCAGCTTCTTGAAGGGAATACAAAAATGAACAAATCTTATTTCCAGCCTTAGATAAACTCAGTCTAGTGGAGGATATGTTATTACAACACAATGAAAACAGTGCTTATAGAGCTCCATCCAAACTGCTACTGGGGATATGGAGTGGAATGACTAACTTTGTGGAGAATGTCAGGGGGATATCAAAGAGAGGTGATATACAATCTAAGTTTTTCAAAGGACAAATAGAAGTTTCCAGAAATAGGATAGAAGAAGTAAGTAGGAACCAATGTTTTCAATAATAATGAAGACTCATTTTTTAATAAAAAAATTTTTTTGATGCATACACATACACAGGGTTTAGTCCTCCTCGTTAGTGTAGTGGTGAGTCTCCCCGCCTGTCACATACACAGGGTTTAAGCCAAGTCCACAGAAGACATAAAAATAAATTACAATTTCTCCTTTCAATAACTAGATCACCTAGAAGGGAGGTAACACACAAATGAATATTTTAAGGCCATATATATAATGCTGTAAGACATCTAGGATATGCCCTTTAGATGACCTAAGAACTTCTTAGAATGAATCTAAGGAATTCTAGGAAACTAATGCCTATTCTGCTTCTATAAGCCTGAGTTCAGGAATGTAGTTGGATCAGCTGAACTATCCTCAAGGACCCAAGGGTAAAGGATGAGAACTGAATGTACTGCTTCAATCACATTTTGCACTCTCTAATTTTGAGATTGATGACCTGGACCAAGTAAGGACATATCTGTACATACCCAGACTAGACAATGTGCAGGCCTCCTCCAGCCTTAAGCATAACACTGGGCATGGAAAGGGACAAGTTATACTTCTAGAAAGACTTACAATCTGCACTCACAATGGTGTAATCCCTGGTTAGAGGGGGTTACTAGGAAGCTTGTATCTTTGTACTGGATGCTGCTACTGACCTTACCACCATTACCCTAACTCCACTTTGTACTTACTGCATTCCTAAGATAAGTAAAGCATGTCTGATTTACTCAAAGAGAGAGGGATGAAGTAGAAGCACAAAGAGAATCAAGGAACAGACACAAAAAGAGTACCCAGTGGTTTTGCCACCCTTTGAGACCTTACTGTACCTTTGAGACCTATCTGTACTCTTAGTGCTGTATTCCATTTCCTTCCATCTAACTTGAGTTGGTTTCCATTACTTAAAACCAGGGTCTTAAATAGTAATATTGCAGAATCTGCAGAAGGCCAATTAATATTATCCCATTCACTAGGATACAGTGGCCAAAAGAAAGAGAAGGAAGGAAGAGAAAAAAGGAGAATAGAAAGAAGGCAGGGAGACAGGAAGGGAGGGATGGAGGGAAAGGAAGAGAAGGGAAGAAGAGAGAGAGAAGAAAAACCTCCCATTCTGCTCCCCAATAGGAAAGGGAGTAGATTCACAGCCTGAGTTTTGAAGATAAGTGCATGTGCATAAGAACAATGAATTTGGTGGATAAAACAAACAAAAATTCCCAGACTAATCCTAACAGTGCTTTGGGAAAATGACCTGGTGAATGGGTTTAGGGGTGGTGGATGGAAGCAGGGGGGAAAGATAAGAGATATCATTTGGGAATTGAGAATTAACCTTAAGAAGGAAAGGACTGTACAAATCGAACAGACAAGAGGAATGCAATTATGTGTCATTCCCAAGTTAATTCAGGAAAAAATGGTATGAAAAATGCTGAGAAAGAAGACTGGACAACACTTAGCAACCAATAGCTGTGTGGGATAATGGAGGAAAGGAGGAGTCAAAGGTAACTGTCCCAAGTCTGGGGGCTGGGTGGCTACAAGAATAAGACCAGTGAGTCCATCACAAATCAGGAGGAGCGATGGTTTAAGAGGCCGGAGATCATGCGTATGGGAGGTACCTGCCTGGCACTTTCAAATGACTCACCCAGTGGGGGTGTCCACCAGTCCAGGAGAAAGACAATACAGTGTCTACAGATATGGGGGTTGGTCTTCTGGGCTGACAGTTGACATGAGCTCACTTAGGTAGAGCTTTACAGAGAGAGAGAGAAGGACCAGTAAGGCCTGGGGGAGGAGTGACATCTGGGGATGGACAGATGTGGGCAATAGGACTACAAAACCCCAGAGAAATCAAAGGAAATCAGGAACTCACAGTGCCAGTGATACTAAGAAAGAAGACAGTGTTCAGGAGGCGGCAGTCCACAGTTTAAAACAGCTCGGAGAGGTCAGAAAAAAAATTGAGAATTTGAGACTAGCCATCAAAATTCACATTAAAAAGTCACTGAGCACTTTTCAGTGGCTTGATGAGAGAGAATATCAAATGACAAAGGTCCCAGGAGTAAGTAGTTACGAGCAAGTGAGAACTCTTCCAAGGGTGTTTGGAGATGAAGAGAAGCAGACAAGAGAGGCTTGATCATGTGTTGTCTTTTTTCTCTTGTTTCTGTTTGGATGGTGGCTTTGGACTATTGGTTGTCAATGTTTTGAATAACGAACACCTAATTGTAGGTAATGGGGAAAGGACCAGTGACCCCAGACATTAAAAATGCATGAAAGGGAGTAAAATTGGTAGAAATAAGATAGTGGAAGGGAAAAACAGCACCAGTGTTCCTGAAGAGAAAAGTCTGATTTGGAGAGGGAGATTGTTAAGTGAGGTCTTCCATTCTCTGTAAAGTCACAGGAGAGGCCTACCAAGAGAGATGGAGATGCTAGCACGTGAAATCACAGTTCAAAACACAGGCCCTGCAGCCAGTCAGCACGTAACAAACATTTGTTGAATGAATAAATGATTCTCCTACTCCAATATGTATGTGTGAATATAGACATAGATTTTTTTTTTTTGAGTGACAGAGAGGGAGCAAGTGAGTGAGGAGCAGAGAGAGAGAGAGAGAGAGAAGTGGGGGTCACTCAAAGTGGGGCTTTTTACCTGAAGCGGACCTCATGCTCACCCAAAGCGGGGCTCGAGCTCAGCAGATGGGGGACTTGAACTCATAAACCATAAGATCATGACCTGAGCCAAAGTCAGATGCTTAACTGACTGAGCCACCCAGACTCCCTGTTGCTGATGGTTTTCGAAAATTAGTTCCGAAAAAAGAGAGCATTCTATAACCAATAACCCTAAAGAGAGCCAAAAATAACAATAAGTTCCACTTGCCTTGAACATCAGAGAAGAGGTATGCAATTATGTGTCATGCCCACGTTAATTCAGCCACACCTATACACTCAGAAGCCGTAGCATCAGCAGAATAATTTTCCATGATGAAAGGCAAAGTAGTATAAACAGCATTTTCATTTCCATAAAGAAAACTCCATGACACCCTTTCCATATGACCTGCCTCTAATGTCCCTGTTTTCTCATAAATGACTTCATGTCTTCCAGCACAAACATTCTGAGGGTAGCATGCACCCCATCTCCAGTTACAAGCCAAATAAGGAAGGTCAGTATATGACCAAGGCAGAGTAAAGATGATCACGCATTCAGAATCAATATCAAGAGCTGCAGACGACTAATGATAATAAAACCCTCCGCAGAAAACTAACAAGACGTGTTCAATGTGGCCGCCAAAAAAGCTGGTACACAAGATGTAGATGTAAATAAAATGTAAAGTAACTAAAGAGAACAAGGGCTTGGTCATTTTTGGAAAACTGGAGTGTTACTTACTGCTATTTGTCTATGCCCTTGAAAGGAAATGTGCTAAACAACCCAGGTTTCCAGAAGCAAATGATTTAATGGCCTCAGACCTTGGTCGTCTTTCTTTCTAAGAGCTAATGCAAGGGTTCTTAAAATTTTCTGTGCCATTGACCTCTTTGGCAGGCTACGGAAGCCTATGGACCCCTTCTCAGAATAAAACTGATAAAGGCATAAAATAAAATAAGTTTACCAAAGCAACTGAAATTGAATTACAATTGAGTTTCATTTTGTGTTTAATAAAAATAGAAAATTTTTGCTGTGAACCTGAATTCACAGACTCCAGGTTAAAAACCCTTGGTTGTCCCTTTTATGAATAGAACTAACGTAATTGGCATTCACCTACTGTGATTACTAACTAAATAAACACAAGCTTTGGCCTTCTAGAACTATTAAGACTTCAGCAAGTGATCAGAGAGCAAGGACCTAGAACTGTGACTGCAGCAAGCACAGGAAAGATTCAAGTTCATGGATGCAGAGAATCTCTGATACACTCTGACAAAATTCACATCACCACTACCCTGGCTCCCGGAAGGGCCCTGAAGAAGGATGAGTGAAGTGTTCCTTCAGTTATTCCAGCCTAACATGATTCACTCTCTGTGTCCTGAAAACCTATAACGTGCAAATGACAATCTTAAACTGTCTAAGATCATGTTGCTAAGTATGTTTCTCTCTGTATTATTTTGATTAAAATTCTCTCAGAAAGAAGGTATATTTCATCAAAATTCTAAGTTAGGCATTGTTCATTGAAATATTGCTAAATACGTGACAATTACAATTTTTATAATAATACACATGAGATACTTAAAAAGAAAAACCACAGGAGCACAGATTTTTTAATATACTCGGGTGGTTGATTGTTGTTGGTATTGGGTTGTCTTTATTGCAAAGGTTGGGAGAAACCACCTTTTACCCAGGTATACAGTGAAAGTGGGCATTTGACGATGTATGAGACAGGAAATAACCATAAAGGAAGCAATAATCAGCAATAGGTAAGGATCTTCTTGGCATTGCTCAAGCCATGAACTTGTTATTTCCCCACTAAAACCAAGTGTTTTAATTTCCTACAGGTGCCATAACAGGTTACCTCAGGACTGGTGGCATAAAATAACAGAAATTTATTATCTCACAGTTCCAGACAGCAGAAGTTGAAAATCAAGGTGTTAGCAGGGTCGGTTCCCTCTGGAAGCTCTGAGGAGGAATCTGTTCCAGGCATTTCTTCCCGCAACCCTCAGCATCCCTTCACTTGGGTGTGCATAACATCTCTTTTCTTCGGTCTGCTTCTGTCTTCACCTGGCCTTCTTTCTGTGTCTCAAGTCTTTCTCTTATAAGGACACAATTTATTGGATTTAGAGCTCACCCTAAATCCAGGACGATCTCATCTCAAGATCCTTAACTAACTACATTGGCAAAGACCCTACTTCCAAATAAGTTCACATTCACAGGTATTCACAGGGCTGGGGACTGGAATATATCTTTTAGGGGAACAGAATTCAACTTACTACACCAAAGAACCTTAAAATTCCAGACATGCTAGCTACAGAGGCTTTTGGTAAAAGATGATAGGAGGCAATGCAAAGTATAAAGCATTTTTTCTTATACACAGTATCAGTAGATACTTCTATATTTTTTTTAAAAAATGCATATCATAAATTCTTAGCACTGCAGATCTGTGCAATAAACACAGGGAGTATATGTAGCTACAGAACTGAAATAGAGTTGGTGCAGACTGTGTAGTTGAAACAGAAAGTTAAGATATTTTAGGGACTTAACTTTGAGAAATTATAGACACATACCAGAAACTCCCGGTGATCATCTCTGAAATGAGCTGTGCCCAGGCCAGTCCGGGAAGGTGTGGGCTAGTGTAGGATGTAAAAACAGGATGAAGACAGATGTCTCCTTAGTCACTGCTGCCTAAGGGTATTCCTAGTTCTTTAAGGAAATAGGCTGAGTATCACCCAACCCATGTTGGAGCTATGACTGAATTGTTTAAGATATGCTGTCTATATTTGTTCTTAAATTACCACTTTGTGAGTTTTCAAAAATGTATAGTTCATCTAGTGGTATGTGGCCAACTCTACTAAATTAAGGCTTTTGTGTTTACATAAAGTCCTAAATAAGTGGGGAAGAAGACACTTAATGTAGTACAAAGAAAAATGGTATCAGAACTGGGAAGACCAACTGATACTTGCATTCAGAAAGGGGATTCTGCTTGATGCCCAAATATGAATATTCTTATTTGGATCCAACACCCTTAATATATCCTAAGACTTTGAAAGCTAGGTGCCAAGGTATGGTGATATGGCCTTTATCCAAGTAATCCAACTTCATGAATATTTTCCATATCTTCAAAATAGAAAGAATATTGTCACCTAAAAACTAGAAGTATGCAAAGGTATAAATATTTTATAAATTTGTTCATTTTATTTAATGATATTATACAGTCATTTATAGATGTACAATCCTTAGACTTACTAAACATATTACTCCTGTCTTTTCCGAAAGGACCCCGTCTTATTCTTCTTTGGTATCTCTCACAACACCTAGCACAGTTCCTGGGGTGTAGTGTATCCAAGATCAGTGGTGGCTACAAGATTGCCTGATACTTTATGCTAAATGGTTGTTCCTTCTTATGGAAATGACGACCAGCAAATGTGATGATCTGAAGGGATTTAGGTTAGATAAACACTGCTCAACATTTTCCCCACTGAGGCAACAATGAAATCTAGGTTGGGAAATACCTAAGTGTGCGGGCATGTTCTGTGCCTCAGTTTCCTCATTTGTTGTACTTGCTTCAGAGGGCTGTTGTGAGGCTTAAACAAATGTTTGAAAAGTGTCCAGAAAAATGTCTGGCACATAGAAAGTTCTATATAAGCATTTTTATTAGCAGTGGTGTTCATATTATTGTTTTTCACTAGCCTTCCAGAACTGGATTTGTTTGAAGGAGAAAACACAATAATACATCTTTTATCAGCATTGCTGGGGAACAATTTCTTCCAAATTATTGTAATTACTACCTTTAAGTAGTCAATCAGTCAATCCATCAGTCAGTATTAAGCACCTATTGAATGCCAGTGACTGTTCTCTGACAATACAGAACACGGTAATGAAGAGGCGGTTCCTGGACTCCAATAAGCTTACCCTCCAGTGGGAACAGAAATACATAAACACATCAGTAAGAAGCTAGGCACTCTCAGACACTATGTACCATGAGGGAAATAAAATTATGTAATGTGACATACGGTGCCTACCTGAAAGGTGGTAGATGGGAGAGCTAATCTGAGCTAAGAGGGTCGTTAAAGGCAACAAGATGAGAAGCTGAGCTGAGAACAGAATAATGAGGCAGTCACTTGTAGATCTGAGCAAAGTCCTTTCTTTCCAAGCAAAGGCAGCAGTAGCTACAATATGCAAACATCCTGTAGCGGAAACAAATACGCAAGGTTAGGACAGGAAGACATTACTTGAATGCTATCTGACATAATCCAGGGCACAGGGATGAACCAAAAACTGGGACAAGGAAGAAGATAATTGGAGGAGTGGTCTTTTTGAAGGTACTTCCGGGTGACATCCAGAGTATACCTGGACAAAACGGCCTCAGGGGCACATTGGCAGAATGTATAAGTATGAATATGGGGGGGCTCTTAGAATTAGTGGTAGGAAAATGAGATCATGGTAACATCACAGCATGTGATTGAGTGGGGAAGGGAAGAAGAGGTTTAAGGAGTCATTTCAGAGAGTGAGACATTGAATCTACTTGGCAGACACAGCAGGATGGCACTTAGTGTGGTATGCCTTTGCCACGTGTGCTCATGGTTTTGAAATGACTGTAGTCAGCATGACTGTGATTTTCCCCAGCAACAGTTACCTGCTTTGAGTGGAGGTGCAAAGTAGGCAGTTAGCTAGGGGAAACCGAGGTTGAGATTTTGCCAGATAAGGAAAATGGACAAAGAGATGGCCAAGGGAATCAAAAAGCATTTGTGAGCAAAGGGTCGCGGGAGTAGGTGGAATCTCGGCAAGGTAAAAGAAATGAAAAGACAGGGGGAGCAGGAGCAACTGAGGAGTATAAGAGTAAGCAAGAGCAGAGGTCTAGATGAGGTCAGAAACCAGCAAGAGTGGGACAGACAGGGTGAGTGGGCTGGATGGACAGAGGTAATGATGAGAAAATCAGAGTGAAAATGGAAGTGTGGCAATTATTAGTTATGAAAAGGTGGATGCAGGTGACTGTGAGTGGTTTCTCAGGAGGGAGGGTGGGTCAGTATTAAAAACTCACTTCATGACAACCATTTTGGATAGAAATTCCATTAAAATGGTTTTTATACCATTCCTTGTATTATGGAAGCACACTAAACATAATTTTTCTTGTCATAACAGGGCTATCAATATAAAGATTAATATATTATAACATATATAGTAATTCCTTCAGCATATCCTGATTGTTTTGCTCCTATAATAAAGTATCCCAGTCATATTTTGAGTCTTGGGTCTGCTTTTTAGAGTTTTCCTGTCTCTTCCTTTTCCCCTTCCAAGTAGAGTGGTCTAAAAACTGGTCTTAGACTTAACTAAAATGTCTTAATGGCACTACATTTGAAGTCCATGAACTTGACTGAATCTGTTTGGGTTCCCTTAGCGTCCTTAACTGGGCTTCCTTCCCTCCCTCTGGTCAAATGAGGATTTATTCTTTGAAGAGGAGAAGGGGGCACCAGGATCGACAGACACCACCCTCCCCTCCAAAAATAATAAACTTTTATTTCTAGCAAGTGGATTTTGACAAGATTTGATAAACTTCTTTTCTCTACATAAATTTCTAGTGTTTAATTAAAATATTTCTCTTGCTTATGAATGGTATTCTTAATGAATGGCCATTAAGTTATGAATGGCCCTGGATTTAAGTTCAAAATCAAAACAGTTCTGATCTAAAGTATTAAGTAATTCACATTTGAATGACATAAAAAATTATAACCTACCTCCCCACTGCTTCCAAGTATTCTTTCCCTTGTGGCTTTCCTTGTGTGTAAAATCTATTATGTAATCACTGCCTTACCAAATGCAAGAAAGCATAAATTAAGAATATTCCCAAATAGTCACTAGTCCCACCAAACCAGATTATCTATCTAAAGAGGATCAGTAGAATAAGCCATTTATTTTGTTTTTCTCCACCTCCTCTTTTTTAATGATTTCAAATATTTTTTACTTACACCATTTGAAAGCCATCTGTCCACATCTCTTTTCCCTGCAATGGTTATATAAAAACAAAGGTGACATTTCTGAGGAATCAAAACTCTTTCAATGGCTCCTGTACAGTCCTAAAATGTGAAGAGGGTAGTCTTCCCTCCCTTTCCTATAATGAATGCTGGACACCCTTCCATGGCCTGTTTACAAGTGCTAATTGCTGGGACTGTGCAATGTCTCACTACCAAGACACTTTCAGAAAAAAAGACCCAAGAATTCCATCACATTTTCACAAAATGCTATTGCAGACTTAGGAGATACGGAGCTGGGAGAGAAGTAATTAAATGAAAAGGTTATAGCTGCAAAAGAAGTCTGAAAAAAAGCAGAACCCTGGGAATAGCAGGAGAGAAGTAGCCAGAGGCACTGGCCTTTTCTGAACGAGTTTAGCACAAAAATGTTTGGCCATCAGTAGAGGCAGTTAATTGAGCATTCCACTTCCACTGGTGAAGAGTGGATTTAACCACATCAATACAGTGTTTACATGAATGGTTTCAAAGATCTTAAATTTCTACATATCTCTCTTAGGGGTTGCTACCAGTCCATCATTGTTCCTTCGAAACATATATTCACTTATTCATTCAACAATATTT
Source organism: Panthera uncia (assembly GCF_023721935.1). Lineage (NCBI taxonomy): Eukaryota > Metazoa > Chordata > Mammalia > Carnivora > Felidae > Panthera > Panthera uncia. The sequence goes on along the minus strand of NC_064816.1, from coordinate 88,255,029 downwards.
ACTGAGACCCTGCTACGTGGTACCAACCACCATTCCAGGTGCTACATACACAGCAGATTGCAAATGACACAAAAATGCTTTGTTCCCGTGGCTCCTGCAATCTAGGGGAAGACAAACAATAAACACAGTAAATCATTCCATTACAGTGTGATAGAAACTAATGAGTGCTATGGAAACAAAGCAGAGAAAGGGGGGAACAAGTAAAGGAAGCTAGGCATGTACCGATATAATTTTAAATAGACCTGCCTTGACTGTTCTTTCTGAATGATCTCTAAGTTGCACCGTTAAGTGAGAAAAGCAAGAAGTAGAATGTGACTAGTAGTCTGCCGCTTGGATTTTTTAAGACTAAATATACAGGCTTTTATTTGCATAGTTTGTCTGTGAAAGGAACCCAATAAATCATCAACATGGTTGCTTCTGGACAGGAGAACTCGATGTCTGGGGGGAAATGCTTTCTAATGTTACTGCTTTCATATCTTGAATTTTGCACCTGTGCATCAACCTTTCAAATATTTTAATTTAATCCTTTAACATGAAGTTTTACATAACCTAAAATAATCTATAGTAGTGAAATCAACTGTTTGGCAAGTAATCTATAAATATAAAATAAATCAACTATATTTGGCATTCCCTTACCAGCATGATAAAGAAAGCTTTATAGTTATCTTTAAGGCAATTCCAAGGAAGAAAAATAACTCTTAGCAAGTAATTGATCTTTATAAATAGTCAAAAGTAGAAAAAAATGGGCTAATGTTTTCATTATTCTTGTCCTTTTCCAACAATGATCTGCTTTATACTAATCTCATTGCAAAGTCTCTTTGAACAGGACAATGGATTAAGCTACATTCACTTTTTTCTTCTTTTCTTTCTTTCTTTCTTTCTTTCTTTCTTTCTTTCTTTCTTTCTTTCTTTTTTTCTTTTTTGGTCTCCTCTTCAGTATGTGACAATTTAGCTAACCTCCCTTTCCTGGAACCAGGCACAGGCTGGCTGTACTAGAATCACCTTTACCAATAATATTTCTAGTACTAACAGGAACCACCACCCACTGTGGAAACAGCTCTCCCAGCACCTTGACAACCAGCTCCTTTACCAGGAGGCTGAGGTAAAACTTATTTTCAGCTTTTGAATTACAAAAAGAACATCTCTATTGACTTATCAAAAAATGTATCATTTATCAAAACATTAACTTGACTTAGATATTTCCTCCATCTCTTCAAACTTTGAAGATGTTCTTTGATAACATCATAGCCAAGTGACCTCATCCGAGACCAGCAGGTATGGCCTGGACCAAGTCCAGATTTCTCTTGGGGACGGTCAGTCCATAGTCCTGCCAAATTACCACAGACCTTGTGACTCAGAGAGTCAGAGATGCAGATAAATACAACAGGGATTCCTCCCCCATTTCCCAATCCCAGAAGTAGCTGCCCTTTACCTCGAGTCAGTGACTTTTTAAAGTGCTATTCACTCATTCTCACACACTCAACTCTTCTACTTTCACCTTTTCTTAAATTTCTAGTGACAGAGCCAGGGTCCTCAGGGCATGTCTTATTTTTAAATTCTTTATTGTTATTCCTGACATCATTGCCTAGCCCAGTCTCCATGATTGCCAGTGTCTGGCATATTTTCCCATCAGTGGTTTGGTTTTTTTGTTTTGTTTTGTTTTGTTTTTTTGGTAACAGGTGGGTGGCAAAATGTTGTTTGGTTTTGCTTCCTGCTTTGTGTTGGCAGGAATCCTAGAAATTGGTATATAGTAAGTAAATTCAGGCCATGGACCCGGTTTGAACCCTTTGTCATTTCGCATTTCATGGAGGAGAAAAGGTGGTTCTATTAGCTCACCTCCCAGGAGAGTAGGAAAGAAGTAGAAAAGAAGTTGGCTGGGAAAAGAAATTAAACTTCCACATCTACCGAGAAGTAGCCGAGAAACTTCAGCCACACAGGTTATTTACTCAAGCCCCAGATTTGCTACAAGAAAATTCAGGAAGTTTGTTTTTCCCCCAAACAATAAATGGCATCCGAATCCCAGTGGTGTGATGAAGCCACCTTAGCGGGCAGAATGGAGAAGCAAGACTGAGCAGGTGCCCTTCCCATCCTACCGTATCCCATATCGTTATGCAGGATGGTACAAATAGCACACAATTATTCACACACGTAACTAAAAAGCCCAGGGTGTATAATCCTCTTCAGGTGTAGAGTTCCAACAGATTCAGAAATAGATCCCTCTCACCTCTTTGCTCTCCTTTCCCTTGACGGGCTTCTTTCTCGGGCTCACTCTCTCCTCTAACAGGTTCACCTGAGGTCCAGGAAAGATTCCTATTAGCCCAGCCTAGCTCACGTGTCATCATGGAACTAATCACTGTGAACGAGACTGTGTGCTTTGACTGGCCAGGCCTATGTCACGGGTCTATTCCAAAAACCAACTCTCCCCCCATCCCCACTCAGTGTTGTCACTTCCACCTGGACCACAGGGACTGAGACCTGTGCTAGGGTGTTTCCCAAAGGAAAATGAAGATGTGGTTAGCACAAAGAAAAATGGATTCTGCAAAGGCTAGGACAAGAGGAGGTCAGTGAGGCACCAAAGAGCCTAATTTAAGGAACACTCATTTTCTGGTTCACAAGGATCCATTTTAAGAGTGGATAGAGTGAACCCCGCCTCAAATTTTGTGCCCCTAGGCTCCTCACTCACCTCACCCCAGTCCCGACCCTGGATACTGGGCAAGCAAAAGACAAAATACTCATTATACCCATATTCAAAATTATCTCCCAAAGTGCCTGAAATCCAACCCCCCTCATTAGAGATTTATTTCTTTGGATAAGCCAGACATCTCTAGGATCCTTCAGTTTTGTTTTGTTTTTCAAAAACAGCTAGAGGGCAAATCTGGCGTGAAGAGATTCCCATATATGTGCTAATGATAGACTATCATGTCAGTCACCTCCAGAGCCAGCACCCCATGATAATGTGTGACGCACTGTAAGAAGAGGTTTCTGGGAAGAGGGAGGAGTGGTCAAGACCCAAGACTGCAAAGAAAATAAGCCCCAAAGAGGAGAGAAATGACATAGAAAAGGAGACACAAGCTATTAAAGGCATACTTTCATTCAGTCATTAAGTAATAGCTCCAGGCCTACTTCATCAATTGTCCTAAATTCTGCTACATGGAGAGATTGAGACAGCAGGCTGGACCAGGAGGAAGTGGCAGGAAAGACTTAGGGCGTGATAAATGTGGAAATCTCTAAACAGGAATGCTATGGTGTGTGCAACATCTGGGAAGGCTTATCCGGAGTTCTGATGATAAGCTTTCAGGAGAAGGATGAATTCTGCCAACGGCAAAGCCTTGGTCTTCAGGCTGCTGGTATCTTTGAAAGTTTAATTTTCCCTACAGCAGGGGTTTAAGGAAAGACTGGGAGAGTTAGGAATTTTGTGTCCCTCCTAGGACCCAGGGAAAAATCAATCTTTAAACTACAAGATAAATAAGTCGAGTACCTCTTAAGTTTAGTACTAATAAAGACAATTTCTTCTATCCTTCATATTTCAGTAATTTAATCTTCCCTTTCTGGGACTCTAGTTGCCTTTGGCAAAGAAAAGAGCTTACATAACTGAAATATATCTGCCTTTCATAAAAATCAGGTTTAAAATTTTTTTGTCCACCTGAAAATAAGTATAAATAGCAATGATTCTATTATTAGTTGGAGACTGCATTTGGGATATGATTATCCATATGTCAATTCATCATGGATCCAAACACCACCCAGAAACCAGAATGACCTTGTCCACAGACCCAGCAACATGCTGGTGGCAGATATGTTACCCTGGTGTCAATGGTGGGTGCTTAGATGCCAGCAGCCTTGGAATGTGATACCTCACTCCCGTTTATAGAGCAGACTTGTGCATAAAATGGCTTCCTTGGGATGTTCCCCCAGGGAAAGAATGTGATGGCTAGAATGTTTGGTGCCCTCCACAACTGTATTTTCATAGTAATTATTTTCTTTATATTCCATTTGACGACTAACAAATCAGCATTACAGTTGTAAGTATCAGGGTCAGTGTGCAAAGAATCAAGTTTCCGTGCTTAAAGCCAGATGCTAGACCAGGGGCAGGTCACTAAAACCATGCTGATTAACCATGAGGCCTCTAAGGAACACACCAGGAGGCCTTCTTTCCTAGCTGCACACCTTTCTCTCACTCTGTCAGTCTTCAAACTGGGGAAACTGATGCTATAAAATCAATTAATACTTTCTTAAGCTCTCCCTTGCCCAAAGAAACTATCAGATGAACCTCTGACATAGATTTATCAATGAGTGCACTAAATATCGAGTACCTATTATAAGCAAGCACTGTTTTAGGTGTGGTGGAGAATCCCAGGCTGAAAACAATAGGGTGTCAACCCCGGGAGCTTGCAGTCCAGGAGAGGAGATGTAGACACAGTAACTCTCTTACGAGGCAAACCATCCTAACTGCTGTATTGGAAGCATAAACTACCCTGTATGGAGAAAGAAAAGTTGTATTGCAACCAGAGGCTCAGAGAAGACTTCTTGGAAGACATGGGGTGAGAGCTAACACCACAAGATACTCTGCGGAGAGCTGCAATCCAGGCAAAGGAAGGGTTGGCTCCAAAGTGCTGGGAACAGGCCTCCATGTGGCTGAACATCTGGATCTTGACAAGTATGCCATGGAACTTAAGACCAGATGGCTTGGCAAGAGACAGATTAGGAGATTTTAGGTTCTAAACTGCAGAGTTTGAGCGGTGCTTTGCCCCATAGGTTACCATGATTAATTAAATCTTAAACCCCCATAGCTGTAGTTTCTGAGCTCCTCCTATATAGGAAGACATATCAATCCCATTTGCATATATATAATTATGCAATATATATTATTGTATATTATTATGTAATATTATCTAGCTATAGATCAACAATAAGGCATCCACATCATCATCCCTCTTTCTTTCAGCTTCTTTTGAACGACTTAATCTACCTAAATGAAAACCTCCTAATTCAAGATCAAGTTATGAGCCCCATGAGAACCCAAGGCTTCCAGACAGAGGGGAAAGAGGTCACCTTTTACTCTGAATTGAGACAAAATGGCAGCAAGAGAAATGCCTCGAAGCCTAGACCAGGTGGTGTTTTCCCAGCTACTCAGAGTTGTCTGGCTCCTTCGGGAGAGGGATCCTCCTCAGCCTCCCTAAATTTCAATCTGCCTGGAATGCAGATTCCACGGGCTCTGGGGAAAACCCTTGAAAACCCCGCAGGCTGATACCAGCAGCAACATCTGCAGCAACGGCCACAGTGGCAGCACAGGAAGTTCTGGTTCTTCCAGTTGCCCGGGATTCCCAGTTTGAACGCTTCCTGGAAACGCTTTCTTCACCGCTTATCTTGCGAAATCTAGCGGGCCCTCCCTCCTCTCTCTGGCCTCTTATACGAGCGAGAGGCGCCACCCGCAGCCCGGAGCTGTGAGCTGACCCCCGGCGCTCCCTGCTGCAGCTGCGCCTGACCGTGGCCGCCTCGCCTCAAAAGCACTTGCTAGCAGGTGGGTCCCTGTAGCCCGCTACTGCCCCGTACTTTTCGCCGCGCGGCTCCCCTCCCTTATCTGCTTCAGCCCACCTCGAGCCCCTACTTCCAGGACCCTACTCTCCAGCCCGAAAGCACCTGGAAGAAGGTGCTGGCAAAGTCCGCTCCGCGCCCCCCTTATCCCCGCGCCCCTCTCCAAGACGGGCCATCCAAGGGTGTCCCGCGATGAGTTAAGCAATTCAGCAAGCATCTATTTTCCTGGAGTTTTATCGCCCATCTCTACCCCAGGGTGCAGAGAAACCCGAAGACTTAGGGTTTATATTCCTCTATCTTAACTTCTGGATGAGAGCGGTTTTGTGGCGCTCACCAGGAAGGGCGCCTGGAAGAATGTGGCTTTGGCAATCTCCGCAGTCTCAGATCTTCACCAAGAGCTGAAATGTGTGCCGAGATCTGCAACCACTTCCGTCCTTGATCTCGATTTAAACTCCCTCTTTTGTAATTTAGCGATTGCTTTTCCAGAGAAATACTGTTGGAAAAAGTAATTTATTGTGAAGAATAAATAAATCTCTGTTTGCCAGTTTGTCCAGAGGCAGCTAGAAGGTAGTTCCCCTCCCTCCCTGGATGGTAATTTAGGAACTTTTTAAAAAGATGACTGGTGTCATGAAGGGGAGCTGGACGGAGAATAAGGGAGGGAGGTTGGAGAATTCTATTCCCAGTTCTAACTAGAAGCTCACCACCTCAGCCTCATTTTCCACATATGTAAAATAAAAGGCTCTTGGACCAGATGATCGACAGGGTCCAACACTTTACCAAGGTGAAAATCAATGACTAAAGATGCTTGCTGGTTTGAAATATGTAGAAAATCTCATTAATGCAGTAAGTATAACCAAGGAATTACTTTCTTCATACTAATGCAAGTTTCAGTGTTGTAGGGAAACTACCCAGTTTTGGAGTGTCTCTTCCCACACAAGTATCTTAGACTTCTAACACATTTATCATTCAGAGAATACTCTCAGCTTTCAAAACCATTCTTCAGCCTTGCTCTGTGAGAATGTCCTATTCCCTATAAATGGCAGTCATATAAATGTCACTCACATGAAAGAACATTTTTTCTGATTCAGTAGGTGTAATTTTATGAAATGGCACATTTATTTGAAGCAGTAACTTTTTTGAGATATGGCCTTTTGCAAGGCCCCGAGTTTTTCAGAATGCTGTGATTTAGCACAGAATGAAATTCTGCCTGCATGCATTCTACCTGCGTGGCAAACATTGCCAACCCAGAAAACCTATTTATCAGGCTTTGGGGTTGTAAAGTAAATGGTACATGTGTATAGAGAAATTGGGTCAGAGCACTTTCTCCATTGGCAACATTTATGGCTCTGCAGAAGTTCACAGAGCAACTTCATGTTCAGAAACCGATGTGTACAAGACCTGACCCCTAACTCGAAAACAATTTCCAGACTTCTGTCTTGCTTCAGCTTACTAACGGTTGTTAGAAGTAACCAAATAAAAGTTTATAAGCCTGTTAATAAGTTGAAAACCCTGGGCCTTGAGCCTTGTTCTGAACAGTTTTAAGAAAAATAGATTCATTTGTCGTAGAATTTCAAAATTGAAGAAACCCTGGGCACTCTGCATTTCACGATCTCCTGAAGGACCACCCCTACATCATTCCACCATTGTTAATGCCGTTATTAAAAGGACATAGATTCTCCTTTTAAAATCTCCCAAGTAGCTGATTCTGCGGTCACCCTTGGAAACACAGTCCAGTGTTTCGTGATCCTCACCATCTGGTTCTTTTTATAAGTCACTTAGATCTGTCGTCAACTGCTATTTAAAAATCATTTCCTTTTAAAATCTTAAGAAGGCTAAAAAGCTACTGGCAAATAGATGTACATAATCACCCTTCAAACTTGAAGACTTGCTAGGGTACCTTTTTGGTAGTTTCCCCTGAGTTGTCCTCTGAGAAGGAGGCCATTTGCTAAGTCTCTGCACCCACATCTACCTATAATTCTTACTGTTAAGATTCTACACAGGCTACGAATAATGTGGTTTTCTGGGTGGGAGCATTTTTTTGAAGTTACATTTATGCCATAAATAACAGAAATAAGATTTACAAAGACAAGAGCTCTGAAGCCACCTGTTTGTTTCTGTTCTTTGTAAGCCCAAAGAGAATGGGTCATTAGTCAATTATGAAGACTTACTGAGCAGTTCTGCATGATGTGTTAAGCCTACTTGAGACATTTTGAATGACTTTTCAAAATGATTTGAATTAACACTTGTTCTTTTGTTGAGAAGAAATCAGTCCTGGAAGGAACAAAGACGATAAATAACTAAAGGATAATTAATGCTTAAAACAATGCATGATGAGAAAACTTATTTGGCCTATATACATAAACAGTTTGTTTTTCCAAAACCATTAAGGAAAAGAGAACAAAGGATGCTTGTACTTTATGGAGATCATCTTTCCGAAATATACCACTACAAAAAGAATACACTCTTCTACTAGAAGAACTATTTCCATTCTAACTAGGCAGGACATTGACATCCTAATCCAAATCCTTCTCCACAATGTTCTAGAAGAGTTTATTAAACCATGTGAGAGAGATCTTACCACATTGTACTTTGACAATCACATATTTCTGATAAGTTATTTTGAGAGAAATATGTTTCTTTTAAATGTAGATCGTATGAGCAGTTCTAATGTCAGGCTGAAGCAAAGTTCAATTTTCATCTTAAAAGGAAAAAAGTGTGTGCGAAGGGTAATTTTGAAAAGTTAGGACCTATAATTCTGAATAAAAAGAAACCTAAGAGGTAACAATATAACTACATAGTAGACCTCTTAGAGGGTTATTAGAACCCAAACTAGGTAGTCTCTTTTGCCTCAGTTCCAAATACTGGGGGGGGGGGGGGGGGGGGGGGGGGGGGGGCAGAAAAAAAGGGGGGGGGCCGCCCGGGGGGCCT